>NC_081767.1:4282580-4649494 GCF_963082965.1 Carassius carassius
AGCTGACAAAAAAAAAAAAAGGTATACTGAGTAGCAATGTAGCACAAGTCACTTTCAAACCAAACTGTTTTTTTGGTCACCATCTTGGACCTTGAAATCTGCTTGAGGAAATCTTTCTCCCTCATTCAAAATTCCTGATTGCATGAAATCACTTTGATTTTGGCATAGCTATTTGCAGAGTAACAGTAAAGGTGACCACAGTTATTTTTGGGGGAATCAGTTTTATTCCAGACAGAAGTCCAGAGCCGTTATAACTCGACATTTTATTTGATCGAAGATTTATGTATTTTAATTGCAAATCAAATTTCCATTAATTTGAATTACACAATTTTAACATAAACTAATAAACTTCTTGTGATACCTATATCTCAGTCATACTTATAATGATACTGCTAAGATTTCTCCACTCAAAATCGTGGCATAGTTTGACGATTAATAATTTGAATTGCTTAGAATCAGCATGAATCTGTTTTACATGTGAAAACAATTAAACGTATTCAGTTAAATTGAATATGGTTAAATATGGCTAGCTGTAAAACAATCAATATTCCATTGAAATATGTGATTTTGAAACAAATTGGTTTTATTTACAATAAATATAATCCTGGTTATTGTGTATTTAAAATACACTGTAACAAAGTGTCCACCTACTTCTTTTTGAATATAATCAAATTGGTTGTGCAGGTTATTACAATTTAAATTATATTAAACTGACCTGTTTAAGCTGAAGGTTGAAATTAGTTAAATTATTTTGATGAGTTAAATGGTAATGAACTTGACATTGATTTGATAATTTTTACATAGTTTTACCTGTTTCATTTATAAATGACTGACAAATATAAGCTCTGTAATCCAAATGAATGGACATTTTATAAGCAAATACATATCAAATACATAAATCTTAAATTTAGGCTTAAATAAATAAGTGATATTCAATGTTCAATCTGGCAACATCCACTATACAGTATTTCCCAACTTTCTGTTTAGAATCTGTGGTAATTAAAATCACTCAGAATGGGGTTTTGGTTGAGTTCTCATGTAAAGTCTCATCCTCTGTGCTGGGTGTGCAAGGGTGAAGATGCTGACGTCTTTACTGTGACTCAGCTGATCTGTGATCTTTTGGCCTCTGTGGACTGACTCACTTGCACCTGCTGTTGCAGAAACATAGATAGCAGTCTTCACCACAGAGCTGAGACGGTCTGATGATGAACATGCCAAAAGAAAAAAAACACAACAAGATCCAGGCTCTTCACACTCAGCTAACCCCAGGGACTTGAAGTTGTCTAAAAAGGATCCTTATGAAGTTTAGTTCTGCTGTCTGCTCTGCAAATACCGTATAAGTACATATATGTACAATTCTCATATGAAGTAAATATATATGAATCCTTTTAGAAACTGCAACAACTTACATATATTACTATATATATGTAGCTTTTTTTGGAGATGTTATGTACATGTATATTAAACCTGTTAATGCATGTTTATATCATATAAGTAAATATAAATGATAGACTTTTAGAAAAAAGTATAACAAAAACATAAAGACATTTATAAAAAAAAAACATAAACATACAGATATTTTTGCATATATGTTGTTGTAATAAAGTTTAATATTTAAATAAAATATATATTGTTCACATACAGTATATGGTTGCTATATATAATACCATAAATTAGCAATATCACAAAAGTAGCAGTGAGATTTGGCTTTATATCGGCACGGCTGTGATACATTTTCAATGCTTGAAATAAAATAAATATTAACTGAAATAAATGAAAATATATAAAGTAAATGACCTTATTTGATTTCAGCTAGTAGCCAGAGCAACTTTCTCATTTTCATTGAATTAAACTTGAACTTAAGTAACTAAAACAAAACAGATAGAATTAACAAAAACTATATAGACAATTAAAACATTATGAATAAAAATAACACAAAAAAGAATAAACTTAAATTAAGAAATGAACTAAAATGAAAACAGAAAAAACAAATTATATATATAATTTTGTTTTTATACAACTATATTTTTTATAATGGTGTTGTATTTCTGATACTGCTGCTAGATAAATTAAGTGTTCAGCATGATACAGACAGACATGTGATGAAAAGAGATGTTTAGATGAGTGTGAGACGATAATAACGTCAGTGATTTGTGTTTATGTTTTTAGGAGCCTCCTCTCTGTTGCTTTGGTGACTATACTGTAATTTTATCTCTCTGCAGATGTAATCTCTCTTCGGTCTGATAGGCCCTGGATCATCTTGCGTATCTCAGATCTTCAGGTCAGCTCAAAACACACTTTAAGAACCAAACTCTTGTGCATGTTTAAAATCACTCATAAACCCTCCCAACTGTGTGTTTTAGTTGATTTCTGTACATTCACACCAGGGAGGCATTGCCTTGCATCAGTGACAATGTTCAATCCAAGGCAGGGTTTCATTGTATTGGGCCAAAGAGTGACAATAACTGTTAGTTTTTTTGTTTATTTTTATTTTGTATAAGACTGTAAAAATCCATCCATCCATCCATCTTCTTCCGCTTATCCGGGGCCGGGTCGCGGGGGCAGCAGTCTAAGCAGAGAACCCCAGACTTCCCTCTCCCTAGACACTTCCTCCAGCTCTTCTGGGGGGACAACGAGGCGTTCCCAGGCCAGCCGGGAGACATAGTCTCTCCAGCGTGTCCTAGGTCTTCCCCGGGGTCTCCTCCCAGTGGGACGCGCCCGGAACACCTTCCCGGGAAGGCGTCCAGGAGGCATCCGGAACAGATGCCCGAGCCACCTCAACTGACCCCTCTCTATGTGGAGGAGCAGCGGCTCTACTCTGAGCTCCTCCCGGGTGACTGAGCTTCTCACCCTATCTCTAAGGGATCGCCCAGCCACCCTGCGGAGAAAGCTCATTTCGGCCGCCTGTATCCGGGATCTTGTCCTTTCGGTCATGACCCAAAGCTCATGACCATAGGTGAGAGTAGGAACGTAGATTGACCGGTAAATTGAGAGCTTCGCCTTGCGGCTCGGCTCTTTCTTCACCACGACAGACCGGTACATCGACCGCATTACTGCAGAAGCTGTACCGATCCGTCTGTCAATCTCCCGTTCCATCCTTCCCTCACTCGTGAACAAGACCCCAAGATACTTAAACTCCTCCACTTGAGGCAGGAACTCTCCACCAACCTGAAGTGGGCAAGCCACCCTTTTCCGACTGAGGACCATGGCCTCGGATTTGGAGGTGCTGATTCTCATCCCAGCCGCTTCACACTCGGCTGCAAACCGTCCCAGTGCAAGCTGAAGGTCCTGGCTTGATGAGGCCAACACGACAACATCATCCGCAAAGAGCAGAGACGAAATCGTGTTGTCACCAAACCTGACCCCCTCCGGCCCCTGGCTGCGCCTAGAAATTCTGTCCATAAAAATCATGAACAGAACCGGCGACAAAGGGCAGCCCTGCCGGAGTCCAACACGCACCGGGAACAAGTCTGACTTACTGCTGGCAATACGAACCAAGCTCCTGCTCCGGTCGTACAGGGACCGGATAGCCCTTAGCAAAGGGCCCCAGACCCCATACTCCCGGAGCACCCTCCACAGGCCGCCGCGAGGGACACAGTCGAATGCCTTCTCCAAATCCACAAAGCACATGTGGACTGGTTGGGCAAACTCCCATTAACCCTCCAGCACCCTGTAGAGGGTATAGAGCTGGTCCAGTGTTCCACGGCCTGGACGAAAACCACACTGTTCCTCCTGAATCCGAGGTTCTACTATTGGCCGGATTCTCCTCTCCAGTACCCTGGCATAGACTTTCCCAGGGAGGCTGAGAAGTGTGATCCCCCTGTAGTTGGAACACACCCTCCGGTCCCCCTTCTTAAAAAGAGGGACCACCACCCCGGTCTGCCATCCCAGAGGCACCGTCCCCGACTGCCACGCGATGCTGCAGAGGCGTGTCAGCCAAGACAGCCCCACAACATCAAGAGACTTGAGGTCAATGTTCCCTCTAAGCTGCGCGCGTGCGCGGCCGCGCAGGCCAGTTGAAGTAGCCGCGCAATAGATTTTTCAGACCGCGCACATTTTTCAGACCGCACAATTTTTTTTTCAAGGGTTAAACATCTGAGCATCAAAGGCGATGCAGGCTAGGTAATAAACATTTAAAATACTGAGATGTGACAACCAAGCCGGATGTAGCCTACGTTAGAATGTTTACATACAAGTATCCTAGGTTACTCTTGGCGGGCGCCCCGCAGCAGTTATACAGTAGGCTACCATGGCGAAGAGAAAGGCAGATCAGGTGCCCCAGAAAAAGGTCTGCCTAACGTTTAAACATGAGTGGCTAGATGAAATAGTCCAAACTGACACAAAAGATGGTCCAGGTAGGATAAAACTGTCAGACATATTTACATATGAAGAAAGGAGTGGCGTGATCTGCAAATTCTGCTCGGAGGCAAAAGTGAAAGGAGAGTTCGCTCGGGGGAAACATTGGTCCGAGTGGAAGCTTGATTACCTAAAGCGTCATCTGACACAGAAAGTCCATGTAGACGCATTGAAAACATTAAGACTTAGACATGGGAACTCTATCGATAAAATTCTCACCGAAACTAATGAATCCCGAGAGAGAAGAATTCAGAGAGCACGATCCGACCCTGAACAAATAAAAATATTGATCGACAATGTGATGCTAGCAATTAACACCAACATGTCCATGTTATCAGTTCAGGATATACACGATCATATGGCAAAATACGTCGACCTACCTCAGAGTTGGAGAAGCAAAAATTATGCTTTTGAATTTGTGGAATGCATCAATTCAGTTGTGCAGACTGAGATGATAAGCAGCATAAGAAATGCTCGTGTCCACACACTAATTGTGGATGAAAGTACCGATATCTCAGTGCATAAGATGCTTGTCCTTTACATTAAGTTTCGGGAGCAAACTGATTTCAGTTACAAGACCGTTTTTGCTGGAATCATTCAGCTTTCAGGATGCACTGCAGAAAACATCCTTGATGCCATTACCAAGTTCTACGCAGACCATGCGCTAGACATGAACAAAATGGTCATGTTTACTTCAGATGGTGCTTCTGTCATGTTAGGCAGACATAAAGGAGTGGCTGCTTTACTGAAGCGTCAGGTACCGCACCTGACTGAACAACACTGCGTGGCCCATAGGGAGGACTTAGGAATCGATGACGCATGGAAAGATGTCCCTATAATGAAAGAGGTAGAAACGCTACTCCGGACAGTATACTCCATGTTTTGCAGATCATCTGTGAAGAAAGCCAAATTCACAGAGATGGCAGAGGTTTTAGAAGTGGATTCGCTGTCTTTTAGACCGTTGAATGAAGTGCGTTGGCTGTCACGCTACCAAGCTGTGCACGCTTTTTTGCGAAATTTCAGCGCGTTGACCGAATACTGTGCAAAAGATGCTGACTCTGACCCCATTGCGAAATACTGTCATAGAAAACTAACCGACACCAAGTACAAATTTGCTATCACTGTGCTAGCAGAAGTGCTTGAGGAACTCGCTCAGCTGTGCACCTGCTTACAGCGCAGTAATCTTACGGTCATGGATGGGCACTGCATTGCCAGAGCGAAAATACAGAAACTACGAGCGCAATATTTAGGAGAGCGAGTTCACTGGGGCAAACGAGCGCTCGCAGTTTTGGAAAGTGAGAGTGCAGTGAACACACGGGACATTCTTCTGTTTGTCCATAAAGTTTGTGAGCACTTGGATGCCCGCTTCCCTGAAAATGAGCTCAAAGAGTGGGCTGCGTTTGAGCCGGACACGTTGGATCATGCAGTTGGTGAATTTGATCATGGGCTGAATGACGTGACCAGTCTGGCGAAGAAGTTTGAAGCGCTTATGCATGAAGCAGACGATTCGGTCCCGGGGCGCATTTGTCAACAATACAACGAATTCAAGTTCATGGTTAATGAAAAAAGGAAAATCGGACTGCTCAGATCATTTTCTGAGATTGTAACCTGGTCGCTGAAAAGTGAGCATTTTCCAGATCTGGCACAACTTCTTGACATTTGTGGCACATTCCAAGCATCCAGCGCCGACTGTGAACGCGGTTTCAGCCTAATGAATGCCATTAAGACAAAATCGCGCAACCGCCTTGAAGTTTTCCATTTGGACCAACTGATGAGAATTAAATTAAGGCAAAAAGAGGGTCCTATAGACCTTGACAAGGTCTACAACCACTGGAAAGGGGACAAAGACAGGCGAGAGAAGATTTGAGGTAGAAATTTATTTCCAATATTTTCAATTAGACCTATTAGGCCTACAATATAGATCAAAGTGATCTTGATTACTGCAACAACATTTTGACATAATTATGTTTAGTCATTGAATCATGTAGTTTCATTCTGTTTTAGTATATTTGCAGTTGTTTAATGTAATAATGATTTTGTGTTTTGAAGAGAAATTATGTTAATCTTTTGGTTAACCTGTTTTTCAGATGCTGTTCTTTGGAGAGATGTGTCTTTCATAGGCCTGATAGGCCTATCATCCTCAAAGAAATTCAAACGTTTTGTAACCTAGTTTGTTGCACTAGTTTGTTGCAGTTATTCAATTGTTTATATAGGCTACATTTAGGAAAATTTACACCATGTCAATTTAATAGGCCTATTTTTGTTAAGCACAGCATTAGCATTTTTCTTTCAATGAAGTTCCACTTAAATGTTGTACCTGCTGAGAAATGACTAAACATCTTGGATACTTTTATTTTTTATATATCATTATCAGTCATAATAACCAGTGAACCAGTCATAACCTCTCTAAACCTTATTGAAACCTTATCAACCAAATATCCTTTAAGTTCAACTAAACTGACTGGTAAAACACCATCATTAAAATCTTCCCAAAGTCCAAACATTATAAAGGTTATTGAATAAATATCAACCTTGTAAACATATTGATGCATTTGCTGTCATCTCTTTAAATCCCCTATGGCTAACGCAGGCTCGTGGTCATTTTCGGCAGGTCGTGTGGTTGCGAATTGCTCACAGTACTGAAATGTGCGCTCAGAAAAAAAAGAATTTGCTCAGTTCTGGAAAAAATTAGAGGGAACATTGCTTGAGGTACTCAGGGCGGATCTCATCCACCCCCGGTGCCTTGCCACCAAGGAGTTTCTTGACTACCTCGGTGACTTCAGCTTGGGTGATGAACGAGTCCACATCTGAGCCCTCAGCCTCTGCTTCCTCAATGGAAGACGTGACAGCGGGATTGAGGAGATCCTCGAAGTATTCCTTCCACCGTCCAACGACATCCCCAGTTGAGGTCAACAGCTCCCCACCTCTACTGTAAACAGCATTGGTAGGGCACTGCTTCCCTCTCCTGAGGCGCCGGACGGTTTGCCAGAATCTCTTCGAGGCCGACCGATAGTCCTTCTCCATGGCCTCACCGAACTCCTCCCAGGCCCGAGTTTTTGCCTCCCCAACCACCCGGGCTGCAGTCCGCTTGGCCTGCCGGTACCTGTCAGCTGCCTCAGGAGTCCCACAAGCCAACCAGGCCCGATAGGACTCCTTTTTCAGCTTGACGGCATCCCTTACTTCCGGTGTCCACCACCGGGTTCGGGGATTGCCGCCTCGACAGGCATCGGAGACCTTACGGCCACAGCTCCGAGCGGCCGCTTCGACAATGGAGGAGGAGAACATGGTCCACTCGGACTCAATATCTCCAGCCTCCCTCGGGATCCGGTCGAAGCTCTGCCGGAGGTGGGAGTTGAAGATCTCTCTGACAGGAGACTCGGCCAAACGTTCCCAGCAGACCCTCACAGTACGTTTGGGTCTGCCGAGTCTGTCCAGCTTCCTCTCCCGCCATCGGATCCAACTCACCACCAGGTGGTGATCAGTTGACAGCTCCGCCCCTCTCTTCACCTGAGTGTCCAAGACATACGGCCGGAGGTCGGATGAAACGACCACAAAGTCGATCATCGACCTACGGCCTAGGGTGTCCTGGTGCCACGTGTACTGATGGACACCCTTATGCTTGAACATGGTGTTCGTTATGGACAAGCTGTAACTAGCACAGAAGTCCAATAACTGAACACCGCTCGGGTTCAGATCAGGGGGGCCGTTCCTCCCAATCACGCCCCTCCAGGTGTCACTGTCGTTGCCCACGTGGGCGTTGAAGTCCCCCAGTAAAAATGCTATTGTAAAAACCTGTGAAAAACTGTAATAGAGCAAAGAACAAGTCATCTTATAATTTACAGTGTAAAATGTGACGCTTCACATTTGATGCCTTTTCACTGAAATTACATTTCTTCATGTGGTATCCATCTGGTGGGTTTACTGCCAAAAAGCAAACCCACTATATATAATAAATAATAATAATAATAATAATTATATATATATATATATATATATATATATATATTATTTTAGTTTCATCTGACCATAGAAGCCAGTCCAGTTTGAAGTTCCAGTCGTGTCTTTATTATTGTTATTATTGTTATTATTGTTATTATTATTATTATATAATATATAATAATAATAATAAATATTATTATTTTAGTTTCATCTGACCATAGAAGCCAGTCCAGTTTGAAGTTCCAGTCGTGTCTGACAACTGAATATTCTGGAGTTTGTTTCTGGATGAGTGAAGAGGATTTTTCTTGAAAACCTCCCGAACAAACATGTGGTGATTTAGGGGCTGTTTGATCTTTTTTTTTTAGGCTTTGTGACCCCAAGACTCCAATTAATTCTGCGATTCTCCAGCTGTGATCCTTGGAGAGCCTTTGGCCACTCAAACTCTCCTCCTCACAGTGCATTAGGACGATATAGACACACATCTTCATCCAGGAACTTCTTAATTATTGTCCTGATGGTAGAAATGGGGATTTTCAATGCTTTAGATATTTTCTAATAACCACTTCCTATTTTGTGAAGCTCAACAATCTTGTGCATATCAAAACTATATTCTTTGGCTTTACTCCTTATGGATGATTAAGGGGACTTGGCCTCATATTTGTGTTACTCATATTCATAATCCTGTGGTACAGGAACTCATGTCTGGACAGTTTCATACTCCTAGTCATCCTGGTGTGCTAAAAAAAATAAATATGAAAATACTTCAGAGATATTTTACTCTAGGGAAAATTTCTATGGGTGCCAATAACTGTGACCAACATGCATTGAAGTTTCCCGCTACTTTCAATTGTGTTACTTCAATGAAAGGATAGAAGTCTGTGCATTTTTTCAAAGAAAGATCAAAAAGATAAAAAATGCAGATTTATTTTCAAATGTCATATATATATATATATATATATATATATATATATATATATATATAAACTGTAAATTGAAATTCAGTCTGTAAAACTGTATCATGGTGCTACTGTATTTTGAGGTAAGGTTCTGACAGCCACAAATAAAATTTTTACCATACATTTTTTTTTACAGTGTAAATAAATGACTTATGTGTCTTCTGGGTGGTTACTTATGAGCTCAGTCAAAAGAGTCCACCCTCTTTTCTGTATTCGGGTCTCTATTTATAATTTGTGTTCCTTCTTCAGTCTATTGTGCTTTCCCCCTTTTTATTGTCCAAAAATCACAAATTTGATTATTTAGAAAAGTAATATAAAATCTTTCCCCAACAAGATGAGTTATGCATTGGAGGTTGAGACTTTCTCTTAAGGGATAATTCACCAAAAAATGAATATTCTGTCATTATTTACTAACTCTTGCCATTCCAAATCCATTAATTTTTTTAATTCATCTTTGAAACACAAAGATATTTTAATGAAATCTGAGTGATTTATATCTCTCCACTGAAAGTCTGTTCCACCCAAATGCTTCAAAAAGGTCATTCAAGTCATCTAAAATTATTATTATTTTTTTTAAGAGCACCATCATGTCACATTGACCTTTGTGGACGTTTTGACATGTATAGTCACTGGATTAGGAAATCCTAGCCTATTCTATGGAGCCCAGCAGGCACTTCCTTATTTTCCTTATTCTCTATGTTTTCCCTTCTTCTTTGCAGCATTTTTGAAAAGGGTAATTCCTCTGTTACAGGACATTGCAGAGCTTATATCGGTAAGTGTGACATGTGATTTTGATTTCAGAGATGTTGTAATATTTGTGCTCATGAACACTACAGAAGAAAAACGATCAGTGACGTGACAGACAAGCAAAACAAGTCTCATAACACACGTTCAGTGTAAACAGAGTCCTGGCAGTGTTTCTCAGTGCATTGTGAAGGAATGGGAAACATTGTGTTAGAAGGTTTCACACATGAGTGCAGAAGTGGAGGGAGGAAGTGAGTTATGTCTCCTTTAATGTTTCTGTTTAATGTTTCTAATCTTCGCTCATGTTTCATGCACAGAAATCTGTCCAAGGGTTTGTATGAAACTGAATTTATTTGTCACATCTTAAATTAAAATTAAAATTAAAATTAAATTAAAATAATAAAAAATTATTTCACTCTCTGTGAATTTCTCTTAGTAAAAATGTCACATTATATTAATGTTTAGCCACATTTATTTCAGTTGAGCTTAA
This sequence comes from Carassius carassius, assembly GCF_963082965.1. Classification (NCBI taxonomy): domain Eukaryota; kingdom Metazoa; phylum Chordata; class Actinopteri; order Cypriniformes; family Cyprinidae; genus Carassius; species Carassius carassius. The sequence goes on from NC_081767.1 coordinate 4,293,066, forward strand.
TACCAATTGTTTTTAGAGCAGCTTCACATCAATAAAGCGGAAAATAACAGTGTTAACGTTGTAAAATGAATGAATAAATTATGAAACAATTTTTTTTTAGCTCAATTAGTTCATTGTTTCAGTTCGGTTTAATAACAGTGTCAATGTTGCAAAGTTTATCAGTTTTGAAACTGGTTCAATTCAACTAGGCAGCTCTACAGAAGTCAGTTCAATGTTCATTCAGTTCAGTTCAATAACAGTGTCAGTTCTTTCTTTTCAAATAGGCTTTTGCCACTTGATTAACACTTAAAACGTATACATTTATTTATTTAGCAGACACTTTTTTCCAAAGCAACTTACAAATGAGGAATGCAACAAGGAATTCATTAAGCGAATAGAAATAGCCATTTTTCTGGACATCTTAAATGAATCGAATGTCATCTATTCTGATATACTGTTAGTGATCAGGGAGTTGTGATATTGGTATTCCTTCAATTGGCCTCTTTAAGACCTTTTACCTTTCACTGGCCTCTATTACATCACTATTATTCCCAAGAGCTCCTCCAAGTGTAATGAAGCAATAAGATAGGGGAGGCCATATTACAGTACATGGTAAATATTGTCACAGTTTCACTTCTGCTGGCACGTTTTTTCACATTATAGCACATCCTTGATTACAATTATAAAACAAATAATAAAATAAATGACTAATTGTATTTTTTTTTTTTTTTTAATATATTATATTTATTGTATCATTTTCAGATTTTCAAACAAATAGACAATACAACCACAGGACAGAACCAAACACAACTACACATACAAAAAAAAAAACTCCTTCAGTTAGATTCAAGTTTGCAGATAACCACATTACCAGGTACAGGCAAGGAAGGTCAGAACAGATTTTGGCTGAGATTGTACAACTGAACCACATGAGATATACATAGGTATCTTTACATTGAAGACAGAAGTCAACGGAAATGACAATAAAATTCTAATAAAAAAATAAATGAATAGAAATACATTTTAAATAGCCTCATCATTATTGATTTTTAACAAGTGGTTGAAAAGAGGCCTCCAGGAGGCTTCAAATTTATCTAAATTTCCAGAAATATTATATCTCAGTGTTTCCACATGCAGAGTGGAGGAAAGTTCTAACAACCAAATCTTGAATAGTGGCTTCAAATTTTTCTTCCACATGCAGAGTATAGATTTTTTGGCAATCTAATCAAACCATACTGAATAGGCAATCGGGTGGCATTATTAAGGTGCCACAAGGAGGCCGACCAGCCAAGAACGGCAGTCGCAGGATCTAAGGGAAGCTCACAGGTATAAGCTTCAGAAAGAAACTGAAAAACTTCTGACCAGAATTCACCCAGTTTTGGGCATGCCCAGAAAAGATGACCAAGGGAGCCCTCCGCAGATTCACATTTGTTGCAGAGAGGGGAGATAGTAGGATAGAAAGAATTAAGTTTAACCCTTGAGTAATGTAATCTGTGTAACACCTTATACTGAATAAGTTGGTGCCTTGCATTAATAGAACAGGTGTATATATTTTTAAGACATTTTTCCCAGTCCTCCTCAGAGAGCTGAACATCTAGTTCCTCTTCCCAAACATTTTTCAGATGAATAGTGGAAAAATCTAACTGACTTGTGAAGAAGTCAACAAATTTTGTAACTAACTTTGGAGTGTTGGGAACGCCAGTAAACAATTTATATAATTCATTATCGGCTGATAATATTTCAAAATTTGGCACAGTGGAACGAACGTAATTTCTAATTTGTAGGTATCTAAAGAAGTGTGAAGCAGGAAGGTCATATTTCTCTGCTAGTTGAGTGAATGTGGCAAAATTATTGTCAATATATAAATCTCTCAAGGTAAGGATTCCTTTTCTTGCCCAACCTGAGAACACTGGGTCTAATAGTGAAGGTTTAAAGGCATGGTTACGACAGACAGGAGCAAGAAAAGAGGTATTTGGCAATTTAAATGCTTTACTAATCTGAAGCCATATCCTAAGAGAGTTATTAATCATAAAATGGGATCCTACTGCAGCTTTAAAAGACGCTGGGTTAGCAAAAAGTAATGAGGAGAGTGACGAATTTGAGGCACCATGCTCAATCATAAGCCATGAAGGGATGTCAATTGAGGGACTGTCGGGGCGCGGGTCCTGCCAATAAGTTAAGGCTCTACAATTAGCAGCCCAGTAGTAATGTTGAAAATTTGGCAAACCCAACCCCCCTAGTGACCTAGGCTTACACACATGTAATTTAGATATTCTATGTGCTTTGAAGCCCCAGACAAAAGGCAACACAATAGAATCTAAGGTTTTGAAGAACTTTTTGGGTAAATAAATCGGCAAATTCTGTAAAAGATACAAGAATCTGGGTAACGTCACCATCTTAATAGCATTCACACGCCCAATCATTGATAGTGGTGAGGTCCTCCAGCATTTTATATTGTCCTTTAGGTTTTCAATCATTGTTAAATAATTAAGCTTATATATATCCTTAGGGTTTCTAGGTATATTAACTCCGAGATATTTCAAACTGTTTATGGCTATTTTAAAAGGTAGACTATGCATAAAAATTGGATCGATATTGTTAGTCACAGCCAAGAATTCACTTTTTTGCCAATTCACTGAGTAACCGGAGAGTTTACCAAATGTTTCCAACAGAATTAATAAGGGTGGAATAGACTGTTCAGGATTGCTTAGATACAGAATAATGTCATCTGCGTAAAGGGAAATATGATGGTTGATTTGGCCTAAATTCAAGGGAGAAATTAAATGGTTATTTTTAATTGCAAGGGCGAGAGGTTCGATTGCAATTGCAAAAAGCAAAGGTGAGAGAGGACAGCCCTGTCGAGTGCCTCTGTGTAATTGGAATTGTGATGACTTGTTTAAATTGGTGAGAACTGAAGCATCATCCATATTAAATTCTCTAATCACAGCTAAAATATAATCCCACTCAATTTGGTCAAATGCCTTTTCTGCATCTAAGGCAAGAATTGCAACACTAGCCTTAGATTCAAATCTAGTGTATAATATATTCATTAAACGCCTGACGTTAAAAAAAGAAAAACGGCCAGGAATAAAACCAGTTTGGTCAGGGTGGATAATTTTCCCAATGCAGTTATTTAATCTATTAGCCAGAATTTTAGTAAAAATTTTAAGGTCAGAGTTCAAAAGAGATATGGGTCGATAAGATGATGGGTCAGTTTCTTCTCTGTGTTTTTTAAGAATCAGCGAAATATTTGCGTCATACAAGGACTGGGGAAGTTTATGTCTGTCAAAAGAATGCTTAAACATCCTCAACAGCAACGACTAATTGTATTAATAATGTTATATTATTAAGCTGATTTATAAGAGCTGTATTTATTCCCTGGCAAACTAACGTTAGTCGTAAGCCTCAACATGTGATTAAATTAAGTCACATTTATTTATATAGCTCTTCATACAATGCAGATTGTTTCAAAGCAGCTTCACAGAAATGAATGAGATAATAAGAGTGCTGCTAAATTCATAAAAGATTATGAAATGACTTCACTTTGATTCAGTTTAGTTCAGTCACTGTCATTGTTTCAAAGTTCATCAATTATTAAACTCAACTCAAATTCAATTTATCTATAAAACAGCTCTAGAGAAAAAGTATCATTAATCAACTCAATTTAGTTAAATTTAGTACAGTTCAGTGACTCAATGTTGCGAAGTTAATCAGTTATGAAAAAAATAATAATAATCATTTCAGCTTCAATTCATAAACAACCTGGATGGGTGGCCAGTCGTCACAATGTAACTTTGATAAGGTTGCTGAATTGCTGAATGATTTGTATACAAATGTAAAGTGAATCTGGTTTTAATGAAGGAATCCCCCCAATATATTTGGCTGTTATAAAGCAGATGATGCATGGATTGAGGAATCAGCTCTGCTGGACTCTGTCTCACTCATACACCTCCAGTTCTTAGCAAGCAGAGGTCAAACCGTTATTTACATTTTCAGACCAGCACTCCAGATGTCCATGGGTGAAGAGGTAAAGAAAGGATGATGGCTCAGGTGGCTGCTGGACTGAACCTTCTTCAAAAGACCATCATCATCATCCTCATCATTGTGTGTGACTCTTCACTGGGACTAAACCTAAGCCAAATGGAGACATATCCTGAGTAATTGGTTCCAGGAGGTGGTGGTGGTGATAAAGCCAGCGTGAAACGGAAGTTGAGATTCCTTTCTTCTCTGTTGTGATGTAGGCTATAAGCTATCCCTGTGAAATGACTTATTGAAGAAGAAAATATATAGGCCCTCATCAGTGAACAGGACATCATGTCTTTGCAAGAGGGAGGGGAGGTTATTTTGATTAAAGATTACAAGGGCACATGAATTTAAAAAAAAAGCGCAAGCATAAATAAATTAGTTTTGGTTTAATGGTGGCTTGAAAGCATGTGTATTTTTGAGACTTTGGAGCCTCTTCCCCTGCTGAAATAACAGCATAAACCAGCAAAGGACCACTGGTGTCAAAAGTATTCACATTCATTACTCAGGTAGAAGTATAGATACTAGGGTTTAAAAAGACTTTTGTAGAAGTTGAAGTATCAATAGTAGCCTTTTACTCAAGTAAAAGTATAAAAGTACTGGTTTCAAAACTACTTAAAGTATAAAAGTAAAAGTAATGTAAGGAAAAAAAATGCCATTAAGAACAAAAGCTTAGGCTGCTCCACAGGGGCCTATTGTGCACTACCCCACCTCCTCAAAAAAACATTTTTCTGAAGGCCATAGGCCATAATGACTATAATGTTGAAAAATTTGGGATGCACTAGGCTACCTGTTTCAGTCGCATATATGTATAGTACAGATGATTGTGTGAAAATGTAAGGAGTAGAAGTAAAAAGTTGGCTGAAAAATAATTACTCCCGTAAAGTATAGATACCTAAAATTTCTACTTAAGTAAGGTAACTAAATATTTGTACTTTCGTTACTTGACACCTCTGCAAAGGACCAGCATAAACCAGCAAAAGACCAGCATAAACCAGCAAAGGACCAGCATAAACCAGCAAAAGACCAGCATAAACCAGCAAAGGACCAGCATAAACCAGCAAAGGACCAGCATAAACCAGCAAAGGACCAGCATAAACCAGCAAAGGACCAGCATAAACCAGCATAAACATGCAAAACGACCAGCATAAACCAGCAAAGGACCAGCATAAACCAGCAAAGGACCAGCATAAACCAGCAAAAGACCAGCATAAACCAGCAAAGGACCAGCATAAACCAGCAAAGGACCAGCATAAACCAGCAAAGGACCAGCATAAACCAGCAAAGGACCAGCATAAACCAGCAAAAGACCAGCATAAACCAGCAAAGGACCAGCATAAACCAGCAAAGGACCAGCATAAACCAGCAAAGGACCAGCATAAACAAGCATAAACATGCAAAACGACCAGCATAAACCAGCAAAAGACCAGCATAAAGCAGCAAAAGACCAGCATAAAGCAGCAAAAGACCAGCATAAACCAGCATAAACATGCAAAACGACCAGCATAAACCAGCAAAAGACCAGCATAAAGCAGCAAAGGACCAGCATAAGCCAGCATCCCAGCGTCAAAACATACCTAACCAGCATATGCTGTTTTTTTCAGCAGGACTACATTTAAGTTGAATAGAATTCACTGTAGCAATTCCTGCGGATCACTGAACACTAGCATTTGTTGCTGCTATAAAGCAATTCGTAATTTTCGCTGAATTTTGCACCCGTTTCCAAAACTTGCATACTTCCGGAACAGACGTTTGAGGGAAGCAAGGGAAAGAAACAACACGCATGCGCCTTATTAGAAATCAGTGAACCACCAGAATGACTTTGAAACTGATATTTCAAGGTAAAAAAAACATACTTTAACTGAGAAAGCCTAAAATGAGAACAATAAATTTCACAACATTGCTAGCTTTTACAGTTTAGCTATCTTCACAACAGGCTCAGATAACTACATATATATATATATATATATATATATATATATATAGGCTATACTCTGCAGATTAAAAGTTTGAGAGTCAAAAAGATACATATTTTTTACAAAATGAATACTTTTATTCAATAAATGTGCATTAAATGGATCAAAAGGGATACATTTATAAGACATATATAATGTGACAAACGATTTCTATTTCAAATAAATGATGTTCTTTTTCTAACTTCATTCATCAATCCTGAAAAAATATATCACGATTTAGTATAACACAGCAAAACTGTTTTCAACATTGATAGTAATCAGAGATGTTTCTGAAGCAGCAAATCATCATATTAGAATGATTTCTGAAGAATCATAGAGACACTGAAGACTGGAGTAATGACGCTGAAAGTTCAGCTCTGCATCACAGAAATAAAATTACATTTTAAAATATATTCAAATAGAAAAAAGTTATTTTAAACCATTATAATATTTAACAATTGTACAGTCTTCTGCTGTATTTTTGATCAAATAAATGCAGCCTTTATGAGCAGAAGTCTCTTTTTGTTTTTTCAATTTTTTTTTAATTGATTAAGACTAGTTTGTATGTGTTAATACATAAATGAGTTAAATGTTCAAATGCCATATTAGAGGAAGCATCAGGTTTTTACTAAAAAATAAAAATAAAATAAAAAAAAATCCCCTTTTGCCTTTCATTGACATTTCTTGTTTTTTCAAACAGGCAACAGACGGTGCTGGTATTTCACAACAGTGTTGCCCAATCCCAGTGCACATCCATCAGCTTAATTGAATCTTCACTCTGACAGCACAAATCCCTAAGATAGCACTCATTTATACTTCCCCACAGAGAACACAGAGTCAACACTTCAGCTGGAGGAGACCCTTATCTGCATTCATTTCAGTACACTCTAAACATACAATGCACTTATATTTGAGATCCAAGGGAAAAGCAAATGGTGAAACGAGTGGGCTTATTATATGCTCTTAAAAATTAAGCTTCATAAAGGGAATCTTTGCCGCTATGCTGAAGAAGAACCATTCAGTGAACAGTTCTTATATGAAACTTATATCTTACTTTTTTCTTTTTCCACTAAAAAGAATATTTTGTGCATTGGAAAGTTTCCATGGATGTTAAAGATTCTTCATGGAACCATCAATTTATAAAAGTGTAACTTTAAAACTTTAATAAACATTTGAGTGAAATTAAGTGTATATTTAGAGTAATTAACAAAACAAGTTATCTGAGGAACATCATTTACACAATTAAGTTTCAAGCTCACTAAACACACAAACAGCCTCACCCACCCACACACTCATATTCATACACACACGTCCAGGCTTTAGTCAGAAGTGGAGTAAAAGATGAGTAAGGTACAGAAGAAGTGATTTTTTTTCACAACCCCGAGCTCTGACTCCTCCTCTGGAGATGGTGGGGTGGTTTTCAGAGCTGACAGACCCAGACAAATATACAAAAGAGAAGTTACTTCTGCTCAAACTCTCCAGTGCATTGCTCCAAACACCTCACCAGTGGTTTCCATCTCAGAAGCAGATAAACGCACATTCTGCTGGACCGGACACCTTCTTCGTGAAATCTAGTCTGGAGATATTCAAGGGTGTCGCAAACAAAGAAAATCCCCCTAAATGCTGACAGAGCCTTGTGGCCCGATGGGATCGGACGTCAGAGACCTGAGCGCCCTGCTTCCAGCCATCCCGAACGCAAACTGTTCCCTGCCCGTCGGAGGAGCTCCGCAGTGGGGACCGATGCTGGACTTTCACCCTGCCTCCCCGTATGGATCTCTTCCCTCCCACTCCTTTATCAAACAGGAGCCAGGCTGGGGACCCACAGACCCTCACGAGGATCCACACTGCGGTTTGGGGGCCTTCACCGTGCACTTCTCGGGGCAGCTCACAGGGATGCATGGTCCGTTTGCTGATTCTCCGTCCAGCCAGAGCAGGATGTTCTCCAGCGGGCCTTATCTGCCAGGCTGCATGGACAGCCCTCCTGCCCCGCGCACCCAGGGTGAGACAGCCGTCTCTCTGTCACGAGACACACAATCTGTTTGTCTCTGCTGTTGGTGTCAAAACATAAAAAAACCATGAAACTTCAGAGATGTTTGAGATTTTGCATTAAGCTGGTGTGTGTTTGTCAAGTTACAGAGCTGTTGACACCAAATTACTTATAGAGGATCTCTTATCACCCTCAAAATATTACTTCTGAAAAGTGAATGAATTATGCATTTGAATTAAATAAAATATTTATGTCATACACGTTAGTGAAAACGTATTTTCAAAATGATTTTAATGTTCTATTATAAATATAATAAAGTATAAAAAGGAAATCAAGGAAAATCAAACACTTTTTTGATTTGAATGTAAAAGATACAAAACCGTAGTATTCAGCTGACATTTATATTTTTCCATTGTGCTCAGTTTTAGCTGCTTTAATGAAACGCATTCTGCATAAAGGCTTTATATCTGCTGCGTCAGACTAATACACGTCCTGGATCTTCCATTTGATCTCTCCTTTGCCTGATTGTTTTTATGACAATTATTGCGCGTGCTGAATGAGTCTCACACAATGTCTGTCTCTGCAATCTAGCATTCATTTTTTCCTTTGTGTCTTATGTGAACATCTTGAAGAGCTTCTCTCCTTTAAATCTGAGCGCTCACAATACAAATGTCTGATGTGTTACAAAGATTCCCACATCTACTTCTGTAATTTATCATTAGATGAACTTTAGGAGAAGTCACGACGACAAATTGATTCATTGGAAAAGCTTATTGGTCTCAAGTGGGTTTACGCACCAGATGAATTATAAGTGTGTTGGAGAGAGATGTGTATTTAATACATTTTGTCAGGAGTATAAGTGGAACCTTTTCTATCTTTATAGAAAAGTCCTTTTCAGATGATTACTTGCATTAGTTAGAATTCTTTTGTAATTTTTAACACTTGTAATCAATGAACAATTGGCTTCTTCAATAGGAATAATGGAGTCAGCTGGAAAAAATTTGGATTTCACTGAGAACAAACACACTTATTAATTTTTCTTTGTCTCTTTCTCTCAGGTTATGGTACAGTAGCATTAGATGGAGCTCCCAGTTACGGACACACACCTGCTCACCACACTCCACCGTTCCCCAATGATACCTTCAAACACGAGGACCCAATGTCCTCCCAAAGCAGCTTGGGTAAGGAAATTATATTAAAGTGTACTTCAGTTTAAAATAAATGATTGTCAGTACAATCGTCAGTACATTTGAACCATATTCCTTATGACAATAGAAATAATTGCATGTTAAAATGGATTTGGTGAGTCAAAACAATCACTCTTACATTCAGCTAATTGCACTGAATTTTTATTCAGTTGCAAATTGCATGCAATTAGATATCCGAAAAGTGTCTATGTATTCTTTTAAAGTATAAGATCTTATATTTAAAGTATGCTAAAGTGTACTTCTTTTTCAGAAGGGCTCTGCAAGACAGAGTGAATTTGTGAGTGAATTTAAGTATAGTATGACAAATAAGACAAAAAGATATCTGGAGATCACTGCATCCGCAAGGATCATCTCCAGGTTAAGTGTCAGATGGAGTTTTAATGTTAGGGCAGTAAATAATCAGAATTTTTTCCTCTATTTTTTCCCCTTCTCTGTCTCCTTCCTCAAACACTCAAAACACTGTATGCAACAGTTTTTAAGTTCATTAAGCATAAATTACATTGGCATAAATGATCGCCACTCTTTTTCGGGCAGCTGAGAGGAGGAAGCAGAATTGTGGATGTGGAGAAGAATGTTTAGTGCTGCCGAGGGACCGATTCCTTGAGAAATGAACAGAGTGCTCTCAGAAACTCTGCTGACTTCTTTATGGTTGCAGGGAAGCCTGCGCTGTTTGGATAACCGCAGTAAAGATGAGGCCGCACTCTCTGTTAGCTCTGCTGTAAAACGCTTTGTTTCACTTCTAAACAGGAAAACTGAAGTATGAGGTCTATGAAGAGGACTTTCTTTCAGATATTGCTGATATACATGCTCTCTGAGTGTTGTAATATGTGCTTTGATTTCGTGAATATGCAGGTGAGCAGCAGTACTCCGTCCCACAGGCTGTCTACGGGTGCCACAGTCCTCCGGACAGTCTTTTGAGAAATAGCTTCAACAGGTACCTTCTTTACCGTTGATAGTTAGTGTAATAAGAGACGTAATTAAGCATTACATGATTTCCTAATTAGGAGTTTTGAAACTTTACTTTCCACTCCCAAGGTGTGATTCATCATGCATGAAATAATAACAATAAAAGTGCAGTAAATTGCATCATAGAGGCAGCAGCCACGAATTACAAGAAGTTACAAAAATATGCCGAATTGTTTATGTAACTGTTGAAATAAAGGGATATTCCTGGATATTATCTAATGATAGCTTCTCAGACGTGCCACAGAAAACAATTTCTGCTTGACCCTCAGTCTGCAAAAACATGCAGAAATCTCAAAGGCATTCTGGAGGGTACAAAAGCAGAAATTTTGTATATTGTCTAAATCTGTGGTCCTCAACCAGGGGGTCTCAGAAAGCTTCCAAGGGGTTGCTCAGAATTATTTAAAATAAGACAAACAGGCTTTAGATGGGTCATGGAATTTTATGTTTCTAGTGGTAAAGCGTATGAAGTTTTTTGCATCAAAATATTTGTAAAGAAGATCATTTTCTGTCGTAATTTTCACTCCCTGTCATGAACACGCAATTCAAGGAATGTTGCCTCTTTCAGAGATGCAAGTGATTTTATTGTAGAGTAATTTCTTAGATGCGTAATTTCTCAAATGCGATTATACGAAAATGTCAAGGACAATTTGGTTTTCCGTTGCATGACTCCTTTAATATAGTCTACTAAAAATCTATTTTTTTAAATTAATTTTTTATTCCAATTCCCCCTTCAACAAATGTTTTTGCCTTTGAAGAACCAGAATTCCCATTGATCATGCAAATTGTTTTACATATTATAACTGCATGGCCATGTTATACATTTTTGTAGTTATGCCAAGCTCTAAAATATTTTATAGTGTAGAAATAGTGGGTAAAAGAAAGAAAGGTCATGCGGACTTCAAATGTTATTGTGGACAATGGCAGTCTTGCATCGAGTCAAAAAATAAATAATAAATAAAAAATTAAGAACAACGATCTAAATTATTGTTTTATTGTTAGGAGGATATAGTTCTTTTTATTTTTTTTATTTTTTTGCGTAACAAACATCATTTCCCTTTCTCATGTCATATGAAACACAAATGTTGTACTGGTTTTCTTTGGTCATGACAGATGTTTAAAACTTGGATATATGTTAACCTTATACAGTATAGTAAGTTGGATATATATTAACAGTACACAACAATGCAAATTAGTGCCATGTTAACACATATATCTAGTTTAGCCACTTTAGATGGTTTAGTCTAACATGTCAAATCAAGTCAAATTTATTCACATTGTTCACATCTTCATGCCTTAGTTGGTCCTTTACATGCAATCTGCTATGAGGACCATCATTTGCTATCATTTAAATAATTAACTTTTTGTGCTCTAAAAACCTCCACTTCCTCCAGTGCCACCTGTCTAGATCTGCTACGGTAATTACGAGTGTCTATTCATGCAGCAGCAGCATATCTTACATGCTCACAGTTGTGTATTTATTCGCAGAAAGTCCATACTTGCTCAGCAGCAGCCCAAAACCGATACACTAACATGCTAAAACTATTCAGATAGTTTCTGATATTATTTTGAAATAATTGTTAAATTGTCACACAGCATGTTTGTATTCCCGTGCAATAATTTGCCCCATAGATCTCCACCATGTGTCATACAAAAAAATATTTTTTTGCAGTTTTTACAGTTTCTTTTCTGTGGTAATTGACAGCAAGTCATACAGTATATATGCTGTTGGTAGAGCAGAACTTGTATTGATCACAGATCATTCTTTCAACAAAGGCACATTAGTTAGTGTAAGAAGTAAAATATGTATATTGCCGATTTGTGTCAGCCCCCTCCGTTTTCTGAGTGACTGAAATTGAGCGTCAGTGAGGCCCAGTCTGGATGGCTCAGTAAAATCCTGAGTAAGTCTGCAGTGCGTCTTGCTGTCTGCACAAAGGTTAAGAACGGCACAGCAGCTCTCAGCAGGCCAAAATACACTCACAATGATGTACTGCCCGTTTCCTCCAAATTCCTCTTCCCTTCTCTGCCTGGCCCTCCCCAGAGACAGGAAAGGATGGAGAGAAAGAGTTATGTATTCAAAAGATTAACTTTATTATAAGGAGAGCAGAGGAAATCAGAATATCAGTATATAACAATTGACACTACCATTTAAAAAACTAGTTTTCAAAAGTCTAATATTTTGAAATATTATTACAATTGAAAAAAAAAACGTTTTCTATTTGAATATATGTTCAAATGTCATTTATTTCTGTGATCAAAGCTGAATTTTCTTCAACATAACTCCAGTCTTTAGTGTCACATGATCCTTCGGAAAATATTCAAACACACACACTCACTTGAATCAAGCTGGTACTTTTGTAGTGTGTTCCGGTGATCTCACAAACCTCAATTTCTTGCCAGTAAAGTGAGATTATAAGGGAGCGAAAAGGGAAATTCCACCTTATTTTTCATCACTGTTTGGCCTAGAAACTCTCTTATGCATTTTGAAACACTGGTATGAGCTGTAATGGAAATCAATTTATTGGGAAGCAATGTGGCAACCAAACATAAAGTAATAATGAAACACCACCATGACTTCTTTATTTTCAGATTATTATATTATATTATATTATATTATATTATATTATATTATATTATATTATATTATATTATATTATATTATATTATATTATATTATATTATATTATATTATATTATTTAACTATAAATTATTAACTAACTAAACAATTTTAATTATTATTTGATCATCGTTATTATTATTAAATAATAATAAACAATAGTGAATAAGTTGATACATTTTGTATCTCAAGGAAACTGTCTGACCTTCCAAAACTGCTACTTCAGCCCACAGAAAAGGGACAGACAGCATATGAGTCAAAATCATTTCCCCAAATCCTTCCCACAATACCCAGAAATCTCTGTGACATCACATTATTACGTGACTGTGCCAGGCACTCGACTTGCCAGCCAGGACCACGTGAGATCTTGTTGAGATGCAACACTTCACAACATGTGGTGAAACACAGCGATGTGTGTGTTTCCACTGTGCCAGTTCTGAATCATTGGTGATGATTAGAAAGAGACAGGTCTGCACTTCTAATCAGCCTAGGAGCCAGGAAAATAACACTGATGAAAAAAATATTGTCTTAAAAACAAAATCCTAAATTTCTTTCTGTGTCTTTTGCTTTTTTCCTTCCTATTTTTGTTGTGTCCCCCCTTTTTTGTGCTTGTTGATAAGCTGAGCAGTGAAAGTGAGGTCACATGACTGTGATTTATCTCTTCTGTCCTGGCAGTGATAATCTCTACCAAATGGCGTCTCAGTTGGAATGTGTTACCTGGAATCCTGTCAGCTCGCTTACACCCAGCATAAAGAGGTACAGACTGGGTCTCATATCAACACCTGTGTTTTTAAAAATAATTTCAAATCATTTGAATTCCTTTCCTTTCCTTTCCCGTCCCGTCCTGTCCTGTGCTGTCCCGTGCTGTCCTGTCCTGTCCCATCCTGTGCTGTCCCTTCCTGTCCTGTGCCATCCTGTGCTGTCCTGTCCTGTCCCATCCTGTGCTGTCCCTTCCCTTCCTGTCCTGGCCTGTGCTGTCCTGTCCTGTCCCATCCTGTGCTGTCCCTTCCTGTCCTGTGCTGTCCCATGCTGTCCCGTCCTGTCCTGTTCTGTCCCGACCTGTCCTGTGATGTCCCGTCCTGTCCCGTGCTGTCCCGTCATGTCCCATTACTGTCCAGCCCTGTGCTGTCCTGTCCTGTCCTGTCCTTTATTAAACTTTCCTTTCCTTTCAAGTTATTTTTTACATCCTCCTCACCTCTCTTCTCATCTTCTTTTCGTCTTCTCTGCCGTCCTGTTCCCTATTCTAATTAGCATCTGTTTTGAAGAAAGACCTCACTGTCCTCTGATGTTGTACTGCACTTTGAAACAAAAGTACAGACTGAAGTAGGAGAATGAATCATGCTGTGGTGACAGCAGATGAGATAGGAATGGATCCTGCTCAGTCAAGCAGTCCAACCCAGATAGAGTGTGTGACCTTGGATGTGTTGAAGGGGCAGCCCAGGGTAGCATGATTTTGTGTGTGAGAGAGAGACAGAACGATGTAGACTAGCTGAAGGGCAGAGGGGAACGCCCCCAAAGCACTGTGGGAAGTTTGTGTTGTTTTTGAGCGATTGAGTGAATGTGTGCTTGTCTATAGATAGATGAGTAGGTGACTGGGACGCTGGACAGAATATTTATGCCAGCTGTCCAGATCAAAGATTTGGTATCCCCCTTCCTCACCCCCAATGCCATGACAACAGGGTGTTTATCTACTGAACGGATGAATGGTTGGGCTGTGGGATGACTGGCCCAGCAATGGCTGATTGTGTAGTCTTGAGTCGGACAAAGAAAAAGCTTTACAGGGCTTCAGCTCTTCATCTGTTACTGCCCACACTACAAATCCACCTCCAGACTATCATTTATGACAGCATTTTTACAGTTCTTTTTGGATATAGCACCATCCTTTTGCTAAAGGGTTAGTTCACCCAATAATCAAAATTATGCGATTAATAACTCACCCTCATGTCGTTCCAAACCCGTGAGACCTCTGTTTATCTTCTGAACACAGTTTAAGATATTTCAGATTTAGTCCGAGAGCTCTCAGTCCCTTCATTGAAACTGTGTGTACAGTATACTGTCCATGTCCAGAAAGGTAAGAAAAACATCATCAAAGTAGTCCATGTGACATCAGAGGGTCAGTTAGAATTTTTTGAAGCATTGAAAATACATTTTGGTCCAAAAATAGCAAAAACTACGACTTTATTCATCATTGTCTTCTCTTCCGTGTCTGTTGTGAGAGAGTTCAAAACACTGAAGTTTAGTGATATCCGGTTCGCGAACGAATCATTCGATGTAACCGGATCTTCTTGAACCAGTTCACCAAATCGAACTGAATCGTTTAAAACAGTTCACGTCTTCAATAAGCATTAATCCACAAATGACTTAAGCTGTTAACTTTTTTTAATGTGGCTGACACTCCCTCTGAGTTCAAACAAACCAATATCCCGGAGTAATTCATTTACTCAAACAGTACACTGACTGAACTGATGTGAAGAGAGAACTGAAGATGAACACCGAGCCAAGCCAGATAACGAACAAAAGACTGACTCTAGTTCGATTCAATAAACCGGTTGAAGAAAACGGTTGACCGATTATTTTGCACTCGACCTAATGACTTCATTTGTGATGATTGCCCTTGATTCCAGCCTTCGGTTTACCTGCTCTCATAACACTAGCACAGAATCAGTTCAGAATCAATCACCAAAAGAATCAGTTCGGTTCAGACGCTCTGTGTGTCAGTCTGCTTCACGCTGAATCACACATGCGCAGTATCATCAGCTACTCGGTTCTCGAATCAGACGCGTCTGACAGAAACGGTTCTTGACTCGAGATCGAGTCAGTCTTTTGTTCGTTATCTGGCTTGGCTCGGTGTTCATCTTCAGTTCTCTCTTCACAGCAGTTCAGTCAGTGTACTGTTTGAGTAAATGAATTACTCCGGGATATTGGTTTGTTTTAACTCAGAGGGAGTGTCAGCCACATTAAAAAAGTTAACAGCTTAAGTCATTTGTGGATTAATGCTTATTGGAGACGCGAACCGTTTTAAACGATTTAGTTCGATTTGGTGAACTGGTTTAAGAAGATCCGGTTACATCGAATGATTCGTTCGCGAACCGGATATCACTAAACTGTTGTGTTTTGAACTCTCTCTCACAACAGACACGGAAGAGAAGACAATGCTGAATAAAGTCGTAGTTTTTGCTATTTTTGGACCAAAATGTATTTTCAATGCTTCAACAAATTCTAACTGACCCTCTGATGTCACATGGACTACTTTGATGATGTTTTTCTTACCTTTCTGGACACAGACAGTATACTGTACACACAGTTTCAGTTGAGGGACTGAGAGCTCTCGGACTAAATCTAAAATATCTTAAACTGTGTTCCGAAGATAAAAGGAGGTCTCACGGGTTTGGAACGACATGAGAGTGAGTTATTAATTACATAATTTTGATTATTGGGTGAACAAACCCTTTAATAAGGAGGAAAAGCATATTTAGCTGAGCTATTGACACAAGTTCAAATCTGTCTTTTCTGAGAATCGTATTGGTTATACATGTCGTACTGTCTCTCTGCTCTGTGAGGTGTAACTGCTCTCTGTCTTTGGATTTGTGTCCAGTCACAGTGGCGGTTACGAGGCAGAAGCGTCTGCAGGAGCTCCGCTGGTCTACAGATGCAGCACTCAGTATCACATACACACACATGGTCTGTTCAGAGGAGTGCAGGTGGGTGATCGCAAAACACACATACTCCAACACAGAGAGACATATCATTTCTACCTGTACACACACAGATTGGATTCTCACAATAATATAACCATAAAGTGCACTGGTAGTTTTTATTACTTATAATAAACACTATGTGTTTGTATGTATGTATGTGTGTGTGTGTGTGTGTGTGTGTGTGTGTGTGTTTGTGTGTGTATAGAGCATGACAAAAGAGCTTTATATGCGTACAAGTCTTGAGCAGGTGAGGTGTATAAGACTGACTTTACTTCAGTCTGTAGTGTGTTGGGCCTGAATCAACATCCATCAGAGCTTGAGAAAGCTGATACTGTCCAGAGAATAGTGTTCATGTATGTATGTTTATAACATTAGTTTAAAGCTTTCCTCTAAAGGCTTTTAAAAGCTAAATTGATATTTAACAGACCACAAGATAAGAGGGTTTGTTCAGATGCACAACTCATCCAGGGTTTGGTAATGCAGAAGTTAAAACAAACAAAGGCTCAGAAGTGCAGGAGAATTGGCAAATAGAGTTTGTTGATTGGCAATTATTCCCTTTTTTCCCCCTCCAGGATGTGCGGAGTGTACCAGGCATCACTCCCTCCATTAAATCATCAGAGAGCAGTGAGAAACGGCCTTTCGTGTGTTCTTACCCCGGCTGCAGTAAGAGATACTTCAAACTGTCCCACCTGCAGATGCACGGCAGGAAACACACAGGTGAGATGCCAACCACAAACAATCCAAACCGTTTTCACGGTCTAGATTGACATCTTTTTTTCTCTTTAAAAGAACAGCAGGTGAGATTTACAGTGTTATGCAATACTCATAACAAAGTCATAATTCATAGGTGATTGTATTTTTTCAGACCTCCAATAAGAGAAATCGATGGCAAGGAATTAAATTAGAAGAGGTGAAAATTTGTCCATAGCTCAAAAACAGATCAGGTCCACAAACAAAAACACATGAGATGTCCCTGGATATTAGAATTCCAGGATTCTCAGGAATGTCTGACTTTATTCTAGTGACAGATTGAGTCTGATAACAAACGTTATTCACAACCATGAATCAACACACACACACACACACACACACACACACACACACACACACACACACACACACACACACTCCTCTAAAAGTAAACATGGGGTCATTTAGGAGGCATTACAATAGCAACATGACTGTACTGTCTAAGCCACTCCCTGAAGAAGATACTTTACAGTAAACATAAGTCTTTATGGGAGGATTATTATTATTATTTGGAAAACATTTGGAAAATGGGTTCAACACCACCATTGTGGTACTACACAGAATAAGAGAAACAGAGGAGATGGGTGGAGGGATTCGGGAAGAATTGATGCTGGGACAGTACAGTGAGTGCTGCTGCTGCTTATATTGGCTCGTAATGATGATTGACAGGAATAAATGATTAGCCTCCTACATTAGGAACTTCATGTCAGTAACTAATGGGAATTGATTGTGAAGTGTTTACAGAAACTGATCTATTTCTATTATTGTTAATATTAGAATTAATTATACTTTGGGCTAGACAATAATTCAGTTATCAATATAAATTGTTTTTTTTTTTTTCTCAATAATGTTGATATGATTTTTTTAAACACATTTCTGATATTTCAGAATAGATTACCAGTGTTTCCCATGCATTGATTTATTTGTGGCAGTAACGTGTGTTTTTGTTGTGGCTCACTCGTTTTTCTGTTTTCTCCTCTGAACACTTTTCCTATTCTTTATCCTGGCTAAAGCACTTTAGTTTCAATCTGTAAGAATAATCAGCTTATGCTATAGTTTTATTATATATTATACTATACCGTTTTATAGGAGGAGGTTTCCGAAGTTTGTAGGTAAAGACATTCGTTGTGGGCCTTCTTGACAGTTTTTCTGATGCTTTTTAAAATATTGTTCATATCGATATTAGAATGATATCGTATCATCAGAAATTAAGAAATATATCATAATATACATTTTTATCGTCCAGAGCTAATTATATGACAGAAACTGGATATTGTACATTGCTTTGGATAAAAACGTGTGCTAAATGAAAAAATTTAAATATAAAATTAAGTTGATCTTTATCACAGAGAAACATGATTATAATACTACAGTAAAACAGTAATAGATCAATATGGGATCTTCAAACTGTCATTTTTGATTAATTTCTTTTGACGACACTGGTGGAGTATCTGTATTTTGGTGTAATGTTACTATAGTGAATTATTTGTAAGAGCCTCCTCTGAGTTGCACAAGAATCACAAAAATGACTAAGAAACATCTGGAGTGAGTAATTTGTGACCTCATGGCATGTACAGTTTAACAGATACATGCATGATTTATGACACTATGAATGCTCAATTCAGACGGCGCCCCCTTGTGTCATGTTAATGGCAGAGACTACAGTCCCGTTCACACACACTGATGTTTCTCTGTGTGCAGGTGAGAAGCCCTATCAGTGTGACTACACAGGCTGCGGCCGCAGGTTTTCCAGATCTGACCAGCTCAAGAGACACCAGCGCAGACACACAGGTTAGACACGGCTCTGCTCTTCAAAACAGCAATACTGCTCATTAACATGATACACTTGTAACAATAAGGGTTCTTCATTGGCAGTGATGGTCCCATGAAGAACCTTTTACATCTATGGAAACTTTTAAATTTCACAAAATGTGGAATCCTTTTTGTGGATTTTTTTTAAAAAATATTATTAAAATGATAAACTCCAAAAATGACTCCAAAAAAAAAAAAAGTTTCTTTTAAGAACTGCTGTTCAATAAAAGGTTCTTT
The DNA here is from genome assembly GCF_963082965.1 of Carassius carassius. Lineage (NCBI taxonomy): Eukaryota > Metazoa > Chordata > Actinopteri > Cypriniformes > Cyprinidae > Carassius > Carassius carassius. Next base: position 4,312,296 of record NC_081767.1, read on the forward strand.
GGGAAAGTAACAATGGTTCTTCAATGACATCACTGCAAAGCAAACAAACAACAACAAAAAAAAAACCTTTTGGAAGCTTAGTTTACTCTCTTTACGTACACTTTTAGCATTTAGCAGTAAAAGCTATTAGAATGCAAGATTCAGTCTTTTTTCAAAAATGATGGTGACTCATCTTACACTTAGGGGCGTAGCCAAACTTTTGTCCATTTAGATGCTTTAGATTGAGATTGCCCCACCCACTAGTTCCAGCTGTCATCACTCCATCACTTGTATAAAGTATGATAAGCCCACCTCAGTGGTCTCTCTGTCTCCTGCTTTGCTCCTGTAGGTGTCAAACCCTTTCAGTGTGAGACGTGTCAGAGAAAGTTTTCACGCTCGGACCATCTTAAGACTCACACTCGGACTCATACAGGTAAAACAAGTGCGTAAGCCTTTTTTTTCCAGATTTCTCCAAAACCATTTGTTTCCATTTGTTGCATATACTCTGATTTGATTAGAGCACATCAGTAAACTGTGTTGCTGTGTTTCGTCTCTTGTGGTTGTCAGGTGAGAAGCCGTTCACGTGCCGCTGGCCCAGCTGTCAGAAGAAGTTCGCCCGCTCAGATGAGCTGGTCAGACATCACAGTATGCATCAGAGAAACGTGAGCAAACTCCAGTCTGCTGTTTGAGACTCTGTATATAAACACACACACAGATGCTGAGACACTCTCATCAGCCAAGACCTGGCAGTCGCTGAAACTGATAACATGAAGTCACAGCACAATGCAAATTTACTACATTATAACAGCGTCCATGTGAGAACTAAATGGTGCTGAATGCAAATATAAAGTTAGTTTTATTGTATTTGACGTGGAACACTGCCATTTACTGAAGAATGTGTCTGGATCATCTCATTTTGTTAATAAGATTTGTGCTTCCATTCGTAATAGTCATTTTTCACATATATGGACAGTTGATTGCACTGGGTATACTTTTTTATTTTTTATAAATGGCATGATGTGCTGGGCCACTCTTTTGGAAAATAAATTGTGGATGCTTGAGAAATAGCAAAAGTAAAAATAAGATGCACTGTGATGCCTTTGTATATATGATTGTCAACTGACAGTATTTCTTAAAATACCTTTTATAATAAATTACATTATAAACTCTCAGAAAATGTATTTTATACACGCATATAATATAAATATATATATATATATATATATATACACACATACACACACACACACACACGAGTGCATATATTATATAAGTTGCATATATACATGCCATAGATGCATCAAAACAGGCAAATTGTATGAAATTGTTAATCAGTAAGACTCATTATCCTTGTAGCCAAGAATTAAAAATACATGTTAAAAATGAACACCTTACTAGAAAAGAGATAAAGACCATAAATCGTCCAATAGATGTTCAATGTGAATCTATACTCTGATCTATCTTATGGATGTTTTTCACTAAACGAACAAATTTGAAATGAGCAAAAAAAGTACATTTTGAATAAATTCTCCCAAAGTTTGGTTTGGAGCATTTATTAAAAACAGTGTACAAAAACAAAACTGCATACAAACCTACGCCAATGTAAATACAAGCAAGCAAGCAAGCCCCCAGAAACAGTTCCAGATGAGTGTTAGTAGAGTGGGGTCACGAAAATGCACCTCTATATACAGATCTAGTCCTCGTCCTGTTGAGCAAACACTGTATACCGTCATGGTTTGACTGCACTTCACAAAAACTGAGCACTGAATGCATGCATCGATCAGGAAGACAGTCCGGCTTTCAACGGCCTTCAGTTTCTATTTACAAAAACGCAAAATGCTACTGAGATTTAAACATTTGCAGTATTTCATATTGCATCTGTGAAACACAGAATTGTTCAAAGCTTATGGGGTGTGAAATTTTCACTTGTTCTTGCAGAAAAAAAAAAAAGATCTCTTCAAGATCAAGACTAAAAATTAAAATCTTGCTCAGACACATGAATATATACATATACGTACATTCAAGCTTCTAGCAACCAACGGCATTTACATAATATTAACATTACAAATGACAGCCTAGACTAGACTAAAGTGCGTTATTGCCCAGAAATACTTTGCCATAACAGAAGTATCTTCTCGTCCTGAGGCAGCAGGTGTTGTCGAGAGGTCAGCGGGAGAGTTGATCAGTTTCAATCACGTATCGTCACTGTAAAATTACATCATTAAGTGTCTCCAATCAAAAGGAACATCACTTTAGCCATCATAGTTCACAACATCAACCCTGATTTGCCGGTTAAGCTCCTCCCCTGCAGCAATCAAGGTCTTCCATTGGTTCAATCAAGAAAGGAGCTGATTGGTCAAGATGTTTTCCTCACGCCGTCAACTTCGTTCGTCCTATAAATGAAAAAATAAGTTTGCGCATTGATGACTAATTCATGAAGTTTTTCTTGGACTTAGAAAGCATGTTGTTGCTATGGAAACCACACAATAGAGAGTCATCATCATCATCCATTTAGATTTCACTTACTATCTTACTATCTTCCTACAACTTCCGCACACCATTTTCACCGTGGGTGATATGGTAAGGCATGGTAGTTCATTTCAACACAAACACAACCTAATTATGCTGGCAGTTTTGGCCAAATTTGAAAGGCAGCTTCAGATGTAGCATTTACAGAGAATATAAGATTGCCATTCACACCAAGACGAATATTAAGTGTGTTAAGTCTGTGTTAAACATTGTTTGAATTAATTACTGTTAATGTGTCCTTTTAGACATTCCCATAGGTCACTGCAACTTTTTTTTTTTTACATTGATGCATTCTATCCTCTTTTCCACTGCATCGCAAAGAGAACTGTTCAAACAATAAGATTTGGGGTTTTGCTCAGAGCTGCGGTTTTGCTAAGCAACAGTGAATAGCAGAGGAAGAATCCTGAACAGAGTCTCTTTCTATGTACTCTTGTATTTGTGTGCATTTCTGCTGGCCCTTAAACACCACCTACTGTCAGAGAGTGAAACTGCATTGGTCTGAAAACAAAAATCACATGAGAAAATCTGACTGAAATTACATCCAGACCATTCATGTTGGTGTGAACAGAAACGTTAGCAACATGCTAACCTTAAAATTAAGTATAAGTCTGATTATTATCATTCCAAACCAGTCACTTGTGAGCTTCAATGACCTCTTCAAACATGAACGTTAGAATTATATAATTCAAACATTGTATGTTGACATTGAATGGAAATATTTCTATATATTTTTGTAGGAAAATGATTCTCACCTCGCACTAATAGTTCTAAATAATTTCCACGCAGCTCCTGTACTACTCTCCACTGAAAAACTTTGTCGGAGGTAGTGGAAAAGTGGCTTTATTGCCTTTAGTTGACAGTGCAAGATGCAGCCTTAGTACTGCACACATACACTAGCTGGTGCAAAAATGTGTTTGAATGTTTTTTTGTTTTTTAAACTATTTTTTGGGCAGTTCAGTTTTGTTGCTGATTTGAAATATGTTATAGTGTGGCAAATGGTTTTTGGGATTTCAGGATTTCCCCATTCAAGGAGATAGATTTAATCTTGGATACTCCAGAAGACTTTGGCGTCAACAAGTCAAGTCTACAAGTCTATCTAATGGCAGTGTCTCCGGGCACATGAACAAAAGTCTAAAATCCTAATGGTTGGACAGTTTTCTTTGCAGTTTCACAGAAATAGATTTTTTAAAATTTCTTTCATTCTGAACAGGTGCATTAACAGCAGTTGTCAATATATTCATACTGAATATTCATTTTGTTTTATCAGAAGGCAGCTTAGAACAGAGCAACTTTACCATAATCAGTACTGAACATTTCATTGAATCATATATCCTCACGTGATAAAAGATAAATCGATAGTTCACCCAAAAATGACGAATGACTTTCAGACGAATGCAATTGGAGTTATATTAAAAAAAATGCCCTGGCTCTTCCAAGCTTAATAATAGCAGTGAAGGAAGTCAAGATTTTGAAGCCCCAAAAATGCATCCATCCATCATAAAAGTGCTCCACACAACTCCAGGGGGCTTAACCCTCTGGAGTCTAAGGGTAATTTTGGTGCCTGGAGAAGTTTTGTCTTGCCCTGACATTTGTGCTTTTTTCAGTTTCTTATACACATCTAAATGGATAAAGTCTAATCTCACTGTAATCAGCACAAACTGGGCTATAATAATAATAATAATAATAATAATAATATGTGAGCAGCATGTACGTACATGATTGTGTTTGAGAAAAAAAATGTTTTATGCGTGGTTAGTGAAAAACTGAAAATGTTAAATCACTTGAATAAGGCCATAGAACAAATACAGAACATTGGTTCCTGGGATTTTTGAGAACTGGAGCTTGTAGCCTAGAATTTTTCTTTCTAAATTATGTGAAAATCATCTTGTTTGCTCACTCACAGAAAACAATATATTGATTTAAATTTTCTAAGACACTTTTTTTTGTTGGTAAAAGTCATATGCGAGTAGGCGTCAACCATCATGAATATCATTGTGATTTACACCTGAGAAGACAAAGGCCCGCATAATGAGCTGCATAATAAGCTGCATAATGAGCCTCTCAGTCAGCTGTCTGAGAGGGAGGAGGAGACAAAATAAATGTATATAATTTTATGTTTGTAGTTTATTTAGAATATATTTAATTATCCCACAACATAATTTAATATCCACTTGGGGGAGCAGTTAAACAGTTTATTAGGAACAATCAAAGCTGACTTTGAAACTGAATTTTTTGCATCATTACTCCAGTCACACAATCATTCAGAAATCCTTTTAACAATCTTATTTTCTACAAAAAAAAACAAACAAACATTTATTGTTATTATCATTATTATTAATGTTGAAAAGAGCTGAGAATATTTTTTTCAGGTTTTTTTTTTTGGGAGGGGGGGTAAATTGAAAGAACAGCATTGCGTTACATTTGTTACAGTTACATTTATTTGTTACATTTATATTATTTACATCAAGCTTTTGAATGGTATAGTATTGTATATTGTTATTGAAACTTCATAATGTTAAACTTGATTATATATTTAGTCAGGAATTATAGTTTGGAAAAAGTCTAACTAGTAAAATGTTTACACGTTATGTGAAAACTAGTACAAGTATATAAATAAATAAAGAGAGACTTACTCATGTTTACGATCTCTGCTGAATAAAGTGCTTCATTCTTTTTTACTGAGGAAATCCAAATCAAATCTTTTTGGGGTGAATTATGTCTTATTCCTCGCATCGTGAATCAAACAGTAAAATAAATAAACTTGAAGAACAGTCCGGCTGCGTTGTCTTTTGTTGTGTGGCGTATTCAAGCCGCACGCTTCAGTTTGAAAAGTTAGAATCTGAATAGGGCGTGGTCGCATTAGAAGATAATGAAGGGAGACGTGAAAAACGGACATCGCGTTGTTACTTTAAACAAGTGCTGCCGAAAACAGATATTCTGTGATAATTTAAAATTAAACATGTCAAGCTTTCTATAGATATCTCTCTCATGTCTCTTCGTTGAGTATTCACGGAGTTACGGTTCATTTTAATGACGTGTTTCTAAATGAAGATCAGCGCAGACAAAGGCTGCAGACAGCACACCTTGTTTGTTATCTTTATTTTATAAGTGCACAAAGTTTTGTTGTTATCATGTCTGTATACAAAAAAAGTAGACCCTTTACAGATTCGATTGATGTATTGCTCTTATCTGTACGATCAAAACTGAAATTGTTCTTTTTGGGGTTATCAGGAGAAAATGCCTCATAACGCGTGAATCGACTTCAGAGGGTTAATGACGGCCTTCTGAAGCAATGCATTTGTTTAAGAAAAATATCCATATTTAAAAATGTATAAACCATAATCTCTAGCTTCCACTAACTGGTACGCATGTACACAAGAGAGTGTTGTTCCAGCGGAGGATTTATGACATAACCATGTTATTATAAAACTTGGAAGAGCCAGGACATTTTTAACCATAACTCCGGTTGTATTCATCTGAAAGAAGAAAGTCATATACACATAGGAGGACTTGAGGGTGAGTAAACCATGGGCTCATTTTCATTTTTGGGTGAACTATCCCTTTAAATCACATTTGTCAAGAATAAACGGTATCATCTGTCACCACCACAGTACAGCCCAGCCAATCAAAAACAGAGCTGTAGGTGAAGATATAAAAACAACAAAAATATTTTCAGCACTATCTCTCTCTCTATCACACACACACTTAGACAAACAGTGCACAGTTGCAAAAATCTTAAGACAGTGGATGTAAATTAATTGGACAAATACAGTAAAGCTTGTACAAGGCCAAACAAAACTAAAAAGACAAAAGAACAAAACAGCAGCTGATCCGAATTTACACGAACACACACAAAGCTTCCTGGGGTTAAAGGCGGTGTGTTAAATGGGTGGGCGTTGACGAGGTGACGTGTGGGGCACCATGCCATGCTGAGCAGTTCATGCCAAGCGACCAACCACATAAAACCCCACCTACCTGCCCACTGTCCCCAACCAATGGGCTGCTTCTGTCTACCTGTCTATCTGGAAACAGTGTCACAATGCAAAGAACAGACGTCCCCTTCACACAGTGTGACCTGCACTCAATGCACCATGTCAGATGCTATATATAGCAAGGATTATTATATCAGATTACATAAGAGTCTTATATAAGCAGGTATCTCTGCGTCATGTGACCGTTGGTTTTACAGTGAAACTGGGGAAGTTTTTCTCTCTGCTCACCTGTGGACAGCTGACTGTGGGACCTCCGGCGGGTTGTGGGGGTTTTAGAGGTGGAGGAGAGGGTTGAACTTGCACTGCTAGCCCTTGAGATGGGGAGCGGCACAGGGGTCACGGGTGGAGAATCCAGCTACATGAGAAAAATGACGATTATTTCGTAATATGGAATGCATTTGTAGTGCCTAGGAAATCAGGTGGATTTTTTCCCAAACTCTTTTTCTTTTTTTATATTCATTGTAATGTTAAATCAAATTGGCTAATTAAAAAGCATGTCTTATTAATTGAAACCATGAAACTTAAACAATTGAAAAATTTATTAAAAGTTTATGAAAAAAAAAAAAAAAAAAAAAAAAGTATAGCCAAGTGAAATCTATAAAAAAATTAAAATTCCCCCCAAATTCCATTTTATTTTCCCTCAATCTGTGCTTTACATTTTAATTTTTCAGTTTTAATGGTTTAGTTTACTTTTAATCAAAAAGCATATCTAAATAATTGAAATCATGAAAATTGTACAATTTATTAAAAGTTTACCAAAAATACATTATCGGGTCTTATGAAACTCATTAAAATTTGTTTGGAAAATTTTATTCTGTTCTGTAATTGAAAAATGTTTTCAAATTTGTAAAACTTATGAAATGTTCTGTTTTTTTTCCTCCAGAAATTCTGTGTCTATTCACATTTTTGATGGATTAATGATACAAATGTATAATCTAAAATGGCATAAAACATTAACAATTCAACTAAGCTTTTAAAACAATGTAAATCAAATGCCAAAAATAAAAGGTATCGTTACATTTTACATTTGTTTATGTAAGAACCACAGTAAAATTTTCACACATAAATGACAGTATAAATATGAACAGGAGAGGAGGAAAAGTGGAATAATGAGTGCAATGTGGCCACTGCATTAGTAACAGAAGTAAAGTTGTGGGTGAGGGACAGATCTCAAAGACGTGGTTGTTTTCAGACATGGACACTTGAGGATGAGTGTTTGTGATGCTGCACCTCCACGCTGTCATGAGTTGGAGAGGAGGATGTAGAGGAGTTCTCTACTTGGCGGCGTGAGGAAGACGAGGGCCCGATCTCAACAGTACGAACACGCTGAGCGAACTTCAGAGAGCAAACCGACTCACTGACGTTACTCTCCAGAGGAGACACCTGAGAAACAGAGAGAAGAATCCCAAAGTTGTGAGAAACCGCATCAGAAAGAGTGATCAACTACACACTAAACTAACATGATGTACTGTAGGTAGAACATTTTGTATTCTTGTGATTGGAATCATAAGGAATTGAATAATATGGTTCCAATTGAGAAATTATTTACATGCGATTCCATCAATGATTTTTGAAAAACAAAAAAACTAAACTAAATGTGTACTTTTTCTAACTTATCTAGACTTTGAGGCATTGTGGAAACTCTGAAAGTGGCAGTGCCTTCAGCTTTAAAATCATATATTACAGGGTTTCCCATACATTCATTTATTTGTGGCGGTCAGCGTTGATTGATTCAGATTTTTAAACTATTTAATATGGGTACAATTGTACTTTATTGTAGAGCTGCGCGCTGCTTGCTCCCTCCCTCTCACAAACTGACAACGGAGGCACGCACGACTAGCCACGATCTGAATCACAACATGAGCATGCGTTAGTTAGAGGACGGATCACCGGTGCTTAATGATTATTCCCCCAGCGAAGATCCCAGAATCAATCCGGGGTTGAATGGTTAGTAATGAACACTGTTGCTCAACATAACTCTGAGAAGTTAGTCTATGTTAAGCGCTGTCGCGTTTCCATTAAAGATTCGCGCAAAACTTTAGTTTTTTTTCTAAATATCGATAAACAACTATTGCGAAATGACGGCGTTTCCATTAACCGATGTTATGCGACTAAAACGTAATTTTTTTTCCTCTCGTGATCAGTCATTCCAAAAATCATGGCAACGGATGTTGGTAGGTTTATATATATCACAGCCACCAGACTAGACATTATATTATTATTATCTCCAGGTTCAGGTTGGTGTGTGTTGGTTTTTGTCCACCTCAATCTCCAGGTTTGTGTGTGTGTGTGTCAGAGTCTGTGTGTGTCCACCTCCAGGTCCAGTTTGGTGTGTGTGTGTGAGCCTGTGTGTGTCTGAGTCGGTGTGTGAGTGTGTGTGTGAGTCTTTTTGAATGTTTGAGTGTGTGAGCCTGTGTTTCAGTGTGTCAGTAAGTTTGTGTGTGTGTGTGTGTGTGTGTGTGTGTGTGTAGCAATAGCAATGTCTTTAAAGGGATAGTTCACCCAAAAATGAAAATTCTATCATCGTTTACTCACCCTCAAGTTGTTCCAAACCTGTATGAGTTTCTTTGTTCTGCTGAACACAAAGGAAGATATTTGGAAGAATGTTTGTAACCAAACAGATCTCGGTCCCCATTGACTACCATAGTATATATTTTTCCTACTATGGAAGTCAATGGGGACCGAGATCTGTTTGATTCTGTCATTCTTCCAAATATCTCCAAATAATCCCTTTAAGGTATCTGACACTAAGTGTTGGCAATGGAAATGTGTACTTGTCACTAAAAATATATGATATATATGATATATTTTACTTAAACCCCCCCCCCCGGTCATCGGTCCCCAGTCCCCAAACACCACACCACCGCAAACAGAATCTAATTCTGTGGGAAACTGTATTATATTTCTGTTTAATAATACCTATATTTGGTTACTGTCAATGCCTTATAATATAACATTAAGACAAGCATTAGACACACTATACGGTTTAAAGAGCACAGAGTTGAAATACTAATGTAGATCTTCCCAGCTTTTCATCAAGAATGACATGCCATGAATTGTGCATAAAATGACCAGGAGCATTTAATAGACTTTACGATTTCATAAGTCAACAACAGAGTTTGTATTGCATTTAAGGGTTTTCATAAGTGATTAGCATAAACAACAGGAGAGCGTGTGCACAAACTGTTTAAAACACCTTGACTGCTCGTGCTGTACCAAGTACAGTCTTTATCCCTAAATCCATTCTAATCCACTCAAAATGTGTGGAGGTTTAAAGTAAGCCTCTGAGCCAGTGGTCCAGTGAGCGCTCACACACCTGCACCATCATGAGGGTCTTGCTGTCTCCGCTGAGCGAGCCCTGCAGCAGGTACGTGAGACGTGAGTTCCTGAAGGGCACGTGTGAGTGTTTGGAGCGCAGGGCGTTGATGACGTCACCCAGCGCAGACAGTGATTTGTTGATGCACTGAGCCTCACGCAGACGGCTGCCCTCGGCGCCAGATTTAGTAATCCGCTCGGAACCAGCCAGATCCACCAGATTGAGTTTACCTGCAGAAACAAAGAAAACAAGATTTACATTTCTGTTATTTGTGTGTGAGGCAGTTTAGATGAACTGTGTGTGTACCTGAGGTGCGGTGGCCCGTGGAAGAGTTGAACCCTGCCACTGTGACGATCAGGAGAGCGTGAGAGCGAGAGCTGTGCTCGTTTAGATTAGTGCACGCTGTCGCCCTGTTCACGTGTCCCAGGTCAAACACCTGCAGGGTCAAAGGTCAGTGGTTACAGATAATCAATTAAACTGAAATGGGTTGATGCTCGTCTGTATGACAGACCTAGCACTGCAACACTGATAACTGAATTTTTAATACCTTTGAATTACCATCACAAGAAATTAACAATACTAAATGACTGTTTTTAAGTGTCCTTATTAAACTACAGTAATTACAGCAAATTATGCATAATTACAATCTCTACAAACTGATCTTAAACCAAACTATAATCCTAACCTTATAGCAAGTACATGTTGTTAATTAACAACTCAACTTAATTAATTGTATAATTACACTAAAACAAGGACATCTTAACCCTGTAAAATCATAAATAATCAGAAATATATATTTTTTAAAAGTTTAAAAGGAAAAGCTTCACAAAAGGCTGATGTATCATGTTTGATACTTACATATTAACATGATTATCATCACATCATTATTTTTATAGAAATCAAGTAAACCTAAGCTGCTTTAGTCCAGTAAGTGTTCATCTTGAAATATTAAATATATATTAAAAACAATATATAAAAGTTATTCTTGCTGTACATTTACTTTATAAAAATCATTTTCACAACAAAAAGACACATGAAGCGCAAGCTGAAGGGGGCTTTTTATTTTTATATTTATATTCAAAAGGCCTTTTAATTGCAAAATAAAGAACCATCAATCAGATGATATTGTGTATAATGGTTTTTATAATTTAGAGGCCCTAGAAATGTGCTTATCAAATATGATAAAGACTTTATAGTCTTAAAATAAAGAGTAAACAAGAATTTCATAACGGTGTTGTTGTGTGTGTACTTTTAATGAAAAATGTACTTTTAATGAGTCATTTTTTAGAGCAGAGTAGCTTCACTTTGTCTGGTAGGACAAAACAAGCCAAGACAAATCGGCCTAACAAGAACATTTTTTGTTGCTTTACCCAGGAAACAATATTTTGTCATCTACGGTGGTGAAATCTGTACATTTGTGAAGTTCCTGAAGCTGGCACTGAAGTGTGACGACAGCTAGCATTATTCTGGTTGGCTGCTGTGAGCTTCACCTTGTTAATGTCCTCCACGCTCTCCACGGTGAACTCGGTGAGTCCTGGCACGTACAGCTGTCTACTGCCGTCCGGACACATCTTTATATCCAGCTTCTCATTGGGATTATCACCCAACAGATTCCTGTTGGAATCAGATAAATGCTAATTAATTTATTTTATCTGTTGACGTAAAGGAATGTGCAAAACTTTAAGTGGGACACATTAATATTACGCAGACAATCTGAATCAGCACATACACATCAGTTCAACTTACACAATACAGCAGGAGGCATGATGGGTAAAGTGAGGAACAGACAGTGCAGAGGGCAATGTGTGACGTGTGATCTGTTTATGTCTTACAGATGGCCTGAGAGATTTTAAATCTAATCTGTTTTTACATAACTGCTGACCGGCAGAAGCTGTGGCAGGTCACACACACTTCACTGTGACAATTATATAAAAGAGTGCTGAACGTGCTGCAGTGATGTGCATGTCACACTGCAAGCCCTCCTGTAGAGCATTTGATCATCATCATCATCATCATCTCTCCCTTCTACTTGAGTTTGTGTTTCTCACCGAAGTGTCTCATTGTAGATTTCCACCATGCTGACGGTGATCTTATAGTCCCAGTCGGGCTTTTTCTCCGACACTTCAGAGAAGAGCAGCCGCAGAGCACGCTGGTTAATGCCAGGGTCTTCAGGGACACCCTGCAGGAAACAATCAACATGTTACGGCTGATAGTTGATAAAGATTCTATGCGGTTTAAAAAAAAAACATTTAAATAAAATTGGTTTAAATGTAGGTAACACAACATAATGTTTAACAGTATGAATAATTTATATTCATTTTAAGATTTTTTTTAAAAGATTACATTTAACAGGGTTATTCAACTACACCAAGAATCATAATAATGATAAAAAAAAAATGACAATTGCGTTAAAAACTTTTTCTAAAACTACCACATCTATTTCAAGTTAACCTGAAAAAAAAAAATTCCACAAAAAAAGAAAAATGTCAACACTGAAAATGATCGAAAAATATTTCGTGAGCAGCGAATCAGCATGTTCTAAAGAATCATGTGAGACTGAATTAATGGTTTTGCATCATAGGAATAAACTGCATTTTAAAATAAAACATTTTCATAATTCTATTTTGTAAAAAAACAACAACAATATTATTATGTTTTTTAATCAAATAAATGCAGTCTTAAGGGAGCATAAGAGACTTCTTTAGAAATACAGGATAAAAAAAAAAAAAAACTTCAAATGCAACTATTTGACAAATTTGAAAGGGACCGACATCGTGGGCAACAAAAAGTACTATTACAGTGTTAAAATGAAGAATAAAATATTATAACAAACAAACTCTAAACAATATCAAATATTAACAAAACAAAATCCCACTAAATAAATAATTTAGTTTAAATATATTTTTTCTGTTACACTTTAACGTGTTCTTGTTACACAAATGACTGTTATTACTAAATTAAGTGAAGCTGCAAAAAAAAGGTCACACAAATATCTTAAAGGTCCTGATGAGCTTGGTTTGCATTACAGACAATTTATTTCTTTTTTAGTTTTTTTGAAAGTGAAACTTGGGAACATGTTACCTCCATAGTATAGGTCTTCCCAGAGCCGGTCTGCCCATAGGCAAAGATGCAGACGTTGAAGCCATCAATACAGGAAGTGACCAGAGATTGCACTTCCTGGAACACCTGTCCAATCACAGGAGAGGGGACTGTGATATAATAACTGATAAAGGAAATACAACTGTATGAGAAAACTAGTTCAGGCACTTACCTCCTCCTGACTGGCCTGAGTGGGAAAGACTTTGTCAAGTTCAAAGGTCATGAGCTTGCCCTTATTGGACAAGTAGAGAACAGCATCATCATCAGGGTCAAAGGTCACTTTGTTTTTGGTGTCAGCAGCATCTGTTTCTCCAGCACATACGGGACGTACTCGGCACAGCACACGAATGTTTCCTGAAAAACAAGATCATGACGTCTTTATAATTAAAATGTCTAATTTCATAGAATTGAACTACATGATACGAATCGAACAACACATTTCCCAGAGATCTCTGCTGTCTCACCTTTGAGGCGCACCAGTTCGTTGTGGCATTTCTTCCTCAGGTTCATCTCCCGCTTGTATTTGCGCAGCAGCTCTTGGTTTGCACTGCTCACCTCTCCAATCACCTGACAGATCTGGAATCACAGACGGACACGACTGATGAGCTGCGGTCAGGCTGATGCGTCGTCAGCTCGTATGCCGTGCTCTCACCTCCTGCTTCGCCTCGGTGATGGCTTTCTCCAGCATGTAAGGGAAGTCCTGCACCTGTCTCTTCAGACAGTTGTAATCACAGGTGAGGGTTCTCAGGGCCGGCTGCAGCGTCAGGAGGTTCATCCGCACACCTGTTGGACAACAATCAAAAACAATTCCAGTAATAAACGACATAAAATGAAAAATAAAAATATATCAAATGAAGAGTTTTTAAAGGAATGCTTCACACTTTTTGAAAATAGGCTCATTTTCCAACTCCCCTAGAGTTAAACCGTTGAGTTGTATCGTTTTCTAATCCATTCAGCCGATCTCTGGGTCTGGCCATAGCACTTTCAGCTTAGATCACTGAATAGATCATTAGACCGTTTGCATCCCGCAGTTTTTCTATTTTCAGGCGCTGCATAATATCACTGCGCCTGCTTCACCCATGGTACGGCAGCAAAGCTCATTGATTATTACGCCAGAATGAGAATATGGTTCCTAGACATATCAGTCGAGAAAAATTAGTCTTAGTTCACGATGTAACTACAGAGGAGTCTATTCCTATTTATAAGTGTTAAATAGGAAAAATATAGAAACTAACGAGATGCTTACGGTCTAATCAGATTCAATGATTTATGCTAAGCTAAAAGTGCTACCACTAGACCCTCGAAAATGGTTAAACAACTGTTTAACTTTGGGGGAGTTGGAAAATGAGCCAAAAAAAGGTGGAGTGTTCCTTTAAGAAACATGAATATTGTTGTATAGTTTGTCAAGATTAGTAAAAAAAAATTTAAAAATTAAATAAATAAATAAATTATATATATATATATATTTATTTATTATTCAGTAAAAAAAAAAATACACTAATACAATTGTTGTACTATATTTAAATGACTAATAAAATATGGCATAATAACATAATTACATATTTTTTATATTACTACATCATTTTTATATAGAAGACAGTACAACACATAGAACAACAATATGCCAAACACTGTAATTTAAATGTTTTCTGGTTGTTATACTTTTAGGTGTCCTTGTTTCAATTTAATTACACAAATTAGTACAGAGTAATATTAATTAACAACATGTACGATTATAGGGTTTGGTTTATGGTTAATGGTAATATAAATAACAAGGTCATTAAAGTAATATGAATATGAGGGGAAACTTTATGAACGTTCATGAAAATCCTAATGGGTTTTGTTCGGTTTCTTTTTTGACCTGAGGGTGAAACACGACCTGGACTCAAACACATGGTTTCACCTGCTAGGTTCTCGTGGACGGCCTTCATCTCACTCTCGGCTCTGATGAAAGCTTCCTCGATCACTCGGTTCTTCTCCTCCTCCAGACTCTGCATCTCTGCTTCCAGCTGACCCTGAGCTCTCTCCATCTCACCCTCATACACTAGGATCTAACACACACACACACAATTTTTAAATGATGATTTACATAAGATATTATAAAAGAGCTTGCACAATGACAGATTAAATTGGCAATACGCTGTATTATTGATTGCTTGTAGGTGTTTGTAACTGTATCAAGAACACGGTCAGTGTAAAACCCATCGATCATAAAACAGATCAACACATCACAGATTTTTAAATGATTGCGTTCCACCTTATTTATATAAATGGCTTTACTTCTGGCCAACAAACACCGTATTAAAGACGTCATGAACTACTAACCAGAGTCATTAGTTAGACCGATCTAATGCAGTTAGGTAAGAGAAAGAAGACCTGTGGGGTGGGTGGAGGGCTGTTGGTCACACATGGGAAGGATATCTGGGGTCAGGCACCATCAAAACATATGAAGTAGGGGAGGGCAATATACCAGAAGACACGATTAAGCGATTAAGCGGTAGAAATTTGTCAATCAGTGGAGATTTCAGACTATTGTGTATGTTGAGCAGTATTGAGGTCTTTTTTGCTGCTTATAGGCTTTGAATGGTTAAATACATACTTTTATGTGTCAAAATGACCGTCTTTACAAATATCCTCGTAAACCATAATTAAAGTCTTAAGTGAAAGCAAACAGCTGAGAAAGAAAATGTGTAACAATATATTGGACGCGGACAGCTCCTAAAGTGACAGCAGTGTAATGTTCCTGCTGACTGTCATTCATGTTAATCAAACAACAAAAGAGAGGAAATCTTTCACTGCTCTTTAATAAATCACTTTTGTAACTTTATTAAGAAGAAATATATATTTAAATTTATACAGTGAATTTATACATTTGATTACTTTATACAATGTAGCATTTCTTATTTATTGGTTCTACGATATATTTTCTGTCCTATTCCTATGTAATTAGTTTCTTATTTAAATCGCTGACCGTTTTCTTGTCTTCAGTGAGCTTGAGTTTTTTTCTTTTTTCTTTTTATATAAGCTAATATTGTTTTTTTTGTGATCGTAACACTGGTGACAGGAATTATGAAATTTCTATGGTATCAAAATGTTTTATCATAAACACCTTATTTAAAGCAAAATAACTATTGCTGTATATGTATATATCATTACCATTAAATAAAAAGACTCAATCGTGATATAAGATTTTGGTCATATCACCCACCCCTAATATGAAGTACACAACAGGGGTGACATCAACTATTTTACCCTGAGGGGAATGTGAGCTAGTTACTCTGCAAAATTTCAGGGCTTTATAGGTCAAAAATGAGCAGGAGCCAAAATGAATCCACATTTTTGTTTAGCACTTAAAATGGGACAAAGTCTCTGGTAGAAATCACTTCCTATAAATCACAGCTGGAATCTGACCCATGACATTTTTGACCTTTAACCCCTGCAGAGTAATCTGGACGACCTTGGATAGCCCGTGGGTGACCTCGGTGTTACCCCCACCCACCGCCTTGGAGAGCAGACCATACAGACGGCTGCGGTCCGTCCTCAGCTGCAAACGCAAGTGAAGAGAGAGAGCTGTTAACCTGCTCTGTCACAACACCAACATCACAGAGGCCTGAAACTAAAGCCTTATGAGTTCCAGAATGCAGAAAAAAAGACGGAATCCAGTCATGAAAATCTAATTCACAGTATAATGAGGAATGTTACAGAATTGAGCAAAATTTGGACAAATAAATCAAAATAGGACTGTACAATTAATCAAGTAGCCATATGGACTAGTGTTTGTGAATATTAATGTGCAAAAAGAATGCAATGTAAATGAGGTCTGCATGTTCTGAGCATCTCTGTGTGAATGAGTGCCACAGTCTTGTCTACTACACAAACTTAAACACACGCAATGCTTGTAGAGTTTTCAGTATCTGCTGTGTCACTATATGAGGACATGAACACAAGAGCTTCATCTCCAGAGCTGCTCTGAGAGTCACTTCACCAGCATTTCACCATTTCATTTGATCATCAGATACACAAAAGGTCTTCACTCCAACCAGCCAAAATAAAAGTTTGAATTAACTTGAAATTATTACAGAAATATATTACTACTGTACAGTAGTATGAACTTTAACTAATCAGTTTGTTATTTTTACAAAGGAATATCACACTTGTTCACGTTTTAATTTAAAAAACTTACAGTAAACCTCTGTTGTGCAGCAATTCCTTTGCCAAAAGTATTTGGAACAAACCATTAAAACGAAACTCAGAAAATGTAAAACTGAAAACAAAGAATTTTTGAGGGGGAATTTTTTTCTAAAGGATTTAATAGGTTCCTCTTGAACTTACATCAAATTAACTCACTTATGAGAAGGCATGAGATCAGCATTTGGCCACATGATAATTGAGGAGACAGGAAGTGAGTGTGGTACCTGCTGGCGGAGCTGACTGCTGCTTCTCTGAGACTCGTGCAGCTGCTGCTCCAGCTCTCTGAGGAGCTGCCTCTGAACACTCAGCTGCTCCTGCAGAGCCTGGTTACGGCCCTGAGCCTCCATTAAAGCCTGCTTACACTGGGCCGACTCCACTTCAACCGTCTTGGTCACATACTGCAGGAAGAGTGAGAAACAAACACATTAAAATTACTTTAATTGGGAAAAGTGCATCTTGTTTTTGGCCAATGGCCACCAGCAGAGACCAACATTGGGTATTGTAAAGGTCCAAAATGTAGGGAGACTGTGTGTAGACTTAAGTGTTAATAGAGGTGACTATAAAAGAAAAAAAAAAGGAAATTAAGCCTTGCTATTCTGGGGTCGATTAGTGAATCTTCCCTCAATTAATAAGAATACAGGTGCATCTCAATAAATTGGAATGTCATGGAAAAGTTCATTTATTTCAGAAACTCAACTCAAATTGGAGGGTTTTTGTTAAATGTGAGCCAAAATCATCACAATTAAAAGAACTAAAGACTTAAACTACTTCAGTCTGTGTACATTGAATTAACTTCATACATGAGTTTCACAATTTAAGTTGAATTACACGGCATTCTAATTTATGGAGATGCACATGTAAATGTCTGTCTATCGCTTTATTTACACTACCAGTCAAAAGTGTGGAATAATTATGATTTGTTCAAAAAGGCTGCATTTCTATTATCAAAAATACAGTAAAACAGTAATAATGTAAATATATATTACAATTTAAAAAAGGCAGGTTTAACCAATGGACATGATTCCAACATTTGACCGGCTGAGTGAGTTGGTGGACATTATTCGTATAGAAAGTGTGATTTATCATTAATGACAATTGATAGATTTATTTGGGAAAATCTGTATTGGACTATTTGGCAATGTGATCATAATATATCTTTTATTGTTTATTTACTCATTTTCTTTAATGCTTTTAAGTTATCACCACTGGAATCTTTCGATTACCTTTCATTACTTTAATTATTAGGAACATTTTTCTTTGAAACACCTAACAATATTTAATGTCTACTTGGGTTAATGTAATTTTTCTTTCTTGGGGCCTCATGCAGTTTTAAGTGTTTGCCTTATTTTATTAAACTAAATAAAATCAGAACACTTATTTAAAAAATGCATTTCACACATTTACAAGACAAATTTTCTGAAAAAAGTCTATGATCGAAGTTCAAGATTATATTTGAATAAAAAGCCTGCATTCTCTGAAGGTCACACCAGTCAGCTGTAGACATCATCGAGGCTGCCTCATTTAAGAAAAGTAACCATTACAATGCACAGCAAGAAAGAAATGTTAATAAATCAAGGCTCACCAGGAATACCAGTCATTTTCATGGTGCAGGTCACTTTTTTAAAATGAGAAATCCTCAATGAGATATGCAGCCGACTGATTTGACCTCTGGAGGGCGCAGACTTTGAAATGAATCATTAGCACAGCTCACCTTGACCTGGCGACTCCTCACCTCCTCACCGTCTGGAAGCCGTGAGGTCAGCTGCTGCTGGAGCTCCTGTCTGTGCTTCGCCGTCTCCTCCAGCTGCTGCTGCAGCTGAACTACTGCACCCGTCCTCTCCTGCACCTGCTGCTCCAGCGCAGCCAGCCAAAGCTCCTGCTCACGGCTCTCCTCGTCCTTACGACACAGCTCTCCACGCAGGGCCTCCACATCCTGAGAGAGATGGAGCATTACAGAACAGAAACACCACTACATTTATTGCACAAGATTTATCAAAGCATCAAGTAATTATGCTCCCATTATAGAACTGTATGCGAGGTTTGAGTGGTTTCTGGCTGTGAGTACCTGGCTCTGGTGGCAGCGGCCGGGAGAGCAGCTGGTCTGGGTCTGACTGGCCCTCAGCTCCTGTTTGAGCCGCTGGTTCTCACTCTCCAGCACCTCCAGCTGTTTCTCCAGATCTGTCGCCCCCTAGACACACACAGAAACATTTATTTATGACTTCGAATGGTTTTACAAGCAGCTGATTATAAATACTATTGACAAATTCAAACCCAATCATTGTCCACACCCCTGAATCTAAACCACTGGAGTGGGGAAAATTCATAATTCATAAGTGAATACATTTGGATCAGTTGATATGAGGAAATGTTCATTGCAGTAATTACACTCACAGAAAATATATGTGCACTGTATATACATCATTCTTTTTCTAACCAAGGCGGCATTCATTTGCTTAAAAATGCTGTATAAACAGTGATGTAGTCAAATAATATTCCAATTTAAAGTAACTGTTTTCTATTTGACTATTTTCTAAAATGAAAATTAAATTTTCAGCATCATTACTCCAGTCTTTAGTGTCACATGATCTATCAGAAATAATGATAGTATGCTGATTTGGTGCCAAGGAACAATTCTTATTAATATTACACTGAAAACAGTTTTTTGCTGCTTAATATATTTGTGGAAAGGTGATGATTTTTTTTTCAGGATTATTTGATGAATAAAAGGTTCAAAAGGACAGTACTTATTTGAAATGTAAATCTTTTGTAACATTGTAAATGTATTTACGGTCACAATTGATCAATTGGTAAAGAAAAATATGAATTTCTTTTATTTTAACTTTTAACTTTTGAACGGTTGAGTCATTTAACAGTTCTTTTTAGGTAATGCATTGAATGTCCTGATTTTGTTAAAGAAAATCTATAAATTAAATAAATGAAATGTTACTGATTTTCCAAAAGAGGAAGGTTTTATTATATTTCGCTTTCTTCTGGTAGCAAAGTTCCCAGTACAGTTAAGTACATCCACACCCATCTCTAATTTGGATCAGTGCCACGGCTGGAAATCTTCCAGGGCTGAAGAGATAAATTCCTCGGCTATCAACTAAACTAGATCACCAGGTTAACCCTCCCTTCCACAACCATCATGAAAATAAATCAGGTCAGCATAATAAAGAATGAGCTCTTTATTAAACAATAGAAATGTGGTTCAGACACGTGTGGTGACTTTAGCCCACCAGGATCAGGAGTGTGCCACAACTCTCCCCGTCCCTAATAACTCCGTCTCTCACCAGCTCAGAGCGCAGTCTCTCCACCTCCTGCGTCTGATCCACTAGTTTCTCCTCCAGCTCCCTGACCTACAAAACCACAAACCAACAGCATTCAGCTAAATCCCTTTAAAAAAATGAGTTTCATGCATCCACCCTTATGATGTATCGATCTACTTTTATCTAACCAGACAGAAACAATGAATATCAATGCATAAAAGGTCACAATACAGTATACTGTGGCTGAGGAATGTAAATGATCTGGTGGTGCTCTTGAGAGTCTGGCAGGAAAACTGATCTCTATTCTGTGTGTGTGTGTGTGTGTAATGTACCTGTGTGCGCAGCCCTGTAATGAGAGCGAGTTGTTCTCCCTCGTCTTTTTGCAGTTGCTCCTGTGAGTGAACTTTACTGAAATCCACAGGCCTCTGTGTCAAAACACTAGAGCTCCTCACACCTAACAAACACACACATACATAAATACACACGCTTTATGGCAAGCAAGCAGCTTTTTCTAACTTTTAGGACATAAGGATAAGTAATAAATAGATTTATTGCAAATGTATTAATTATTAATAAAATATACAAAAATAATTAATAAAATTAAATAAATTGAAATTAAAAAATATATATATAATTAAAATGTCTAATAATAATAATAATTGTTATTAGGGCTGTAGCTATCGAATATTTTAGTAATCGAGTATTCTACCAAAAATTCCATCAATTAATCGGATAAAATGTGTTTTTGCTTAATTAAAGTGCAATATTAATTATGCAAGAGAAAATAAGACTCCTGGGTCTCTTAAAATGAACAACTAAGTTTCCTTTTATAGAAAAAAAAAATATTTGTATTTTTTAAATGCATAGAACGCAATGCATACATCAAAAATAAACATTTAATTATTACCCATTGTTTCTCTGTCTGTACTTGTACTGTGAACAATGACAAGAAAGTTGACAGATGAATTAAGTGCTTTTAAGTGCCATTTAGTTGGGGTTTTAAATAAAGCATTTTCTGAGATGCACATTAAACATTAAACACATAAAACATTAAATTTATCTTTTAATTATTGAAAATTAAGCAAACTTAACCTTTTGGTAAAAAAGGGGATTTAATATTAAAAATAAAACATGGAAGAAATGTTGTGTGATTTTTTTTTTTGTAGTAGGCTATGTACATTCTGCTGAACAATAGTAATACATATCTGGCAAATAATTGTCTTTAAACTAAACCGGACTTTTATTTTGACGGGTTGACGTATATGGAATGACATTTGTTTCAATAATAATGAACGAAACTTTATAAAACTGAATGTAACTTTTCAGAAACTATCAAAAATATGCCATTACAAAAGAAGAAAAACACTATGAAAATGAAAAAAAAATGAACTCAGTCGCACAATTTTAACATGCTCTTCAAATATGCGTCATTCTTTGTTAATGTTTTTCAAAGATTCGTTTTCGCTAATCATGGATTCTAAATTCATTGCCATAGATTTCACTTACGTTTCGCAGTTTTTGGTTTGGTGTTTTGACACAAACCTCTCGTGGGGGCGGGGTTAACCGTGATCTACTCTGATTGGATAGTGAGCTTTTGATGAACAGGTGCTCTCTGACCAGGAAGTACAGACGCCACCCAGTGGCATTTTAAGCTCATACACAGGTTCTACCCTGTAAAGAAGTGTATACAAAGATTTAAATCTGACATTAATCTTACATGCTCTTTTTTTTCGAGTTCTGAATAAACTGTACACTTATTTCGGTCATGTCACTACACTCAGAAACTTTAAGTGTAAGATTTTGCCAGGTTTCTCAGTACATATGAAAAACATTATATTTGGGTATTATGACTCTGACCCCACAAACGTAAATAACATTTTTGTTATTAATTAAAAAAAATCCCTAAACAAATTTCACATTCACAAATGCAAATTCTCCAACTGTAAACCTGTCTTCTCTGTTTTACTAAAAGAAATGGAAAACTATTTGAATGTAATCTCAATATCTACTAACGACTGTTAGATTTGCTCTGCCTTTGATCTCTTTGTTTAATTTTGTTTAGATTTTGGCCCTCTTTTTATTCTTTGTTTATTTTATTTTTGTGGTGATATGTGATGTATGTTTGTACCTTTGTATGTTTTTGTTCTCTGCATTAATAAAAATAGAAAAACAAAAACAAAAGCTCTCACGGTGATTTGTATGCAATACGTCGTGCCTTGTGTTACTAAATATATAAATAATATTTGACCTTCGATCGTCTCAGTAAAGATGAGCTTTCAGGAGACAGAGACACGGAGCGGCGCCATCTTCCTCCTCCACTTGTCGTTCAAGGCAGCTTGAAGTAAGCTTGTGTTACTGAAGTAACATCGATACAAGTTTTTCATGTTACAGTGTGCTACAGTTTGTTGCGGGTTATTATTGTCATTCAGTAACACAAGCTTACTTCAGGCTGCCTTGAAGGACAAGAGCTTATCTTTACAGACTGAGACAATCGAAGGTCAAATATTATTTACATATTTAGTAATACAAATCACAAATCACAAGAGCTTTCCAATATGCGCGCCACTGGGTGGCGTCTGTACGTCCCGGTCAGAGAGCACCTGTTCATCAAAAGCTCACTATCCAATCAGAGTAGATCACTGTTAACCCCGCCCCCACGAGAGGTTTGTGTCAAAACACCAAACGAAAAACAGCAAAGCATAAGCGAAATCTGTAGAAATGAATTCAGAATCCACGATTAGCGAAAATGAATCTTTGAAAAACATTAACAAAAGGATGAAGCATATTTTAAGAGCATGTTAAATTTGTGCTCATTTTTTTTCAGTTTTCATTGTTTTTTTCTTCTTTTGTAATGGCATATTTTTGATAGTTTCTGAAAAAGTTGCGTTCAGTTTTATAAAGTTTCGTTCATTATTATTGAAACAAATGTAATTCCATAGACGTACCTTTACAGTTCAGTGTACATGATGTGACGCTTGTTTTACTCAAATCAAACGGTCAAATGCTCATGAAGTGACTGTCAGACCAGTTCTGGAGATGTTGTTCATGTGTTCACGTCTTATTTAGTGAGACAGTAGATGCTGAAATCACCGGAGCATCACGCGCGCTTCAGTGTGTGTGATAAAGGAAGTCGCGCTTCTGCTCCATTCATTAACAGAGACACGCAGAACATGCAGGATTCATATTTAAATAGACTGTTCCGGCTTAATATTTACAGATATTAGTCCATATCATGATTTGATGTAAGTGCAATGACCTATTTTTGATTAATTCATTCAAAATTTGGTAAATTCCGTGCCATTCCGCGTTAAACTGTTAATTCTGTTTTTATGACTGGATTCCGCGATACCCTCCGCGTTTTGTGCATCGCGGAAATCATAGGGCCCTAGTTGTGGTATGCCAGCTCTATCTTGCAATGGACACACGCCACGACGTTCTCTTTACGTTTGCCCGCGCTCTCAAATCAAAACACTGCTGACTCCTTGCAGTATGTGACTTGGGACGCAGCGCTTGTGTCTCCTTCCGCTTTGTGGGTGACGTAAACGCGTTGTGTAACATTTTAAAAAAATTTATTGAGAAAGAACCTGACGTGAGATTTAAAATAAATTAAAAGAGGCTTCGAGGCAGAGGAATTTGCCTCGATCATTTTTTGTAATCGAGTTACTCGAGGAATCGTTTCAGCCCTAGTTGTTATTTTGTAATGTAAAAGTTTCATGTCCAACTTGCTTTTATAAAATAACACTTCACCAAATAAATAAATAATAATACATAAAAAAATAATTTACTCAACCTACTAATTTCATCTGAAAGCCCATTAAACTTTATTTCGCCATACAAGCAGCTTTATATTTAAATAAATATTGTGAAATAAATGTATATTTTTAACATTTCTAATAAAATGTATAAAAATAAGAAAACAATTTTATAAGTACAATAGCTTATAATAATAATAATAATAATAATATATATAAAAAAAAAGACTAATTTAATTTACAATTATAGTCTCTTGAATCTGAACCGTTTCTCCTCTCTCACCTGTAGGGGACACAGCTTGGTCGAGCTGGCCGTCCTGCAGTCTGAGCTGCTCCTGAGGTTCCTTCAGGAGGTTGAGCTGGTTGAGCTGCTGGTCGTGTGTCTGCAGTCGCTGTAGCAGGAGTCTTTTGGCAGCGTCTTCACTGTGCAAACGTGCTTGGAACTCACAGACTCGCTCTTGCAGCGTCTGCACAAACACACAAGAAACCATGAATGCCAGCTGTACTAAAGCACCTTACACATCCTCAACTATAAGGGAGAAACTAAAGCAGACGAACCAGAAGAACTTTTAAAGAGGAAAGGGGTAGGTATTTCTGAAATGAAACCAGTAGGTTGATTTTTCCACACAGGAATTTACTCCATCTATGCATGTCTTCCCTAACCCATATGACTTAACACATTTTATAATTATCTTTTAATTTAAATATGTAATATAAAGTGTTCAGGTCACTCAGACTTTTTAGATATAAATTTTTATCTGTTCTTTTTTTCTTTTGGCTCACTGTATGATTTTGCATTAACAGAGTGAACAGCCAGGAGATCAACACAAATATCTGATCAACAGAATAAAAGAAAAATCTAAGTTTGGAATCAGAGTAAATGAAGACAAAATGAAAGTATTCTTTTACCTACACAGGTAAAAACGCTTAATGGGCAAGTGACTATTCCTACCGAAACTTTTTTTATGAAACCCAGACGACTACAAAACCTCTAACAGACGCATTTAAGCAAACAGGGTGGAACTATGGACATAAGCGACTTTACTGTAGTACAGTGTGCTTTTGTGAAGTTGACGTCAGAACGAGGCAAAGAAGCTCATGGCTAAACAAAAAGAAAGAATCAGAGGGAAGTACACAGGCAGACGTCCAGGAACAGGACAGAGTAACCTGTACAGCTGACACTGTCAGAAGGCAGCACAGAGACACACAAATAAAGAACGAGAGGGGAAAAAGGGGAGAAGAAAAGCAAAATGAAAGCAAAAAGATCAGTGGTGTGACAATTATGGACAACTTCTGAAACAGCAAATTTAACAAAATAACAACCTCAAATATCAGGAAAATGTGCCCATACCAACTCATTGAGATGAAGTCATACTTGAAGATTTGAAAATCTGATGTCTTAAAATCCTGTATTTCAGTGATTCATTAGGCTGGAAATCATTGCACCTTTACAGGTAACACTGCCTGCTCATCACAGACAGATCTAGAGAAGCACACACAAAGCCATCTCGTGTCTAAACTATTGTTTGTATTGAGAAGAGCCATCAATGCATTGAAAAGCTGCGGCTGGGACACACCATACATGTGACCTCCAGCCAATCAGACCTCTCCTGCACTCATGGTATGCTGAAAAGACTGAAAACTCCAGTGCACTCAAATCTCACTCAAGATCGTCCTGTTCAGAGATGTTGATCCACCATTGGAGATGAATTAGAGGAGGGCTGCACTGTTAATGTATCACTAACTAACAGAGGATGGTGTTTTGTAACTCCACTCATATCTTGGGAGCAGGGACTGGTTTCACCAGCAGTGTGCAAACTAGTGTGCCTAGTTTTGATGCAAAGGAGCACTAAGTTACAAGTAATGCATTTACACAAGCCTCCGACCAGGAGTAACGTTTGGAATAAAACAACAGATTGATTGAGTTGCATCATAAACTCAAGTTATACTTGACAAACTTCAGTCTTTCACACAAACACTACCGGTCAAAAGTTTGGGATCAGTAATGTTTCTTAAAGAAGTCTCTAATGCTCATCAAGGCTGCATTTATTGGATCAAAAATACAGAAAACCCCAGTGATCTTTGCAAAATGTTATTATAATATTAAATAATGGTTTTTAATATCATTTAAAATATTTATTTCTGTAATGCAAAGCTGAATTTCCATCAGCCATTACTCCAGTATAGTGTCTTATGATCCTTAAGAAATCATTCTAATATGCGGATTTATTATTAAAAAATATCAATGTTGGAAACAGACGTGCTGCTGAATATTTTTTTGTAAACTGCGATACTTTTTCTGGATTTCTTTGAAAAGAACAGCGTTTATTCAAAATATAAATCTTTTCTAAAAACTAATATTTGCTATAAATTCATAACAATTTAACATCCTTGCTGAATAAAAGTTTTAATTTATTTTGTGCATTACTTTACAGAGAGTTTAAACCTATTAACTACAATGTACCTTAAGAACAATGCAACCGAACAAAGTACAGAATTAGTTACAACCTGGCTAGTATTAGTAGTCTCTAAGCCTCCAGTGTGGACTTTACATTCCAGTTTAAGCAAGAACTTCTGAAGGCATGGTGAAACTCGACCCAAAATATCAGAGACTTATTGGGAATTCATTTTACTTCTAAGCAACCAATAAAAACCCACACAACAGCAACACACTGACACCAACTGGCCCGCAGATGTTGCCCTGAGGG
The DNA here is from genome assembly GCF_963082965.1 of Carassius carassius. Lineage (NCBI taxonomy): Eukaryota > Metazoa > Chordata > Actinopteri > Cypriniformes > Cyprinidae > Carassius > Carassius carassius. The sequence continues at coordinate 4,339,128 of NC_081767.1, forward strand.
AATCTTACACTGAAACACACAGAGCACGTGGTCATTTACAGAGATCCTCTGAGAAGCTGATAACATTGTTTAAACACAGAGCACAAAGGCAGCGCTGCCTGTTAGCTGTGATTATTAACCCCGTAAAAAACCAATTACGCAAAGATCACACAGCTACAGAACAGACCAGTCACACAGAAACCAGCTCCTGAAGGATCTGGTGAAGACTGATTCAATCACAACACTATCACAGAAACACAGATGTTGAGGGTTTAATGCATGTTTATATATCGTACCATTCGAAAGTTTGAGCTGGTGGCTTGATTTAATGTTTCTGAAAGAAGTCGCTTTTGCTCACCAAGGCTGTATTTATTTGATAAAACAAAAACAGTAAAAACAGTACAATTCTAAATAACTGTCTTCTATTTTAATTACTTGAAAATAATAAAGTAATGCAAAGCTGAATTTTCAGCATTATTGCTCCAGCCTTCAGAAATCACTCTTATATGCTGATTTGCTGCTCAAGAAACATTTCTGAGTTCAGAGTTTGCTGACGCTTCTTCAGCAAAGTGTGGATTTACTTCAATATTACAACCAACAGCGGAGACGCATCATATACATCATCACTTCCCTACAGGTACTGTTTACTAACAAGGTGACAGCGCCAACTACTGGCCTCGAATACATAATACAGCATTTTGGACATTTTCGTCAATGTGTAAATGCAAATCGTTTTGAAAACATTGTCGTGTTTACGTGAAACTTTTTAAAAACTTTACTGTTTTTGCCTACACCGTTGTAAATGTAACCTAAATGTCTTTACTTTCATATTATATATATATATATATATATATATATATATATATATATATATATATATATATATATATATATTAATAAAATATATATAAAAATCTTACCCTAAACTTTTGAATGGTAGCGTAAATGGTCTACAGAGAATCTGAAAACAATGCGCTGCAGTAAATCCCTAAACCTAGTTATTTGCAAATGTAAAAGTGGTGCTTGCCTTTTTGAGCACAACTTCCAATATTAAACTGCACAGATTAATACGGAATTTTAAGCAAAGATCCCCTGGCAGTGACAAAATCTCAGAATGCTTATGATCAATCACATTGGTTGTGCTCATCTCCTGAGGTCGTACCTGTATGAGCAGCTGCTGCTGTTCTGAGGTGGCTGCTTCAGAGAGGTCAGAGGTCAAACAGTGGCGCTGAAGGACAGAGTTGGGCAACGAGAGGAAGGAGCTCTCCTCTTCACCATCACTCATCAGGATATCCACGGAACTCGCTGAAACTACCAAAAAAAAAAAAGAATGCTGTTAATTATTAATATTATTACATAAAAAGATTGACTTAAAAATACTAAAGCTGAAGAACTAAAATAAAAACTAAAACTACAATACAAATTAAACAAATAGTATATATATGTGTTGCCAAACCAAAAATAAAAACCAATTCAAAATATTAATAAATACTACAATAGTAAATAATGGATACTAAAATAATGCCGGTCCAGATGACACAATGGCTTTGTGGGAAAAACTGAGCAACTGATGGTGTGGTCATTCTTGAGTTCATTCTGACCACTCTTTCACTGAATCATCTAAAGCAGCAATAATGCCTCATTCAACGTTACTGCATAAAAACATTTAATAATTGCTCAGTTTGTGCTACTTAATAGAAATAAAGTCCTTCAAGTTCGGAACAACAGAATGTTAAGATGTGGGTAAAGTAATCCTTACTAGCCGAAAATGCAGAGAACAAATCAATCTGGTGAAGGTCCTGCTGGCTTAAGAGAAACCATTAACTAATGAGAAGATCACAGCCTGCTGCAAGTGATGCATTAACCTGGATTTTAATACGACCCTGAACCTGATCAAAACTGTCACACTCACACGGATGAGATCTGCGCCCTCTCGCCGGTGTGGTTTATGATGACACAGCAGTAGAGCCGCTTTCGTAGAAGAGCGTCAGCCTGAATGCAAATCGGTCACCACATCACTGCAAAAACCAGCCGCCAACACTCAGCCTCGACATTTCCCTGATTTTCCTCTTTGTTTGCTTCCCGTTTTATTCCTTTTTGGTCATTGTTTCTCACACAATCGCTGTGTCTGTTGTTATAATGTCCCGTGCAGAACAGAGCGCACTAGCACACATACACATTTTCTGTGGCACACACAAGTCCTCGTGTTCAGGCTCTGCTCTCATCTGTAAGTAGATTTACCCTTCTGTACCGGCACAGAACACATGGTGTTCTCCATTCGGTCTAAAACAGTCTGACTGTGTTTCTCCTGCTCAGTGGATAAGAACACATCGCTTGCTCTCTCTCCGATGACTGAGCCAGCGAGGGCTTTCACACACACACACACACACACAAACATTCAAACTGTCCTCAGAAAAATGTTGCTACACCGGTTTTGAAGTCCACTCATGTGACAGTGCTTACCATCCAATGAGAGGTCTTCGTTCCAGAGCTCCTGCAGGCAGGGGGTGTGGCTGACGTCCCAGGTCTTTCTTGTGCTGTACATGACCACAGGGCCGAGCAGACCACACCGCTGGACCGGCTGGAAACACAGACCACATCCAATCAACACCCAACTAATACACATCTGAGAGAATACAGAATAAAACTCAGCATTAACCCTGTAGAGCCTGACATCACTGAACCCATATTTTTAAAGTTTGTATACGTGTTTGAGTATCAGATTTTAAAAACATCAGGCTTTAATGACTCTTATTGTATTGATATAATTAGAACATGGAGGTCATAAAAAAAATGGCCCAAACTAAAGAAATAACAGACTACTTGCATAAAATGAATATCAATATCAGCTGTCACTCTAGATCTCCCAATAATATATGTCTTAGTAAAGTGATATTTCAATGTTTAGTATTATGATCAAAGCTCTGTAGTTTTCGTTGTGGGCAAAATATATAATACAACGCAATTCAGTGATGATGAACAACTAAACATTCTTCAAAAGCCCGATGTATAATGTTTAACACATTTTACCATGATTTTTTCTAAAAATGATGCATGGATAATCAAGTAAACCAAGTTTCTTCAGTGCAGTCAATGTTCATCTTGAAATGACTAACAATATGAAATTTATTTGAACGTTTACTTTAAGAAAAGAAAAGAAAACTAAAGGATTTCACAGCAATTTTTGTTGCAAATTTACTTGCTAAAAATGTGTCAATTATCAATCACATGACAGACGGCATGTATTAAAGTGCAGTATAAAGTCCAACATAGTGTGCTGCGCAACAAACAAACCAAAAAATAAATGAGACCTGAACTAAAACAGCCTATATCTCTGCAGTCACATGACCAGACGCTCCAATGACCAAACTTCAGGGCCATAAACAAGCAGTGTAACAACAAATGAGATTAGACTGATGAGCCACAGGTCACCCTGACAGACGAGGACTACGCTCCTAAATGACAGACAACACAAGAACCTGGACACTAAATAACTAACTGACTAATAATAGTGTCTTTCCAATCAGACCCCATCTGCTCAGAAACACAGCACGAAGCCGAGAGGATGACAGCAGTGCCTCATGATTAATCCACCAAACAACAACTCCTATAGAGAGCCACTGTCGCTGTTCAATTTGTTAGTATTTGCACAAATATGCACATGCAAATGTATTTGAATGAAAATAACAAAAACATGTAGGGGTCATATTTCATCCCAAAAACAGAAATGATTGGGGAGCCTACAAACATGAATGTTTAACTTTTTTTATTTAACTAAAAAAAAAATTCTGAAAGATAAAGTATCAATAAATCAATAAAAGCAGCACAACTGTTTTCAGCATTGATAAGAAATCACCAAATCAGCATATTTCTGAAGGATCATGGGACACCGAAAGACTAGAGAGGACTGGACACTGAAAACAACTCTGCCCCAGTACAAAGGGGTCTTTGGCTGATTTTATGCAAGTCTGGATCCAAAACGAAAGTCAGAGGCTGAAATGTAGTGAGCACTGAATAGCAGCACAAGCAATCAGTCTTGACCCAACAACAAACACTAGTCACGCTGTGTATCTGATCCTCTTTAAGACTGCTGCTCTCTCTGACTCAAACACACACACACACACACAGTCCTCCCGCTGTACTGTACCATCGGTCCAGCTCTCCTACAGTCCTGAGGCGCAGGGCGGTCCCGGTCCAGCCAGCTCTTGTTAATCAGAGATCCCACCCAACCCAGCATCTTTATCTGCTCCGCTCAAAACAATCAAATAAACTGCTCTCAACCGCTTTATCTTCAAAATGCTGCTCATGTTGATCACATTGTTAGAAAGAAAAAAGTGTGCATTTACTAACAGGTTAGTGAAGGCGCCCGGTCTCTCCACCTCTCTCTGAAGAGACAAGGCAGCTTGAACCAACTTCATTTCACCCATAATCCTCTAAGCTGTCAGCAGATGACTTCTTCAGCTCATATTTTGGAAAACACTACAAGCCGTTTGGCTCAAACAGTGCTCAGTCTGTAAGATTTATTAGTCTCTTATGGTTGCCAAGGGATTTATTTGATCAAAAATACATTAAAATGGCAATATTATGAAACATTATCTTCACCATTTTTTATTTGAAAGTATAACATGAAATGCATTTTTATGAGGGCAAGGCTGTATTATCAGCATCATTCCTCCAGTCTTCAGTGTCTTCAGAAATCATTCTGATATGCTGATTTTGCTGCTCAAGAAAAATCTTATCAATATTGACAGCAGTTGTGCTGCTTTAAATTTCTGAATGCTTAATGAATAAAACGTTGAAATTGAAATCTTTTGCAACTTTATAAAATGTCTTTACGGTCACTTTTGATCAATATAAAATATCCTTGCTGAATAAAAGTTGTAATTCTTAAATGTTTTAAAAATAATAATAATAAATATAGCTGCAAACAGCAATTATGGGGCCAAGCACTCAAACGGCAAATTTAGGAGCTAAGCATGGCATGGAGCATCACACCAAACGCAACAATGAGCAATTGCAGCAAATTTTAGGATGATTGTAATTGAAATGGCTGAAAAATCATAAACACATCCACCAGTAATATGATTAAATTGCTTACCAGTTTTGAACAACAGGTGGCGCTGTATTCAAATCATTTTGTTGTGTTCTGTGTGCGCTGACAATGACACACACAATGTTTGGTGTCAATATGCCAAAGCATTGCAGAGCTACAGCCTGAAGGGTCATTTTGGCATCATGCCTTAAATTCGTCGCTGTGGTATGCGACAACGGTTTTGTCTATCTACATGAAATCCGTAATGTTTTGTCAGCACAGACTGAAGATCATCGGATTCAAATTTGGTGAAAATTGGAACTACGGTTGAGGAGGAGTTCGAAAAGTCGGTTTTGAACATAAATCAAAATGGCGGATCAAATGTTTGGTATCTATGTTGTTGGCATAAGCCAGGGAATATTTTGAGTCCAGTTTCATTGCAATAGGCTAATGCATTAAAAAGTTATTAGCATTTTTAAAAGTGTAATTATTCATGGTTAATGAATGGTTTATTACTCTTGACCAATAGGTGGCGCTGTTGAACAAATTTATGTGGCATGGTCAATGTGAGGTGATGATGACACATACAAAGTTTGGTGCAAATTTGTCAAAGCTTTGCATAGATACAGCCTCAAATGCATTTTGGCACCCTTCCAGCAAATTCGTTGATACGCTAAATCAGAACCGTTTCGTATATTGACACGAAATCCGTAACTTTTTGCCAGCATGGTCTAAAAATGATCCATGTCAAATTTGGTGAAAATCGGACTAACGGTCTAGGAGGAGTTCAAAATAGTAGGTTTTCAACATTAATCAAAATGGCGGACAGGAAGTATGGCCAAACTTTTTGAGTACCTTCAGGGCATGGAGCCGAAGATTTTTGTAATTATTTTTGTAACAACACGATGCTGCATTCAAAAAATAAATTTAAAAACAATTCAAAATGGCCGACGCCTAAAATGGCTGACAAGGGAAAATTGGATATCATTCGATTCGACATGACTCACTGAATCTAAAGAGACCAGTTGTGTGATTTTTGGCCAAACCATTAAGAAGTTATAAGCCAAAATATGCATTTTTCATATCTCCTGACCACTAGGTGGCGCTGCGTTGAAACACTGCAGGTAGTCTCAGGTCATGCTTGTTATAACACACAACAAGTTTGGTCCCAATATGCCAAAACTGTTGCCGAGATATAGCCTCACATGCATTCTTGCGTGCTTTTTGTCAAATTTGTTCACGTGTCACTCGAGAACGGTTGGACGAATCAACTTGAATTCCATAACTTTTTGCTAGCATTGTCTGAAGATGATCTGAGCCAATTTTTGTGAAAACCGGACTAACCGTCTAGGACGAGTTCGAAAAAGTAGATTTTTTGAAATATTAAAAACCTTGGGATTTTGGAATTTTGTGGTTCATTCGACTTGGCTTGAGCCAAGGATTCTGAGGATAAAGAAATTTCCATTTGCTGGCTTACGGTTCAAAAGTTATTAGCATAAAAATATTGAAATTTTGGACAAGTGGTGGCGCTAGAGAGTTGGAGTTAGAGACCTAAAATTTGCTATAGTTAATGTTGGGACTGTCCTCTATCAGTGTGCCAAATTATACAACTTTCCCGCAATCGGTTCTATGGGCTGCCATAGAATTGCGGCGGAAGAAAAAAAATACGTTAACGGATACAATAGGTACCTTGCACCTTCGGTGCTTGGCCCCTAATAATAATAATAATAATAATAATATTAATAACAACATTTATTTGCCATTAGGCACATTACAAATGCCTGAATGTCACTATATTTGCTAAAATATCAAACCAGGTTTTATTAATTTAAAAGCAAGGAAGTAGAGGCACAATATTTCACAAAAAAAAGTTATTATAGGATTTAAATGATAAAACTATAAACACTGTTCAAATTATTGAGAGACATTGTGGTTTACAAAGAGTAATGTAAAATGATTTTCATTTAAACAAGTATATAATGAGCTTTCGGCTCCCTATCGACCCAAAGATAGTCCTTATTCCACCGAAGAAGAATCCTAAGAGCTGAAATCAGGCTCAGAAAGCTTGTGTACTCTTACTAGTCTCTGGAATAAGGAAACATTTCTCTCTTTAATCATGGGGTTTTGATGAACTGACCACCAGAGGGAGCAGTAAACACCAACAACAGACCTCAGTCACTCTCTACCAATCACTGGATTCATTTTACATGAGGATGTACGGACAGATCTGACATGCACAAACAAATATAACCTCTAATAATCCAACATAAGTCATAGTAAATTACAAAACATCACAGCATCTCATTTACCCCAGAGCCATTCTCTCTCAATGTACATGCTATCGTCTGTAAAACAACACTCTGATGTTTCAGCAGAGCTCATGGTGGTCATGATGAAACCACACACTACGGATAATCATGCCATCCAGTCCTACAGAGGGGCATTTTAATGAAATGCTGTTGAAAACTGCTGTTTAGTTGAGGAAGGGCCAGGTTGATCCATCAAACTGACATGGTGTTCATCTTCAGGAGTGTGTGAATCTCATTAGCCTACTTCTGCCTCTCTCCAACTCTCCTGTGTCTCATCTTCTATTTTAGTTCTGTTACCCACATCCACCAACAGACAGACAAAAAAAAAATCATGTTAAAGCCATGTTTTAAGATAATGGATATTAAGGGACAATGTCCTGGAAGGAAATTACCTACACGTTTAAATGCAAAACTAAATTTTAGAAATAGGATTAAGATTTTAGACAGTCTGTACCAAAAAAAAAAAAAAAAAAAAAAAAAAAATAGCTTTCTACTAGTATGACTTAATGTTTAGAGCAATGCAAATGAGTGTATCTGGTGTTCAAACTAATTAAGTGAATTCATCATTGAAATAAAACAGAAGCTTTTATTAAAGAATCCTGTCAGTTAGTTTCTTTACTCTAGCCTACAGCATCAATCATTCATGCTTTATCCATCAATGCATGAACACACACACACACACACACACACACACACACACACACACACACACAGTGAGCGGTTTCATGAATCCTGTGGTCCAACAGTCTGTCTCTGTCCGTCTGATTTCCCTGTATCGTTCATTCATCTGCAGTCACCCCCAGAGTGTGTCTCTCCATCTGTCTGTCTGTCTCCCATTTCTGCAAAGCTCTGTCTAAATCAACTGTACAGACACAAGGAAGCCAGGGATGCAAGCACATGCAACTTCTCTGCTATAAACAGGCCCACGAAACATTCATCTGAATCCAGTTATTACAGCTTCCCCATCCCCCCATTATGAAAGAGTAAAACCACCCTCTCCTTCCCTCCCTCCGCTCCTGTAAATCCCTCCATGGAGCTCCGGCACAAACATCTGTCTGTACTGGACGCCGTGGCATTAAACAGACATCACCAGACCTGTGCATGCATGTCATGTCTAATGAAAGAGAATAATGCATTACATATTAGACAGGAACACAATCTGAATCCTAGTTCAGACGGTGAAATACGAACAGAAAAACAGCACACTTGGTTTAAGTGAAATGTTTCAGCATCCTCTCCATGAACTCACCTCTGTCCCTGCCGTCTCCTGCTGTTGCTCATACCTTCTTTATTTCATAGCATTTATTTGGAGCATGAGCACACACACTCGTGTACACACACTACCACTGATCTCTGTGCCGCTCTGCCACCAGCTAAACCGTCCCTCTCACACTCTCTGTCACACACACTCGTGTCTGCATGCGGCTCCTCTCCTCACAAACACTCGTTCTGACACAAACGCTGTTCTTCTTTTTGCTGTTCCTTGGTAACGATGGAATCTGAGCCGCATCACCCCCCCCCCATCTATTCCACAATTCCTCCCTCTCTGCGCGCGCCTGGCCAAACAGAAATAAATATTTCAGCATGCAAATGTAACGTGGTGCTGCTTCTAACTCCACCGACATTTGGGTGCATGTTTGTGTGTAGCATGTGTCTACTGTTTGGCACATTGATACATTTTACATTTCTTCATTTGGTAAATGTGTTTATGCATTTATTTTGCATTTAAGGTATAAAGAGTTAAACTCACAGCCTTGGTGTTGTTCTAATACCAACTTATCTAAATTCATGGAATACATGCTTTTTTGTGATAAACTGGAAACACACTGGTTAGGGTAATTACCAACAAAGAAAAATACTAATCATAGAAGGATTGTGTTCTAAATGTAGCTGAATAAATGAATGTAGACAAAAAAAATCTGTTCATGAATATGGTAAAATCTGATAGTATTTCCTTAAAAAAAGAAAAATTATACACACACACACACACACACACACAGTTCAAGAATTGATGCTCCACTGAAATAAGCTCCCTATCAAATCAATGATTTCTGCTGATCTAACAAGTGAAAGCAAACAAGATTAAGGAAAGTGAACAATGGTGGACTGAGGGCATTCCTTATAAATTTAATTATGATTAAAGAGGACAGGGAGCTCTCTGATTAAACCACTGCTTACGTAACCTAAGGATTTTATCCACTAAAACAGCCCAAACATCAGACAGCAGAGAACATTAGAAAAGGGACAGGATGACAAACATTGTTCCAGGTGCATGAAAATCCCCTTGCACTGTACACTCTTTAAAAAGAACATGCTGATATTTACAAGTATTAAAATTGCTGAATTACTCATCTAAAAACAGACAAGTGCACAAAACAGCTGAAAACAATTGGATGAGGGACGAAGTGTCTTGAAACACATCCAATTGACTAAAAATTGTTCTACTAGACATTAAGCAGTGATAAATTCACAAACTCCAGTAGCCCAAAGAACAGGAAACTGAGCTTAAACCTATATCTGACGTTTTGCTAAAGCAAGAATACAACACTCAGATAATGAGAAGAAATCAATTAATAAATAATAGCGTTTAGGATTAAATGGAGGTTTCACATCAGCAGAAAGACAACTTTTACATCAACATAATGTAGTGAAACCCTTTCAGCTCCTGAATGGATCAATCAAAAACAACGACCTTAAACTTTGTTTGATGGTGATGAGCATGTATGTATCCGCAAAGTAAAAAAAGAATTAAAAGATCAACTTCAAACTGTGGTTATATTTCCAGCACCTAACATCTATGTCCCTCCCCACATCTCCATTTTCAACCTCACCTGTGCTCTCTTCTTCCTCTTGTGCACATTATCCAAGTGAACGGATCTTCTTTTACTTGCTCTACTGGGTCCATCTAGGCATCTTTCAAAGTCATGGGCTCTTGATGACTCTAGAGGTCCAGAACCGTCATGCAAGGTGTGCTTGTTCCTCTTCTTGCGTCCCAGTTTGGCTTCCTCTGGTCTGTGCTGCTCAGGACCCTCGATAGCCTTGGGTTCTGAGGGGTCCAAGACCCTGGGTCTCCTAAACAGGTTGTGGAGAGACAGCAACACCAGTGTGCACAGCACATACATTGTGGTGCAAATGGGTCCACCAACACGATCAGTCAGAATCAGAGATGGAGTGATACCGTTTCAGGATCGCAGCAAGCAGAGAACACAATCTTCTGGTTGAAGTTACAGTCGTGATACGAGCTCTACAGCGCAGCGCTTGTGTTGTGCTGAGATTCTGTCAATCTTAAGTGCAAAAGGAAGGGCAAATCCAAACAAGTTTGGAATAAAGTCCACCATCAACCATTGCTTTCTTGCTTCTTTTCCCACCAGTTCTTCGCTGTATTCACACATGCCAAGACTGTTCAGAACATGCTATTCAGACATCTCCGAGCTCGACTTCTTCTAATGCTCCTTTAGGCTGATAATCTGTCCGTGATCTGATCAGCAAATGAGATGACTGCTCTCCTCTCCCGTTCTGAGGGAGCACCGACTAATGCACACCTGCTTTTATACCCCACAAAGCCATTTTAACCTACCTGGACACATATAAAGACACACCCTGATAAACAAGCTTATGTACGCCAATGCAAACACACACAAACTTGTAGAATAATAGATGACTAGTTTGCTAATAGGTAATAGCTTCTAAAAAGTTGGGTCCATATCCGTCATGTATCCATGCCTCCTCTTTGGAGAACTTCCAATGTTAACCTGGATAACACAACAGGTGTATTCCACAGAAATCTCATCGATTGAATAATCATGAAACTCCTTATCAAACAGAGTCATAACCTCCACTGGCATAATCTGTAATCCAAAAAATCTTTGCCTCCTCTTGCGTCACTAATGGTTTTATGGTTTTGTTTTTTTTACAGTCTCTGGATTGCAGGGATAAAACTCTCCCAGGTCAGCCCACTCCTTCTGTCATAGCGCCTGATTTTGATAGTCTTTATCCCAGTTTGTGGTCCATACGCCTGGGCAAACTGCAAACGGTCACAGTCCGGCCGATCCGGTGCTGAAGCCCCACACCTCTGCTGAAAGAGAAAATGCGTTTCACTCATTCTCCCTCCCTTTTCTCATGGCGTCCATCTGTCACTGCAGTAGAGAGAGGTAAGCGTCTCTTAGCGATGATGTAACAACTTTTTGCATCTATGCAAAAAGAAGAAAATCAACTTCTAAATGTACGGATAAAGAAGCCTGTCCATGATTGGTCATTGCCATGGTGAGATGACCTTGTCGAACTGCATTTTACAAACGCTCCATCATGCTCCTGCTGTTTGACAATTAACTGAAAAAAACTCAAATGGCTCAAATTGAGAAATGACTGTCAATCTTGAAGGCTTGAATATGATTTGTGGTCATAACAGATCACTGAAGCTTTGTTCTGGAATAAAAAAGAAAAAGTGTCTTGTTCTCTACATGTGTGTAGACAAGCAAAAGACTATCTACTGGTTCATTACCCTTTATAGCAGCCTGTATGTCACATAATTTAGACCAAGAAAAAAAAAATAACCAAAGCAGTTAGTGCTCCACAGAATAAATGGCATACTAAACATTTTATAAAAAATGTTCAGTATAATGCAATGAAAAAAAAAACTTTAACACTGCAAATTATTTTACTGTAGAGGAATGCATTATTATAGTGCAGGGGTGTTTAGCTCTAACACACTTGCCTGACAGTTTCTTGTGAGTCTTACTTTGGTTTGTGTGTATATTAGGGTTGGAGCTAGTGCTGGGCAGTCTGACCAAAAATCGGTTTCACCGTTTCTTTTTTTTTTGGATTTCACTGTTTATCACGTTTCTTTCTTGACTGTGCCTTTATGCGAATCAGAATGCATGAAACAGTTGCAAAACCACTGCATTTTAATCACGAACAGTTTTTGATGTAAAATATTGTACAATTTCTTAATTTTACGCAAAAACTGAATGGTCCGATCTTAGCTTTGTGACATTATGCTACATTAAACATATCTGCATGAAATCAAAAACAGAAGACGAGCTGAATGAGACGTAAATTCACTCTCTAACAGCAGGTGGCACTTATGGAACAGCAGCGATACAATGTTTCCTTGTTACCGCTGTAAAAAAGCAGGCTGTGCTTTTAAACACTACATAAATATGCAATATATAGAGGCAAGATGAAAAGAAAATACCATCTAAACTTTTCTGAAGACCGTCAGTTCCCCTCAGAGATATATTCACATAAATCCCCATTCTCAATTCGGCATTGAGGATTTTCTTTCAATATTTTGTGCATGATGAAGTGAGTTTGCTCTGCCTCCTACAGTATTTTCTCCTCTTTGTGTTCATCTTTAGCATTTCAGGCTCAATCCTAAAAGTTCTCCAACTATTAATCAGAAGTGTCTGCAGTTAACAGGATCCCCTTTCAATTCACCGGTTTACAGTTTGAACTGGTATATGACCTAGTTGGAGCTAAACTCTGCAGGACAGTGACCATCCAGGAACAAGTTTGGAAACCTCTCTTATAAAACAATAAGTAAAAGTGGTCTGTGATCAAACCGCTTAAAGGTACAATCAGATCAGGGTTATAAAAAGATAGGACTGTAGGGGGAAATCATTAAAAAACAAGAATGTGGCACCACTAGAACCTTACAAAAGATAAAAGTTGACACCAAAAGGTCATCTTACAAGAAATGCAGGACACCACTCAACCACAATGCAATTCAAAAGGAAACTACAGTATATAGGATCCCCTCCATAAAACTATACTCTAGTACTGTATATTAGAACAGCATTCCATTACAAATGACATATGAATTAGTTCACAATCTATATATTAACATATATGCAGAATCAGACCACCAAATGACTAAAAGTTTGTATTTATTCCAAAAAGAACAAGATTTTCACTCAGCTATTATATGAAACAGAAAAAGTTTGAATAATCAGGCATGTTGTGATTCAATTTCCCAAGACTCCAAAAGCAAACTACTTTTAATGGATGTCTGCAGGCACTGGTGTTATGCATGTTGTTATGTGATATGTGAGCTGATAAAAAAGGAAATAAACTTAAAACGACTGTATATAATGGGTGAAGTGTTGTTCCAGTGTTGCTATGAATAAAATACAAATGCAATAAGGTGGATATCAGAGTACGGCAGTATAAACAAATGGCCTCAATGGCTTGACAAGTCTTTAAAATTATGTAACTGTCATATATGAATTTCTTTCCTCCTTGAAATAAAGTAAAAATCTGGAAGAACTGTACAACAAAGTTCTTTTCAATGAAAGTACAATGAACAGGCCACTTCTAATAATTCTGTGGCGTTTCATATTCTTTTTGATCCTTGAAGGCTTCAGTCTCTCCATTTATTTTAATGGGCTAGGTGCACAAGATGGCGCCGGTGAGCTTCAGCGATGCGAGTGTATGCATACTTACTTCCGGTCTTGCGACGCTCGCATTTGCTATAAGGGAAACTTACTTACGAAACTTGGCTAGATGTATATAATCAATGATTTTTTTAATTTAATTCATTCCCCAGACCCAAACATACACAAGTTTCAAATCCACTGGCTCAGTTAACATTTATAGTATAGTAATAATAGCAGTGTATATCTTATTTGCATTTGAAGTGATATTATAAATCCTGTAAACATATAGAAGGTAATATTTGGATTTCTCCAGTTCTCAGCACTGACTTTTAGCACAACCGGAAATATCTATGCACACACTCGCAAGACCGGAAATCCAAGATGGCGGAGATATGCAACTAGCCCATTGCATGGAAAAAAAGGCCAGTGCACGCTTCAGAATTTCTCCTTTTGTGTCCCACTTCAAGGCAATTCTCCTTAAGTTCACCTCAGACGCAAATAATCACATTAAAAATGAACTAACTTTCGAACAACTAGAGAGTGTTAGAAAACTTCTGCATTTCTTTTAAACAACATATCTAGACCACATTTCACTTAAAGCTGTGCTTGTTCTTTCTAATTAAAATCGAATTGCTTTATTCTTTTGTTATCCACAATGTAATGAAATCCTAAATGCAATGCATTTTAAGTGCCCACATGCTTTTTGGTGCAATTCTAGTTCTTTGCACAAGACAAATATTTGAACAAATCCTTGAGTGGAATCTTACGTTTATCTTGATCTATCAATGAATTATAAAGTTTATGTGTGTAGGTGCCTTACAATCACTCAGGTATGTGACTTTTAGTTAAGAGGTTAAACCGAACCCAACCAAATCAGTTAATAAAATCCTACATGCACAAGACAAATATTTGCACACAACTTTCAGTGGAATCTTATTGTTATCTTGATCAATGAATTATAAAGTGTATGTGCGCACTTGGCATGCAAACACTCACGTATGCGACTTCTAGTTAAGAGTCTGAACCGAACACGACCACCTCAGTTAAGCAGCTTAGAGCAGAAATATTTCAGCAAAGTGAGCAGTGGGATTAGAAAAAGCTGACAGCTGCCACCACTCTCATTCAAACCCTTCCCAATTAATGCAACGAGACAGTTCAGAAAGGGAAAGTCAGCAGAGACTTGTACAACCGTGTCTCCAGGCAGTGATGAATTTAGTTTTGCTGCCACCCAATGCCTACAGTGTGTGCTATTTCTGAAGCAAATTACAGAGTACCAGAAAAGGGCAGGAAACCTCAAAATTACAGGGTTAATGTCCACTTCTGTATGATGCAATACCTCAGCTTTCATCTTTTTGTTGGAGAAACGGCATGTGCATACATTTTCAAGGAACTGGTTTCTTTTGAGAAAACTTGTCTGGGCAGCATGGGCCAGAAAAGTGAGGATCAGTGTAAACTGTAAACAGTGGAAACACAGGTTTTACCCAGCCTTCTGCCAATGAGCAGTGACCTCATGAGTGAGTCAGAGTCTCCAGCGAGGTATACAGGCGTATATGTACATGCATGTGGTGAGACGACCTTGTTCTGGGTGTCTGACATCTGTTGCATGCACTGTGCTTTACAGACCACCCAGCAAAGCTCAATTCAGCCCAGAGGATATCAAAATAAAGGGAAATAAATCAAAGCCTCTTAACCAGAACAACAGGCATTTCAGGCTATTAAAACTCAAATGTGTCCTAATTTTATCTGTTAAACTAATTGATCAGATTTTTCTTTCACTTAGCCAAACTCACAGAAATCTTTCTTGGGAATATTGAGGATTCAGGCCTATAAAAACAGAGATCGCGGAGCACAGTGCCATCTGTTGGTCTGAGCTGTTTCTTGGATGTCTGATTCATTGAAATTATGTAACATGAAGTCTTCCTTGTGTTGCCAGTATACAGAGGGGTGTGACAGGGTGTCTCATCTCAGCTGTTTATGCAGCTCACCGAATTTATAATTAGGGAAAAGAAAATGATGGTAATGTGCAACACAGGATATCCCTTAAATACAAGACTAAACAAAATATAAATTTGATCCCATGAGTGATGTCACTTATTATCTTCTTAAAAATGCTCAATTTGAAGGCAGAGTCATGCAATAATAACTGGTGGCTGATAGCAGTGACAGCAGTGCCTCAAACTAAGTATCTTATTCCTAATCTAAAAGTAACCAACTTTAAGAGACATAATTTTTTCTATTATTATACACACCATTTACTGGATGAGCTCATATTGGAAGCTGTATTGAATATCTGTGAATTCAAAAATGAACATGTCATACCACAAGTGAACTGCAAAAGTGCTACAAATCTAACACCGAACATAGAATCATTTAATTAATTGTGATTTGTGATTTTGACTTTTCTGATATGTGAGGTTTACCTTTATTTGAAACTTTTTCATTTGAACATTTACATTAGATATTTCAACACGCTATTAAACTGTTGTCAGTCATGTTGTCATTTAAAATCCAGACATAATTGGTAATGTTTTTGTTTTAGTGATTATGCAAACAGAATGTCATTTTATTTGCCGTTTGATTATTTGTTTTAAGTGATTTGTGTTGGTACTTTTTGAACATCCTCAGCACATTTCAATAATACAGTGATAACCTTGATCATTTTTATCACTATAATCACGATAAGAAATTTTTCAGACCGTTACAATCCTAAACAGCAGTTTTGGAATTACATTGTTCAGCTTCTTTTGCCTGAGGAAAAGACACAAAAGGCACAACAGACATCCATTCTCACAGCAAACAAGTGACAGTTGGTGTGTTTTCCACCTCAACGCACCTCGTCAGTGCCATAGTCTATTCTCAATGACTCCTCACTGAGAAATGTACTTAAGGGCATATTCGGGAATCACAGAACACAAACTGGACAAGGCAGCCCAACAAGTCTTCGCAAGTCAGTATCACACCCCGTAAAACACAAATAAAATGTCCACATTACAACCGTGATTATTGGAAGTTGTGCAATTCTAGCATGTATGGTTTCACTGGTTATTATAAAAAGTGTCGTTGTAGAGCAGAGATGTCCAAACCAGGGACCAAGGATGGCCTTTGATTTGCATCGCTGTGCCATATTAAATTTGTTCTTTCTTTCCTTGCTCATATTGGGAACAGTTTGTTGTAGTATTTTTGCATTGAAAATGTAAAGAACGATATAAGTTTAATTTAATATATAGGATATAAGAGTTTAATTTAAAAATCAATAAATTATTTAAAATGGTAATTATTTGAAAATGACATTTTATACATTTTAATATAATACAGTTGGATTTAATTCAACATTTACAATATAACGCAACATTTCAAATACGTTTATGGCCCTTTGTATTCAAATGTTGGGGCAACTCTGATGTAGAAGGTCACTGAATATGATTCTTCAGAAATGATCTTGGCACAAGACAGCAAAAAAACAAACAGAAAAATGAAGTTGTCACATGCAGTGTAGAGAAGCATTCACAATCTTGCATTTACTTTTCAAAATCACACACGTGCGATTTTCCCAAGTCTCCTGAAGCCACATAAGATTAAAAATAATTAAATAAATACTCTTTTTTTTTTTTTTGACTTTTTTCTTTTAATGAAATCACCCAATTCATTGATCTGACTCATGCGACTCTTCCTTCAAGAACTGCATACTGAACCTGCTCTAATGAACATTCCATATGGAGTTACAGTGGGTTACAAGATTATGACTGAAATGTGAATAACAAATAATAAACAACTATCATATGGTTTCAGAAGAAACTTTATATACAAAGTCAGTCACAGAGTTTTAACAATATGAAGTTATGTAATTTATGTATTTTTATTTTTTATTTTGGTTAATTGGACTGTACCAGAGTTTTTAAACAGTACGCACTGTCCTCGTGTCAAAGATCCATCAGCTCAGCCTTCACACTCAAGCCACTATCTTCCCAAACAAGCACTAGAGTGTCCCACGGCCAGTCTAAACAAACTCAGCTGATAGGACTTGTCCGAACTGGCATGATGACTAGTTCACTAAACAACCGCTGGATCTGTACCGGACACACCCGGACTTCAGACACACAAACCGTGATTTACCTCTTAAAACAGCCATTAGATTTAAACATAGTTTAGCTTGTATTTTAAGTTTTAAATACGTTTAAGGGGGATAATAATAACGGTTTAGACTAAATCAAATACAGCTGAATTCAATCACCGCCTCTGCTTCGAGAAAACGCAAGCAGATAGTTTAATTTAAAAAAGAAATAGGATGTTTATTTTATGTTTCAGGATGTTTTACAAATTATTAAATTAACTGCCTATAAACTGCACGTGTCTTGCACTATAGAGGGTTAATACAGCTCACAAGTGTAAAAAGCACGTGAAAGAATGTGCTTACGTCTCAGGCCAGCACGCCAAACGCCTTCCTCCGCTGTTTCCTCCTTGATCCGTTTCCTTCTAGTTTTATTATCCCACTCTTCTTCTATTCGCCTGTTGAAAATCAGTGTTTTATCTCACACTTGGACGAGTGTAAAGTTTTGTAGTCTCTAGTGAAGTGGAGATAAACGCGCGCGCACAGCTGACTGCAGTGACGCAAACAAACGCTCCTCCTGTTCATGCGAAGGGAAAATAAACGCGTTTCCCATCCTATTAGAGACAGACTTCAGGCCACCTCTCAGCCCTCATTAACTCAGTCAGACTCAGCCCTCCTGATGTCAAGAAGACGTGGAATAATACAAACTACAAGAACTTTCTTTATAGACAGGATACATGTCTTTAATTTAGATGCTTCCAGTAAAAATGTGGTCAAAGATGTTTTCAAAAGCATTTCACAAAAAAACATGTTTGCGGATAAATTTGAAAGAGGCATGTTGTTGGACACCCTTTGTTTTAGAGTAGCCTACTTGTGCTTTTAAATAAGCTATTGTATAAAATATAAAATAGAAGAATTTTTCACTAGTGGTCTCTGACTTTTGGACGTCACTGGGAATATTGACACCCAAGAATTATAGAAATGTTTCAAGACCAAATCTTTGGTATTAGACACGTTTTCAGACAGCAATCTGACCTATCATATCACTAAATCTAACTTATCATATCACTAAATCTGTTGGTTATATGTTAACTGTTTCTGCAATTTCTGGAGCAAGCTCCCAAGAATTTTACTCATCAAGGTACATGTGCTGTGACAATAAAAGTGATTTGACTTAACTTGACTTAAAACCTCCATTATTCATAATCGTCATACCTGGTTTGTGGCAGAAATTGGTTTAAGCTGCAAAATAAACAGCATATATCCTATAACACTCTTTGGAGCTCATTGAATTCAGATACATCTTAAAGAAATAGTTTAATCGACAAAGAAAGTCATCATTTACTGATCCTCATGTTTTTTCAAACCTGTTTTTCCCCCCCTGCAGAATACAAAAGACAAATTTTTTTTTGTCCATACAATGAAAGCCAAACAGTCTAAAGCAACACTGTGCCTGTAACTTCAACAGAAATAAAAGAGTGTGAGTAAATGATGACATTTTTATTTTTAGGTGAACTATCTCAACAGCCCTTTTAGGCTTAAAGACAAAACCAGTATTGTCCCTCAGATTCCCACCTTTACATATTTCCTGCATCCGGTCTTGTGGAACAAGAAAGGAACAATGAAAAAATGCTTGCTCTTCCTGTCAGTGTGGACAGAATAAATAATGTCCAGAAGCATTTAGACCTGTTTTAAAAGATATCACTTTTATATGATTTTTTTTCCACATACATCCAGGGCTGTAGTTTAATTTCACAGCACCTGGGACGAAATCTTCAAGTGTAGGCCTCGTCCCCTGGGACCAAAAAAGTAAGCTATACTGTAAGAGTAGTTAGTGGGCCCCTTCACAGGGCACAGGAATGCTTGCATTTTTGTATACAAAAATAGAACAGCTATAACATGCAATCAACCTAATTCCTGCCCATTCTTCTTCTAACCCCTTACGAAGAAATAAGCACTGTCTGAGACATGAATGAATGATTCTCGAACAAATACAAATTAAATGTATGCGGTAAGTTTCCATTTATAGATTCCTTGGTGCCTGTTCACACTAGGAGTTCAGCACGAACTGACCTGGAAATACTGAAAAATCATTCACAATTGATTAGAACTCATAGTACATATCAAAGCACATGGAAATATCAGTGGGGTATTTTCACCATGTGACTTTCACAAGATCATAAGAAATTTGGTCTAGCTTTCTAGACTTACCTTATAAAAGAAATAACAGTTATATTCAATAAAGCATGGAAAAGCAACACAACATTACTTTGTAACATCAACAGCTTATACAATGTTAAAGTGTATTTAATGCAACTAGACAGGGATAGTTCACACAAAAATGAATATTCTGCCGTTTTATTGACTATTGACTTACATAGATAAGAAATGAATAAATACATAAATTAACAACAGTCATTTCTCAAAATATTTTAATGGTCTACTGAATAAATGTAATAATAAATTTAAATATTTGAAACAACATTAATGTTTCACAGAAGAAAGAAAGCCAGACAGGTTTGGAACCACACAATTGTCATTTTTTTGGGTGAACTATCCCTTTAACATGCATAATCTGACAAGAAATAACGGTACAAGGTCGCTATAACATGCGTGTGTGTGCGTAAATGTGTGTACAAGAGACAGGAACAATAATAGACAGGCTGTATGAATAAGATGCAGAGCAGCAGACAGTCTTGGAATTAGAGCAGCGTGTGCTGTGGAAAATACTCCAGATTCGTTTCCATTACACAGGGAGTTCTGCTAAACCCTAATGGCTCTTCAATCCTAAACATCTATCAAAATCTTAAAGGGAAGTTAAAGGTGATGTGTGTCATTTTTAAATGCTAGAATATTTGACTTATCGCGGCATAACATACAGTGAAAACTATAGGTGAGCCAACAGGTTGATTCCACTGAAAGATGTACGTAAACACTGTGGAGCTACAGTATTAGAACATTACTCTTTCAGCAACACTGGCCCAACCAATGGTGTGAGTTTGAGGCGGGGCTAGTTATTTATCTGGCCAATGGCCATTTGCGGAGAGTTGAGAAAATGTTGTGGCTCAGGGGGGTATTCCAGAAAGCAGGTTATGCCACATACTTGGGTAAGTTTATTGATAAGTAAAAAGATGAAGTAACTTCCACGGTATGTAAGTAGCATTCTCTAAACATTCAGAGCATACATTCCCTATTACTGAGGCTTCAATGGGAGTGTGTAGTCATATATTTTTAACCGTAAAGCAATATTATAACAAAGCAATGTTGATTTTATTTATTTTTACCTTAGCTTTTGTTTACAGGACATTTTCTATATAATGTCACCTTACAAAAATAAGCAAAATTAACTCATAAACCCACTTTTTTTTTTTTGCAAGCACTGATTATTTTTTGTTCACAAATTTAGTATCAAACAAACAATATCACTCTTGAATAATTCTTCTCAGTAATACAAATCTGATTAAAGATTAAAACATGAGATGGTTGCAAAACCTCCCAAAGGTTAGGCAATATAGGAGGTGATATACCCTAAAAATATGAATTGCCATTAAACAAAAGAAGTATGGTGCACTTATTCTTGGCATCCGTTTCCATGCTGACTCCTGTTGAGAAGATCTTTGTGTGTTCACCATGAACATATTCGACTGAACTTTGGAACCATTAACCACAAGAAAGTTTTGGGATTTTTATGAAAGTTAACTCTTTTTTCTGTAATACCGCTCAGAAGCTCACTTCACCTTCATATAAAAATATTTAGACCGTGTTTACACTTGGCAGGTTTGGGTTGGTTAAAAGGAAGTCTGGTGCGGTTGCTTTGTTAGAGCGATTCATTTTAATAGGCATGAATCCTGACATTTAAACCGTGGGGCGCACCAAACAAGCCGATGATGAAGCTCTAACCTTGATCAACTTCCAGACAAACTCTGGTGCGGTTCAACTGAAATATGAGCATAACATGGACCAAAAACATATAAACGACATCTAAACAGTGTTAAAAATGACAGTGTGAAAGCTTAGCAATCCAGGACTAAATGTCTCATTTACTTTTAACCAAGAGAAACGAACTACCAGTGTAAACACACACTAAGACAGCAATACCACTGTAAAAATGTAATACTTTTAACCTCTTGAGAACCTCTAGGCAAATGGAAGTAATCCAGATATAATGTATCATCTTCATTATATGTTTCAAATGCCTCAAAACCTCAAAGCCTAGATCTCTTGCAGGGACTTACAGTATGGGTTCCTCAGGGAACTTTCCTTTTTGAAAAGGTGCTTAGAGAGTCTCCAAAGAGTTTTTGAGCATGACGAGGGATGTATGCATTGGGCTTTTCTTTAGGCTTTCTACCCTATTCCTACTCTGGTCTTTGTCCTTGCCCTCTTCCTCTCTCTCACTTGTCAGTAGTTTTGCTTGGATCTTCCGGCTCCGCCTCCATGCCCTCTCCAGGACTGACTTCCACAGATAAGATCTCCTCTCCCTCAACACGGGGAGTCATGCGGATGATCATGGTGCTGTCGGTGGTCTCCGATACCATGTCATCCTCATCTGGGATGCGAGGCCGGGGAATGGGTGAACGGCGGTGCATGGGTGACGGAGGGGGGACTGGAGCTGTGGAGGTCCTGCCGGAGGTGGGAGAGGACGGCTGAGAAAGAAAGAGACAGACGGGACAGACCAAAGAAGTAAGGGGTCTGACTGGTCAAATACAGTATCAACAAACTGTGCTACTTTAGACATGAAGAACTTTATCTGGACAAGAACAGAGCACTGTTATCATCAATTATCAAAAGAGACTCTGTTATCAGTTTCAAGGTAGTCACATACTAACTAAACATGTTAAAGTTATACTGTTTGTATCTACTATAACAGGATACAGGACTGTTTGTCACACAGTTTTAAAAGTTCCTGAAAGTTCTGGTGTCACAAAGCAGTAATTCCCACACACATCTAAACCAAACAACCCATGCAATAACTACATTTGCAGAAAGCACATAGTTTGTGCTCAAAATTAGCATTCAAAAATCTAATTAGGGATAAGCAAAGATCCACTTTCAAAAGCCAAAACATTCAAAAAAATGTAAAATATACAGTGTATTAACAGTTTGTGAAAATGGAAATATTAAATACAATTTTAAAAGGTTTAAAATAATCGTTAAAACATGATATCATATTTCCTGTTATTTATTTTGTCTATTATAAGTCATAACTTTGTTGTAAAATAATACTGTTTTGATCTGTTTGCTATATGCAATGGTTCCTATTTGTTATGTTTCGTAGTGTGATTTTTGGTGAACTGTATTAAAATCATTTGGGGGTCAGTTTGACCCGCAAACATCATAATAATAATCAATGATGATAATATATATGGAACCCAAAACAATTACAAACAAAAACTTACGAAAATGTATTGTCCCAATTTTTAATTCACATAAAATAACAAGCAAGATGACAATATGATGTTTAGCATAACGACATTTTAACTACTGAACTAATTTGGTCATCTTCTGTGGTCATTTTTTTTTCTTTTTTAAGCCAGTTACTGTAAAGGTGAAACAAATATTTGAAGAGGATGTTGCTAACCATAGTTAAATCATTAAACGTTAGTTAAACCTTTGATTAAAAAAAAAATTGACTTGTCTTAATTTGACATTTAAAGGGATAGTTCAACAAAAAATGAAAAATCTGTCATTTATTACTCACCATCATGTGGTTCTAAATGCATAAGACCTTCATTCATTTTCAGAAAACAAATTAAGATTAAGATACCCTACATAGACGCAATGCATCTACCATGAGTCAAGGCCCAGAAAAGTATTAAGGACATCATTAAAATAGTTAATGTGACAACAGTGGTTTAACCATGATTTATGAAGCTATAAGAGTACTTTGTGTGCAAAGAAAACAAAAATAATGACTTTAACTATTTCTTCTCTTCTGTGTCAGTCTTCGACACGCATTCACAAGACTACCATGACACATGCGTGTGATGCTGCTGACGCAGGAGCCGACGTTTCATTTGGGGGTGAACTATCCCTTTATGTTTTTGGCCAAAAGCATCATAACAGGGGATATGAATACCTCTAGAGTTGCTCCCTTATATGCCTCCTTCAGCTTGGCAAAAGTCTGTCCTGTTCCAACCTCCAGTGCAGCCTTGAATAGTTTGGGTGTCTCCGGCCGCTGAGGGATGACCTCACCCGTCTCTTTAGCCTGGCCCTTCTCATCTGCAGGCTTCTTATCTTTTGTCAGCATTTTCCTATGGAAGAAGACAAACTCATTAGGATGAGAGGAAGTTGTAAGCTAGCATGTGCATCGCTGAGACTCTAGCAGGAAGTGGGTTTCATAAGGTTTGAGATGACATCAGATTACACCACCATCATTCACCAGACACACACACACACACACACACACACAGACACACACACTGTAAATTGGTTCCATGGGTGAATGCATTATGCGACTCATGTCTGACCACACATTTAAGTTCTTCAGTATCTCAACAAACTATCTCAACTAACAAAATCAAACACTAATTTCCCAAGTTCCTTGGGAGAGAAAGGAGGGAAAGAGAAGAGAAAGGAAGGGAAAGGAGGATGTAGAGAGAAAAACAGAAACAGCAGAAAGACAGAAAACATGGCTAATCTATAGAGATCTGTGAGTGTGATACGGAGCTTTAAATGGCTCAGACCACTGTGCTGGATGAAGAGTGTGTGTGTGTGTGTGTGTGTGTGTGTAAGGATTGCTGGGGCTCTTGGTTGAGGTTCGAGCTCCGATCCCTCTCACTTGGCCTTCTTGCGCAGTAACTTCTGGGACTCGGGGTAGTGCACTAAGATCTCTGTCAGGTCCTTCTTATCCAGGATGAAGAGGTTAGCAAAACCATGGGCCTTTACGTTAGCAGTTCGTCGGTTCCCACCACCACCCGCCAGCAAACTGATGGAGTGAACACACACACAAAAACAGTCCAAGTTTGGCTCTTCATACATAAAGCATGATTTATCTTTCTCACACTAGCTAATTTTGCATCTAAATTTGCAGATTATCGCGTTAAACATTTGCGAATGAAGCACAGTTTCCATCCCATGTGTTCAAAAGAATAAAATCGTCACTTTCTGGGAAACTGGTGTAAAATGTCAACGATAAATATTAAAGTTGCTGCAGTGGGGAAGCCTGTAGCTCTCATTTCCAACATAATAAATGATGTTATTTTGCATTCGGATGCCTTATGTTTGGGAACGCAATCATGTGAGAGCTGATTACACCAAATCATTTTGACTTTGGCTCAGACATTTCAAAATGATTAAAATAACATTTGATGGTGTGCGATGAGATCAGTGTGCTGGTTAGTTCAGTTATCCAGTCACATGAACTGTTGAGGCAAAGTCACATCAGTTTTTTGTTACACATTAATTGATTTTTTATTTTGCATGTCCTCCTATTGGATTAAAAAAAGTATAAAAACCACACATTTTTATGTGCATTTTGAGATTTTATGTGCATTAAGTGATTGTTAATCAGAGTTCAAGTGATATCGCAAAATTCACATAAAAATATATGAATGGAAACAAAATTGTCTTATCTTAGCATTCTAGTCAAAAGTCAAAAAACTTTTTTTTTCT
The DNA here is from genome assembly GCF_963082965.1 of Carassius carassius. Taxonomy (NCBI): domain Eukaryota; kingdom Metazoa; phylum Chordata; class Actinopteri; order Cypriniformes; family Cyprinidae; genus Carassius; species Carassius carassius. The sequence goes on from NC_081767.1 coordinate 4,364,481, forward strand.
TTATTAAAACTGCATTTGATAATGCTTTATTCATCACTGTTAAAAGAATAGCTCACTTATAAATGAAAATGATGTCATCATGTACTCCTACCTGTATGGATTTTTTTCTTCATTGGAACATAAAAGAAGATATCATTGTTTGGTCACCAACATTCTTAAAAATATCTCTTATGTCCCAAAGAGGAAAGAAACTTATACAGGTTTATACAGTAATGCAGGAACAACACGAGGGTGAGTAAATGTTTAAAAAAAGAACATTTTTAGGTGAACCATCCCTTTAACATGAAAGGTGAAGTTGAGTGCATTGCACTGTGGGATACAAAGTATATTTTGGCAAATGTACTAGGTAATGTTTTTTAATAATTATCACTCACCTAATTTCCCCAAACACAGAGCCAGCTCTAAGAGTCACAAACACCGTCATCCCATCAGGTCCTCCAACCACCTGCACCTCTCCAGCTTTGATGATGTACATCTCTCGGCCGATCTCACCCTGACCGGCAGAGCCGAGCGGGACAAGAGTCAATTCGGAAAGATAAAAGGCTCTTTCATGCTGGCTATTTGATGTGATCTTAACTAAGACAACCTTCAAATATACTGGACATACAGTATACCGAGATAATCTGTTGTAGGTTTTAAAATATTTGCAAGGCAGCAGCAAAGCACATACAGTAAATCACAAAAATGACATATTGCTCACTTTTTTACAGACAAAGTCTCCCGGAAGGTACACCACAGATTTCAGCCTCTTAAGCATGTCAAATATCATCTGTCTGTCACATCCCTAGAACAAACAAGAGACAAAGACTTTTCAACAGCCTCTGCAACCTGTTATAAGGTCATAGTATGTCATTTTAAACAGATGAAACAGGACATTCAAAGAGAAACTGAATGAGTTAATCCATTGGGAACTGATTGGATAGTGAAAAGGGATCTCTATATGACAGATGTTTAGACAGGATCATATTTTGATGAAACGCCTGTTGTGATTTACACCCCTAGAAATAGAGTCAATTTGATTTCAAGTTGAATTTATGTCTGGTACATTTGTCTTTGGTTTAAATCAACTGTTTAAATCAACTGAACGGTGGTTGGTTCAGTGGAACTTGGTTCAGTCTAGTAAATCATCTTTTTCTGGAGCAAGACTGCTTTGGACCAGCACCAAACCAGCCTTAAACTGGCATGATCTGACTGTCATTCTGTGTGTGTGTTCATGAAAGAAAGAGAAGACACTCACCTGAAAGAGCGCCACTTTACTGACAATGCTGTAGTTGACATCTGCAGCGATGTCCAGACGCATCTTATCTGGCAGCTGTATGAGTAACTCCTGCTCATCTGAAGACAGACGGATCATGAAACGGTTAAAACACACTTCTCATATGCAAACATCTAATGCAATGGAAATCTGCTTACCCATCATGCCTTGCGACTTCCAGGTGTAATCGTACCAGATCTTGACGCGGTTCTGGACCTCGCGGGGGATCTTGTAGGAGCTCATGTATTTGACAGTGCTGTCCACACAGTGTCTGTAATAGGCCTCACCTGCAGTGGCAGCTCCAAAGACGTCTCTCATCTATGAGTGTACACACACACACACACACACACACACTGCATAAAGTTTTATGATTGCATTGTTTTAAAATGGCATACAAACATGTCTTTGAGTTTCCTGTCGATGATATGGAAAAACAGCCATATTAAACTAGAAGGTGAATTACACGAATGACCAAGGCATGTTTCAGATCAAAAATAAAACACAAATAAGAAATTATAAATTGCACGAAGACAAATATTTTTATGTTCTTAAGACAAATATTTTTTTTTTATATTTTTGTTATGATTTTTTTATTCAGTTATTTTATTTCATTACATTCTATATTTCTACAAGTCTAATTAACCAAAATCCTTTTTTTCTAATTAACCAAAATAATTTTTTTCTATTCATTAGAAATAGAAAATCTGACTAGTGATTAATGGTTCTCATTAGATACAGTGTGATTTTAGTATCATTTTATACTTTAGTATTACATTTTTGTATATATTTTCTTTTATTATTTCTATTAATTATTGTTTTAGTAGTAGTTTTAGAACTTTAATATTTTTTTGTCTGTTTTTGATATTATTATTATTATTATTACTATTTTTCATAACATTTAACATTTTAAAAATGTTGAAATAAAACAAGTTAAGGTTGATTTTATTTCAAAGTTTTGATGGTTTTAGTTTTAGTTACCTATACTAAGTCTGGTTAGGTAATATTATAAAAAAATCTGAACTTAAAGTTAATTAATGTACAATATTTTGTTTATTTTCATACAATTCCCCCAATTCTCAAAAAAAAAAAAAAAAACCCTTATTAATAAATGTTTCAAGTATTTATAATTAAAAAATGTATCAGTTTTTCATATTACAGTAATGAGATCTTATTTTTGAAAACTGGGGGAATTAATGAAAATAACACTACTTTGTGATCCTAAATAAGTCTTATTTTCTTTATGCAAAATGCTATTTTTTTAGCTCTTTCTTTTGATTTTGGGGTAAAATATGACCATGACATGTTTTTGACAATAAATACGATTCATCCAGAATTTCTCATATCTCGTATGACTCCCACCTGACCAATCATGATGGAGAAAGCAAAGACTCCCACGAAGTAGTTGAGCATTTGGAAGACGATTTCAAAGACAGTGGTGGGGTCCGGCAAACCTCCGATGGTGATCAGAGTCTTCACAGCAAAGTAGTAGCAGCGAATATAACTGTATCCCACAAACACATCTTTATTATATTACAGCATCTACTCTGTGCACAATACACCACTGAGAAATCAGCCTGAGACTGAGAAGCTCACCTGTTGCCTTTGCCATTATAGACCCATTTAGTAGAACCCAGTCCTTCATAGTCAGAACCCCAATAGAAAATACAGGCGTTACAGTGCAGAGAGTACAGCAGGTATGCACTCGTCCGGATCACCCTGCAATGAGTTTCATTTTAGTGTGAACTGTCCCTTTAAGAGGAACATGCTTTGTGTCATAGTGACCTCTGGTGGTGGCTTCTGGTCTTACCTGTAAATGTAGGCTTTGCTCATCACAGCTTCCAGACGATCATTAAACTCAAAGAATGCATTGTACTGCAAAAGAAGATCAGAATAAGTGTGAGTATTAAGGATGTGTGTGTGAAAATGCGAATAGGTTAGGGTTGATGTTTTTTTTTAACCTTTAGAAGACGAGGGAACCTCAAGAGCGATTTGACGCCTGTGAAGACATACAGCAAATCCAGTGGAAAGAGACTGATCACATCCATCTGAAACATCCAACATCAGCGGAAGGTTCTGAAACTGTTTTACTAACTGACTCAAGGTATTTGTTCAGTGTCAAATCTTGATTTAATCGATTTTTCTTTACCTTGAATCTCTCTGTTTGCCTGTAGTTGTCTCTCATTGCTTCTTTGTCACACTGAGCCAGACAAAATATAAAATACATCAATAGACATCGACAAAAACAAAACAAACCTCAAAAAATATCCAGATACTTACAAATGTACTGCATTCATTTTAAAGAACATTTTAAGCGTGGAAGTCTGTTTAATGCAAATAATAACAAATAATTCCGATGACTTTTTATTTCACAATTCGGACCCATTTTCTTGCAAATTCTGGGTTTATATCTCACATTTTAATCTTTTATTTCCCCTCAATTCTGAGAAAAAGAATTCTTGCAATTGCAATTGTTTTCTCAATTCTTAAAAAAAAAAGACACTTTGTGAAATATAAACTAATTTCTAACTCACATTTCTGACATTTTCCCTAAGAATTTTTAGTTTACATCTCGCAATTCAGTTTTTTTTTGTTTCTGCCAAGGAATAAATAAATAATAAAAAAAAAACTTTTCTGAGTTCTGTGCAATTGCAAGTTTATATCTTTTCTTTTTAGAATTGCGATTTTATATCTCACAGTTCTGAGTTTATATCTTGCAATTTGGCATTTTTGTAAGAATTTTGAGACAAACTGCAAAAGAAAAGTCTGAATTGTAAAATAAAATGACACAACAATTCCTTTTTTTTCCACAATTTTTAAGCAAAACCTTTCACAAAAATAAATTTGTGATGCTTGAAACACTAACATAGATACACTGTTCAAAACTACAACAGCAAGTGTTGCTAAACCTTCTGGTTGTCAAAAGATAACAGACACTGTGTTCATCGCAGCCGGTGCTTTGGCTCACCACAATGTCCCCTCCTCTCACGAACTGCAGTCTGGGCTGCATAACGAAGATGTCCAGAATATAAATGCCATCACAGAAGTAGTCCATCAGCAGCCACCAGTGAATGTTCTCAGACGTCTGGTACGGAAAAGTGCAGCGTACAGGGATCAGCCAAACATTCCAGTTCCACGCGAGTGTCACAAAGAACAGCCACACCACGTAGATCAAGTCTGTGAAAGAAGGAATCAGCAGGCCTACAGTATACAGTACTGAGACAGTCTTCAGAATGACATTTTGATGAGGTCCTACTGTACAGTACACGCTTTTAATCTTTATCCCTGTAATTTGAAGTCTACTTAACAAAAAAGCTGCTCTGAGAGTCAACAATTCATTTCATAAAAGCTATCGTCAGATACAAAGAAACTCAAAGTTCTTAATGACAACTCCTATTAACTTGAAGAAATGATTACTAAAATATATTTCTATTGTACAGTAGAATTTACTTCTTGAAGAAATAATAGTAATAATAAAATTAGGAAAATATTTTAAGGAATAATACATTTTCTTCCATTCTTTTTTTTTAACAGTAAACCTCTGTTGTTCAGCACTTTGTCTGACAAAAAATAAAGGAACTGTTACATTTAAATAGGATTACATTTTTGACATTTTACATTTTGACTGATTCATTAAATCAATGTTTTATATTTTCGTTTGACTACCACCACTTAGTACAATAAATTTGTATTAAATCATAAATCCAGAAAAAATAAAAACAGACAACAGACTTTCTAAACACACACACAGAAACACACACACACACAGAAACACACACACACACACACACACAATTGGCTATTTTTGGTTTCCTGTCTTTTTGGACTAGGAAAGATGTTCAAAACACGACAAAAAAATATTTTTTTATTATAATGACACTTTTAATAGTAATAAGGTAGTTTGCTTGTATATTTTTAGAACAATGGCCCAATGTGATCCATGTAGAGCTCACTTACTTCAGCTGGATCTGGATCTCACCTGTGAAGGGATCAATGCTGGATGGGAAACGGTACTCCAGTATGACTCTCAGCCAGTCAGGAACCTGGGGCATTTTGAACTGGGGAACTGGGATCTTGTATCCCATAAACTCATAGATGGTCACCTCCTCTTCAGCCTTCTCCTCATCGTCTTTCTTTTCCTCTGGAGGAGGTGGTGGAGGTGGGGCTTCACCAGGCTTTTTGGCTGGAGCTACGGTTAAAAACAATCAAAGGTGAAGTACGATCTCTCTTTGACCTGACATCACTGAATTAATAGAGTAAAATAAACCGCAAATAAAGTCTACTCACATGCCGAAGGGCTTTCATCATCAGACTCGTCTGGATCAACCAGTCTCTCTTTTGCACGGTCTTTGCGGTCTTTAAATAGCTTGACCAGCTCCTGCAGACGCTCATTCACAACAATACTTGTCGGACTGGCTGCAGATGCAGGACGCTCAAGGCCTCTACAGGAAGTGACAACATATCAGATTGACATCTCAGTATAAGAGTCTAAGCAAGGGTTTTAAGATAAAAAAAAACAATCAATTATTCAGATTTAAAAAAAAAAACTCACTCATCCACAGCAAGTAGATCAGATTTGTTCAGGTCTTGTTCATCTTCCTCACTAGGAATCATCTCTTCCTGTATTCTTTTGAGCAAAAACATACAACATATTACAGTCTTTAGTATAGCAGGTGCTGTGTAACTAAACTAGAGATTTGTAGATGAAGAACCACTTACTCTGAATCCACAGCTTTGCTGAGGGTGGAAAACAACAACAACAACAAAACAACCTTGACTTTCAGAGACACATCCTAAAGAATTTAGCCTGTAAATCATATTAATAAATCAGATGGATAAACACTGACCTGTGAGAAATCAGATTTGTTACAGGAACAGCAAGAGTCATTGAGTCTAACTCTGAGGGGACAATGATTTTGGGAATGGTGGGCTCTCCATCCTCCACTTCCTCTACCTTCATTGCTGGCTTCACATGGGTGCTTTCTGAGAGCACACACAATCACATTTTAGTGCTGAAATCTTAAAAAAAAATGGATGTGATCTTGTGAAAAACAATTTAGAAATCCTAAAATGGCTTTTTATTATACACCAACTATGATCAGACACTCCAGAAAGAAACACATAATGTTACAGAAAAAAAATATATATATCCACGCCATTGAATCATTCTGTGGATAATAAATCTTAAAACACGAAAGTTGTACATTCACATTTCACTTTTTTCCATGATTTTTCAGATCAGGGCTTTATACCATCCCCAAAGGAGCACATGGGCGACTAGGTTGAAAAATTTAGGAGCACATTATAAACCTTTATAGAATAAAATTTGACCTTTATTAAAATACAAGAAGCACACCATGCTTCAAACTGTATTTACATCATTTTATTTTTTTTGTCCAGCACATTTCTCATCAACAGGTTGCAATATTGGAGGTCATATTCATGTCAACAGCGCACACTATGTGGTAGAGTTTTGAAAAAGCCCTAACCTTAAGTGTGAAGAAATGGTACTTGCATTAGCAACAAATAACTTGCACTAACAGACAGCAAAGCACAGCACAGCACAGCAGTATCTAGCACAGTCAGTTCACCTGAGAGATCGCTGGAGGTTTGGTTTCTTTCTGGAACATAGGGCACTTCAAAATCATGTCTATAGGTGTCAAGCATGGGATGATCGGGATTTTAGGGCACTTTGGCTTGGGATGACAGCGGGCCTCTTGGGTGTTTTAAAAATAAAATCCACTAGCTACAGATTCTAACTCCAAGACTACATGCTGCTGCTGAGGAGTTCTACATGGGCTTGAGGATGTTGAGGCGATGGAGAACGTTCTGGAAGCACTGGTTGGCTTGTTTTGGAAGCTGGGATATCTCCTGGTATAGCAGCAGGAGATCGGAGGGCATCTTGGGCAGGGAAACATTATTGTTTTTCAGCAGATGTAAGCTGCTCAGACATGTGGAAGCATGGGGGATGCGACGAATCCAGCTCTTTATGCCAGTACAGCTAGCAGGCACTGCAGATAGGCAGACCGCTTCAGTTACTGGACATTCACATTATATTGCATTGGTTATGTACAAACTGGATATCAGTAAGCAGTCACTGGATACAGTAATGTTCGTTTGGTTTATACTCTGTTTTATACAGCACATCTTTCATTCTTGTATAAATATAATGTGTGTGTGTTTTCATGTTTCTCACTGACCTCCACATCCATCTTCTGGAGGTTCCTCTTCCTGTAACAACAGAAGATGAAAAATGACATCATATGGCATACATAAGACAACAAAGACAAATATGGCAAACTTCTTTAAAAAAACATTTGTAAATGTATATAGCTGCCATTCAGAAAAATCCCAACATAACACAATTTTTTTTTTTACAGTGTGAAAGATCTGCTTTGAAAGAAAGATTGTTTTGTTTTTTTCACCTGGGTTAGATTTAATTGATAAAAAAATACAGAAAAGATTTATGATTGTACAAATCATTATTTCACTTAAAAGCAAAATCAATTTTAAAAGAATCCTCTACTTGCTAAAATGACCATTAAGAAGGCTTAGTGCATTCTTGCGTTTTTATATATTCAGAAGTTTCATCTCATCTCATTCATTCATTCATTCATTCATTCATTGGTTTCTAAAGTACCAAATGAGCACATTACAATGATTTCTCCATTATGTAGCAGCTTTTTTAGGGGTTCATGTGTGTTGCTCAAGATGGACAAAATGCATGCCTTGGATTCGATTGTGACCTAGGGGTCTGTAAGTGTTTGGAAAGAAATCAGCTGCTAGGTGTTGCTAATGAGTTTTACGCTTCTCTAATCACCTGGTGTTTCACATATCCACTCATACTGAGCAACTTTGCCTCAAGAACCACTGCTATCAATCAATTCATTCATTAAATATTCTCAATTATATATATAAAAAAACCCTACTTTTGTGAACTAGTTAAAGGTTTTTTGCTTACCCTCAATATAACAACTGCAGCACGATTCTCTAGATCAGGGTTTCAAACTCAGTTCCTGGAGGGCCAGAGCCCTGCAGAGTTTTGTTCCAACCCTGCTCCAACACACATACCATGTAGTTATCAAATAAGCCTGAAGGACTTGATTATTTGGACCAGGTGTATTTAGTTTAATTAGGGTTGAATCTAAACTCTGCAGGGCTCCGGCCCTCCTGGAATTGAGTTTGACACCACTGCTCTAGACAAATAATTATATTTTTAAAAAAAGTTCATTTTTATTCTTTGTGTAGCTATACCAGGTCGTTACGAAAAGGGGTGTGATTAAATACACCCAAAAGCTTATAAATCCTTAATCATAATGCAAAACATCACGATACTAGGTGAGCACGTGACGGATGATTCTAACCAAAGCATGCAAAGTTTTGGAGATCGAACCACAGCTGGTGCCAAAACAATTAAAAAGGCTTAAAATACACAATATTTCTATGGTAAATGACATGAAATTGAAAAAAAAAAATCCTTTGCATTTGGAAAGCTATAACAGGGTCATTTAAAAATGTTGTCTTGAACTATAGTGTGCCCAGAAGCCTATAAATCATAAAAGAAAACTGTAAACTCAGGAATAATATGATTCTAAACAAGCGTGCAAAATTGTATGGAGATCGCTCCTAATGAGCTGATTATCTAAATCAGGTGTGTTAAATAAGGAAGTCATTCAAAATGTGCAGTGGTACCCCAGGACTGGAATGAAGAAACACTACTATAGTTCTATGGTAAATTCTTTTCAATTGCAATTATAACCATTAAATGGAAGCAGAGGTTCACTCATTGAAATTCACCACAAATCCAAATGTGCGCTTCATGCATATTTTGTGTACTTGACATTAATTGCATTGCATAAGTCACTATATAATATAAATCACAGAATTTTTCCAATGATAAAACATGCGGCTTATATTCAGGAAAATGTGGTAATAATGTTTTGGCTGTTTTTGATGAATTACAAGTTGCCTTGGTGAAAATAAATAAATTCCCTAAAAAAAACATTAAAATATCCTCCCAAACTTCTGAATAGAACCGTGCTAAAATGTTTTAAGCAATGCTACCTGGTCAGCATCAGGAGGTAAAGATGTGGCTCGCTGAGGCTGAGTGGTCACGGGCGGCGAGACCGGATCTGCTTGTAGTGCCTGATCTGAAACCTCAGACTCACCATGTGGTGAGGGCTCCGCCGGGCAGACGTCCATCAGGCTCCTGAAAAGGGGTTTGAGCAGAAGTCTAGTCATGGCAACATAACCAGTCAATCAGAGGCTGGTAAGCCACCAATCAGATCTGTAGGCGTTGACCAGAAAAAGAAGCTGACAAGAATACATTACTGGATTAAGCAAATCAACCATTCTGAAAGACAATCATATTTGTACTCCCCTGAACCCTGAACGGATGTTTTTAAATCCAGCTGCAGTGAAAATGAATTTATTTATTATGTTTTTTTTTGTCTTTCATCAAGAGATTACAGTAACAGGAATAGTTTATCCAAAAATGAAAATATGCTGAAAATGTACTCACCCATCCAAGATGTAGATGTTGTTTGTTTCTTCATCAGATCAGATTTGGAGAAACTGAACATTATATTCCTTGCTCACCATTGGATCCTCTTCAGTGAATGGCTGCCATAAGAGTGATAAAAACATCACAATAATCCACAAGTAATCCGCTCGATTTATGATGCCTTAATAATGCCTTAATGATGGATTTGTTTCTTACAAACACGTAGCTTTTCACTTCACAAGACATTAAATGATGGACTGGAGTGGTGTGCATTACTTGTGGATTATTGTTATGTGTTTATCAGCTGTTTGGACTCTCATTCTGACCTCACCCATTCACTGCAGAGCATCCATTGGTAAGTAATACATTTCTTAGATAAAGAAACAAACTCATCTAGATCTTAGATGACCTGAGGGTGAGTAAATGTTCAGCAGATTTTTATTTTTTCTTGTTTACCAAGTTAATACCAGGTGAGGACTAATGTAACAAGCAAATGCAACAAATTGTATGATGGTGACAATGCATGTCTCAACAGCACTTCAACTTTCATCTTCTTTTACTTGTAAAGAAGGAAAGAGGAGTAATACATCCTCTGGCATGATTCGATTGTCACACAGAGTCAACTAACTAAAAGTAGCAGTGCTACTAACTTGCTAACAGCTGTTAGCCCAGTAGTGGTTTAGCATGACGAAACTCTGCCAGTAAAAGCTTTTTGTGGCATGTCTTCGATGGTGTTACAGTAGAATATGAATAGAATCCTAAATAAAAGTAATATATATTTAAAATACATTTATTTCTTACTTCATTCAAATCTATTAACGCATTTACTGACATATAGCTCAAGACTTACTGATATAAAAATTACAATTCAACTTTATTTGGAGAACTACTTGTGCACAATTCACATTTCTTGATATTATGCCTAAAATGTGTTTTAATATCACTATCGAAGATGATTGTATGATCTTTGAATAATATCGGTCTTCAAATGCAATATATTTAAAGTATACTTGCAATAGTTCCACTTTATCAGAATCAGATGTACTTCAGTATATCTTTAGTTGGACTTCAGTACTACTTCCTCACAATTACAGTGCATTAACTACAAAATTAGTTGTTCCAATTTAGCTGGCTTTAAGTATACCAGTTTAGTAAACTAAAAGCACAATTGCAGGGAACTTTTATTAAGTACATAAATATGTAAATGTACTTGTAGTATAAATACATGTACTTCAAATACATTTTAGTATATGCATTTTTCCCCAGGGATAAGGGGTAATGTAGGTCAAATCTATGTTTAATGTACACAAAAGAATGTAGGCCATTCTAACATACCTTTTCACATCAGCACTGTTTACAGGGGATATCAAGTTGGTTGCAAAATGTTGAAAAAAAGTGCACATTTCAGTTTTATTCCATGAATTTCTGGCTTTCTGAATTCAGCACTGCAATACGCAGCAGCAGCAGCAGCAGCAGGTCTGAAACTGTGCTCTACTTCTACATAAGTGCTTCGACCTAAAAACTTTTTTGGCATCAGCTGTTCTGGTTTTCAGACGGGATGGTTTATAGTGATGTGATAAAGCAGGATGAAGCCTAAATTTAGCATCTGACATCATGCCCAAAATAACACAATGTACTCAAAAGTACATTGAGACACTTCTATTTTTGTAATAGTTTGTCTTTTTACAGACTGAAACACTCAAAAGAGGTTTGCTAAATTGCTTATTCTAATTATTATAATTATTATTATACTATCGGGCAAAGGCTTCCAATTATTAAGATGCTTTTGTCGCTGAAAGAAGTCTCACAAAGGTTGCATTTAACTGAATCAAAATACAGTAATATTGTGGAAAATTATTTCTAAGTTTCATTTTGGGATATATTCCTGTGATATAAATCTGCATTTTCAGCATCATTACTTCAGTCTCACATGATCCTTCAGAATTTATTCTAATATGCTGATTTGCCGTTTAAAAAAATATTCATTATTATTATCAGCGTTGAAATTATTTTTTTATGCATAAAACATTTTTTTGTGATACATTATCATTCTACGGAGCCCCACACATGGCATGCAGGGAAAAATAGTAGGCCAAATCGTGTGCACGATATACTAATTCATTCCCTCAATGTACTAAAACTGAAATCTTTAGCAAATCGAGGGAATGTAATAGTAATCATGTGCACATTTTAGTACATTGAGGGAACGAATTAGTAAATCGTGTGCACAATTTTTTTTTTAATGCATGTCATGTGCGGGGCTCCGTATCATTCAAATGTTTGGAGTAAAACAGAAAACAAATGAACACTTTTATTCAGCAAGGACACATTCAGTTGATCAAAAGTGTCAGTAAAGACACTGATAATGTTACAAAAAGTTTTCTGTTTCAAATAAATGCTGTTCTTTTAAACTTTCTATTCAAAGAATCATGAAAATTATGCTTTATGGTTTCCACAGATATATTAAGCGTCACAACTGTTTTCAACATTGATGATACTGTAATATTAATAATACAAATAAATGTTTCTTGAGCACCAAATCAGCATATTAGAACGCTTTCTGAAGGATCGTGTGACACTTAAGAACATTTCACTAAAGAAAAACTCAAATATAAACTCTAAAATATACTCAAATAATAGATATTTCACAATATTACAATAACAGGATTAGACATAATTAACTTTTTAAAAACAATTGTATTGAGATGTTAACTGAAAATCGAGTGGAAGTTATTTAAGATATATTGTACTGTATATTAATATATATCTGATATATAATACTGCCCAGACCTAAAGACAATATGAAACACTGCACAGTATTTGATCTCAGGAGCACATGCTCTACTTCTATAGGAACAGTAGAGGCAGTGTAGGGACTGTGTAGATATAAACAGCAGCTATAGCATGTGTAGCTTTAATGAAGTATAATGTCGCGCTGAAGGAACCTGCTATCACTGCTTGATTTATCATGTCAACTACCCATTTAGTGTAATGCAGGCTGCTAGATCTTTGCTGCTTAGCTCTGAGGATGAAGGCCTTACTCTGTTCTCTTACTATCCCCCTCACTGTCCTCCCCACTCTCTTCACCGAGCGGCTGTAACCTGTATGGCGAGCCGGAGAGGACAAACAGCACTTCAGCAGCTGACACGCAGGAGAATAAAGTAACGGTACAGCAGTAAAAAGAAGCAAGCACAAACTCGCATCCAGTCATATTGTGAGTTGTAACATTCACTCTGCTGTGAGGAAGCTTGCAGCACTGAAGGGTTTGAAGCAGAGTCCAAAATTAGGTTTTTGCCACACCTGCGAATGGAAAGTGTAAAACTAGCCATGCATTATCCAGTGCATTTTCATTAAAAATGTATTAATTTAGTAATTCATTTTATTTAAAAATCTATAAATATAGATTATTTCTAAGATTTGGGATTATTAATCATACACTGTAGAAATATAAAGGTTTTACAAGAATATACTATTTTAGTCTTTCTTCTGCAAATCTTCACGTGTACTTTTATGTTACCTGGCATTTCTTTGTAATTATCTGTAAAATGTATCAATTTCTAAGTGAAAATTGTTTCTTCACCATTTAATTAATTAATTAATTAATTAATTAATTGTATTTATTTTTACTGCAGATTAGTGACAGACAGCACAGGGCATTGGGTCATTTGCAGCATCATATCAGATTTATTTAATTTACATCATATTTAATTTATATTTATATTGCATTATTTGGTATTACATCACATACAATTTACTTTAATAAAAAAATGCTTATAGTTAAATAAAAAAAAATAAAAAAAATAAATTAAATTAAATAAAATAAAATTAAATTAATCTCTCAAAAAAGAAAAAAGAAAAATTATTTTGTTATTATATTATTTTTTATATATACATTACGGTTAAAATATTTGGGGTCAGTCCTTTTTCATTTATTTATTTATTTTCCTGAAAGAAACTATAATATATCTGAAATATCTGTTTCAAATAAATGCTTTCTATTCATCGAAAAATCCTAAGAAATGATCATGGTTTCCAAGAAAATATGAGGCAGAACAACTGTTTCCAACATTGATGATAATAAATGTTTCTTGAGCATCAAATCAGCATGTTAGATTGGTTTCTGAAGGATCACTGAAGACTGAAGTAATGATGCTGAAAATTCAGCTTTGCATCACTGGAATAAATAACATATTCAAATAGAAAACGTAGTTTAATTGTAATAATATATCACAGTATTACAGTTTTTTTAACTCTATTTTTGATGAACATAATGATCTTTCAAAAAACATTTGTTTTTAAACAGTAAGTAGTGCGATTTTGGTTAAAATGATGAATATGCACATATACTGTATGTAATGAAAAGTAATGTAATGAAGCATATACAGTAGTGGACAAAAAGCTAATAGAAATAGACAAAAAATAAACTCTTATTCTAGGCCAAAGACTATTATTATTGCTGTTTTTGTTATTTGGTGAGTGCTCATTTTGGACTCTGGCGGAAAGCAAGGAGTGAGAGCAGAAGGGAGAGAAGACACTTACTCCGGATCTTCTTCATTCTCTTCCTCCTGGATATTTGGCAGTCTTTGTGAAACAAACAGTGAACAGGTGAATTCTGAACACTGTAAGTGTGTTTATGTGTGTGTGTGACAGAGAGAAAGGGATAGTATGAAAGATTTAGAGACACAGCGCACTTGATACAAAAAACTTTTGTAGCCACCTTGTGGTTTATCACACCCCAGATCTCAGTCTTAACAAACACAAGAGGGCAGGAACTCAGTTCAGAGTTTGTGGTGTGTTTGTGACTTACTGTTCCTCATTGTCCAGCTCTTCGGTTTTCGTGTCGATGATGATCTGTGTGGTGTGCTCTTCCTCCAGCTGTCTGACGGCCAATTCTGCAGCCTGCCGGGCCAGATCCTCCGCCATACGAGCCGCTTCCACACGCTCCTGCTGAAGTCTACACACACACAATTGACATCATTGAGATTTTTCTAAATATTCATATTTCAGGCCTCACATAGTCACTGGGATCCAAACCGCTGGCTCTCACCTCTCCTCCATGTTTGCTATGGCAGTCTCCTCTGCTTCCTTCTTGATGCTCTCAATGAGAGGTGTCCAGCGCTCAGTCTGGGTCTCTGCGTCCTCCTGGGACAGCATGTGCGGCAGGATATTGGGCAGCACTTGCAGCAGAGATGAGCCCTCCTGTGGCACCTGCTCCTCAGCCAGGACGTCCTGCCCCGAGCCCTGCTCCCTCTGCTGGGCTTCCCAGTCTGAGTCCACCTCTTCCAGCACCATATCACACGGGTCCTGCAGGATGCAGACTGCACCGACCACAGGGAAAAAACAAAACAAAACATGCTTCACAGGTCAAAGAGATTAGGCTGAGAATCGTATTATTTATTTATTTAATTAACTATTTATTTATAGTTATCCTTTTCTAATCGGTATTTTTGTATCAATGGATCACAATTGATTTCTCAGAATCTCAAGCATGTAGATTCAAATCCAGTGGGAAAAACTGTGCATTATAGCATTGATCCTACTGGATCCCAAAGTGGTTTGCCTGACTTCAAGCATGTCCATGCAGCTTAGTCTGGTCTGTTTAGGTTTTGGATGGTTTTTGAGGGGTTTTGGGCAACTGTCATCAATTGTTTTATTTTATTTATTAATTTTTTTTACATCATTAATCCTAATAATGCATTGTATTTCTGTATTATGTTTTGAAAAACAACACATTTAGACCCCAACTGCAAAATTTGCACATTTTGTAATCTGTAAGAGCTGTTTAAAAATCTATGCAATACAGCATATGTCCTAATGTGTTCAAATTTAATGAAACAAATATATTTAAAAAAAGAATGAAATTATTTTAGCTGTAGTTGTACAGTAGTGCTTCTTCCACATACAATTTTCCAGGCAATTTACATCCTCTGACCACACAAGAAACAAACTGCTTTTTGAAATAATTTATTTATTATTGATTTCATACAGCGGACAAAGTAAGGTAGCTGCCTGTGTTGTGTTAGCAATAGCCTTTAACAAACATAAATAACATCAATATATATATATATAGCATAAGACTGTTCCACCTTGCAGTAGTGAAGCCGGATTGCTTTGCTAACATCCTCAGTATGGCAAATCAGCTCATGGCTTTTGTTTTTCAATGCATTTATACTAACTCTTGCATTTTATAGCAGGCAATAGATATTGGCAAACGCTTTCAGTGGCATGGGGATTTATGGTTATTTCTTTTTCTTTTTTTGTCTTATGGCAACAATATTGCGGATAACTGTGCTCTTTGACCCTGCAAAAAAGATTTTCTTACTCAGCATTTTTTGTCTTGTTTTCCAGTACAAATATCTAAATGTTCTTAACTCAACATACATATGCTTAAGAAGCAAAATGGCATATTTTTGGCAAAAGTTATCAAGTCTTATTCCAGAAATATTTTTTCAAAATGAAGCAAGTTTATGCTTCAAACAAGAAAAACTAAGAAAAATAAAAGTGTTTTCCTTTTGAATTACATTTATTTTTCTTATCCCTTTGGCAGATATTTTTTTCTCAATCTAATCAGAAATAATTTTTTTTTAGAAAACAAGGCTTAATATATTATTTTATTTTGCTTGTGTCTTGATTGAAGAAGGTTTAAGATATTTGTTCTGGAAAATAAGAAAAACGTTGAAAGCAGTGTTAAAGATGAAACATTTTAATATGTTGAAATATTTTCTCCTGTCCAGGTTTAACATTTATATAACATTCATAAGTTGATTGCGGCTCCGTGATGCTTATGAAATCCAGCACACAAGTTTGGGGCTAGACTATCTGACCATTCAAAGGCGGAAATGTTTAATGTTTAGTGACGCTGAGAGCACAAATGTAGAAACAGTAAATAAGCAGTAAATGACATTGTAAACTCTGACTGGGCCACTGTGTGTTTACTGCATGTCTCTTTGAGGTAGCCTAATCATCAAAGCACTAAACAATCATCACAATTTACAAGTCAGCATGCTAATCTGTAATATACAGTAGCTAACAGAAATCACTAAAGAATATTACATGGGAAAGCACTTTAAACTGCAGCAAATGTTCAAAGCTGATGTACAGTAGCTGTATGGAACTAGAGGATTTATGTGTATGTTTGTGTCTGTCTGAACGTCTCTTTCTGTCTCTGTGTGGAGGTAATGACTCTCCCAGTCGTCTTCTACTTATGTTTAAGGGGCTTTAATGGCCTTCTCCCCTGAAACAGAAGGAGAAGATGAGCTGAGTTAACACCTCCACCTATAAATAAGCAGTGAGAGAATAGCAGTGCCTCTGATATATTCAAATATATAATCTTGTGGGACAAATCACTCTGTCCTACAAATCTGTCTGCACTCATTATATTTATGCATGTGAAGACATGTAAAAAAAAACGTACCGTTTTGAACGACATCAGAGCTGCCCTGCAAATAAACACAGAAGAAATATGTAAATGGAAGACTAGCAGTGTCTTTCTTTCTTTTTGCACACATTACACTACTTTGAAGGGGACTTACAGCTTACCTCTTTTGGTTTCACTACTGGTTGTGGTATGATGCGTCCGAACCCCTGTACAAACCAGCCAACCATACTTGAAAGCAAAATAAATATAGTGCATGTCATTAGACAAAATTATATGTAAAAACATTTGGCATTCATCCAAACAATTAAGCGCTTCAAATATATGTTATGTACATAAAAAATACAAAACAAACAAAATGAAATTAAATGAAAAACAAAAAAACAAACAAAACACACAAAAAACTAAAAAACTAACAAGCAAAACAAACAAAAATGAAAGCAAAAATAAAACAAAACACCCCCTTAACAAAAACGCAAAACAAAAACCAAGCTAAAACAAACAAAAACAAAATAAACAATGAAAACAAAAAAAAAACATGAAAACACAAAACAAACAAATCAAATAAACAAAACAAAAATCAAAGCAATATAAAAAATTTAAAACAATACGAAACGAACACAAAATGACAAAGAAATTAAACAAATAATACAAATCCCCAACAAAATTAAACAAAAATAAAACACAAGGCAAAGACACAACAAAAAACAAAAACAATACCAACACAGAACTAAAACAAAAAACAAATGTATAACAAAAACCCAAAACCCAAAACAAACAAACAAAATAAAAATGAAAATAATACACAAAACTGAAACAAACAAAAACAGAAAAAGCTAAAGTAACAATCAGAAAACAAAAGCTCAAAAACATAGCTATAGACATTATAAGCGAAGCAGATGGACACTTACTTTGTGCCTTTGGAATCCTCAGCTGCTTTAGGTTGCTCAGGAGCTGCAGGTGCAGATGCAGGTGCAGGTGGGGCAACAGGTGGAGCTGCTGGTGCTGGTGCAGGTGCAGGCGCAGGCGCAGGTGCTGGTGGAGGTGCAGGAGCCGGTGTTGGTGCAGGTGCTAAATAGAAAAAAAGAAGTCACATGCAGACCACTCAGTTGCCAAGGAAACCCAGCCGTCCATTCATTATTTTTTTAAATGTTACCTGGCTCTTGTTTGCAGGGAGTCACAGGAGCAGAAGCAGCCTTTTGGGCAGGTGCCTCTGTAGCAGCGGGAGGACGAAGATGGACAGGAGAATGTGGAACTACCTTCTCAAAACCATGCTTAATCCATTCTATTACTCTGCAAGAGACAGAGACAGACAGATTAAAAGCGTTCAGCCAGAATGAGATTTCAGATTAGCGTCTGACAGCTGATTAACATATACCTGGGAGAGAAGGGCACATTAGCAACGTCTGGGTCCTCATCAGACACAACCTCCACCACAGGAATATGAGGCAGCGGCTCAGCATCTGGTGAGAGTGAGAATCCTGTCACATGAGTTGTGTCTTCTCTCATCAGCTCTTCGTAATGCATATTCTTTAAGCAAAAGTTTATACTGTTCTATATGAAGTGGCTACCAATTGCTGGACTCACCACGAACGTCTTTGACATCTTGTACCTGTAAAGAGACAAGAATCACAAAGATCTCTTACTGTACGTATCCCTGATTGAATATTGGTGTGAAAATTTAATGGCCAGCTGCTCTCGATTGGCTTGCATTTCAGTTTTTATCTGTCTATGTTATTTCAATTGTCATTCATTTATAAAAATGCTTGCAAGAAGGTTTTTAAGTATATGTTGGTGTTTCTTCAACCTCAGGCACATTTGGCTTTGTAAACTTAGAAACTGTGGAACATAGATGGTCACACTTTATTTTAAGGTCCAATTCTTGCTATTAACAAACCATTAACTACAACTTTTGCCTCAATATACTCCTAATTTGTTGCTTATTAAAAGTTAGTAAGGCAGTTATTAAGTTTAGGTATTGGGTAGGATTAGGGATGTAGAATATAGTCATGCAGAATATGTGCTGAGATGAGTAAAACAAAATATTCATAAAAAGCATTTGAAAAAAATAAATAAATACAAGAAAGCAATAAATAAAGTTTAATGTGATCTTCATTTAATAAAACATTAGTTTTAATAAAGTTTGAAGAAACACCACGTATGTAAGCAAGCTTGCCCATTTAAAACTGCTAGCCATGCAAGCTTCTGATGTTTTTGATGCAGCAGGGTTTTACCATAGTTATACGAAGGCAAAGAAGCTCAAATTATAAGTATTTCTTGATAAGAGGGATTTGTTTTGAAGACTCATTACGGGGCAAATCAGTCCTCAAAAGCTCAGTCCTGCAGCAATCAGCTTGTGTTTACAACAGTAATTTGTTGTAATACTGTATACTGTGATGATAACATAGCTGTAAGGAATGAAGCAGAACTAATTCATATTCAGCATTTTGGACTGGTTGTTATAAATGGTTCTTGTTACATGTATTGAAAATGGGCTGATTACTGTGAGCAGACAGAAACGCAGGAGAGGATCAAAGGAAGGTTAGTTGGTGCCCTATCAACTCTCATTTTGACGGGACACACTCTTGTGATGGAGTTTGTAGACCAGATAACTGGAATGAATATCTCTGTATATCACCTCATACTTAAAAGGGACATATGATTGTTGACATATGACCCCTTTAAAGTTAGGGAACAGCGAGCATGATTCTGACATGCTGTAGCTTGCTCTAAAAAAACTGTACTTACTGGAGGATCCACTTTAACCACTGGAACTGCAGGCTAAATGGAAATGCAATGAAACTCTCACAGAAACACCCAGAAAACCTAAAGACACCTTTGAGACTGATGTCTGTGGCCCTGAAGTGCTCCATTAACTCTAAAAACCCTAGCTAAAACAATTAACTCCATTAACATCAAAATGTAGTCTAAAGAAAATAAATAAATAAACTAATAAATAAAATATGTTAAAAATCTTTGTAAAGTCTTATGCAGAGTTTAATCTAATGACAATAACTTTTTTTTTTTGGTAAAGGTAAATCTTGAAAAAAAAGAATAATAATAATAATAATAATAATAATATATATATATATATATATATAATTAAAATGCTTAGTAGCCAAAGAGAACGAAGATTGTAATTTAATTTAATTTGAAATGACTGGAACATTAAATACATAAATTATCATTCTTCATAATCACAAATGTTCATGAACAGCATAAAAATTTTGTCATTAATATAAATTGCAAATAATAACATAAGCTTATGTAGAAAACTGCAGCAAATCCAGTAAACTTGTAGGAGGAAATATTATAAATATTGACTTGGTAAATAACCAAATAAATAATCAGAATGCAGAAAGCCTCAGCATCTTATAAGATTAGTGAATGTGTGCGGTGTGTGTCCATACCTCAGTGACCTCCTCTGGCTCTGTGTGACCCTTGTATTTCTCATCTGGCTGTGGAACCACTTTTCCAAGTCCCTGCACAATCCAGCCTATCATTCCAGCCCTGATGGAAGAAGAGATACAGTAAAGTCCATCAGCTGCTCTGGGCATAAGTGAGTATGTGAATGCATGCAAATAAGCTGTAGGCTGCTTCGCCATAAGCCAACTCTAGATGGCAGCAGGGGAATGTAAAAACAAACAGGTTTGCCCAGCAGCACCAAGGAGGCAGTGGCCAATGCTATAAAAAAAAAAAAAAGTCATAAAAAAAAGGCTTGCTGTACTGTTCTCATATATATATATATATATATATATATATATATATATATATATATATATATATATATATATATATACATATGAGCTGTTAATATGGAAATTCTCTCGTGTGTGTAGCATGCAAATAATCTCCAATCTTTGTGCATGACCTAATATCTGCTATAAGGTACTCACTGATCTGATGTGTTACTGCGGTCCATGATACAGTGATGGAAAAATGTGCAATACTTATCAAAACATTCATTTAACAGGCACACCCACAGATACAGATGTGAAATACACAAGTATTCTCACATAATGAAGATGTGGCAAACAACATAAGCATTTAAAATAAAACTGTATCCATATGATTGAAACTATACCTGCTGCTCACTGCATTTCCCTCATGCTGCTCAATCCGTGGTAGAAAAAAATAAAGAAAAGAAAAAGCATTATTAAACTGCTTGAAATTAATTCAAAATACTAGAAATTAAAATTCAAAGTAGCAAAAAAAAAAAAAAAAAGAAGAAATTTAGGGTACGTTCTTTTCTTGGCATCAAAAATATACTGATTAAATCAAGAAATGAAAGACACTTGAGTTAAGTTCTTCTATCTTCAGCCATGTCTAAAAACAGTATGCATTGCTTTATCTCAAAGCTATGTTGACTGAAGAAGGTGTCTCTTCATAATGACAAACGACTGTATAAGTGTCATGGTACGGTCAACGTGATTTTGCCAAGTAAGACATGATCCTGGATCAACATTATTATTAAAAACATAGATTTAACCCAATCCCTACCCCTAAACCTAACCCTACCCATAATTTATTCCTAAAATCAGTGGGAAATAATAGCTGATTAACAAGAGTATAGAAGAACCTAACTCTGATTGTAAGCCTAAAACAGATATTTCCTGAAAAGTTATATCTGAATTCTGATTGGTTGATTGGAATGTTGTACCAGGATCAACAAGGATGATGATCCAGGAACATGTTGTACTTGGTGAAATCACGCTCACTGTCATGGTCCACACCAAAAAAAATTCTATCCTTAATAAAACAACAAAAACAGCAACAGTTTAAGACACAATAACCTGTTAAATATGTACTTTGCACACTGGTGATCTAAAAAACAATTTTCCTTGCAAATATAAGTGAAGTGAAAGTGAAGTGACATTCAGCCAAGTATGGTTACCCATACTCAGAATTTGTGCTCTGCATTTAACCCATCCGAAATGCACACACACAGAGCAGTGAACACACACACACACTATGAGCACACACCCGGAGCAGTGGGCAGCCATTTATGCTGCGGCGTCCGGGGAGCAGTTGGGGGTTCGATGCCTTGTTCAAGGGCACCTAAGTCGTGGTATTGAGGGTGGAGAGAGAACTGTACATGCACTCCCCCCACCCACAATTCCTGCCAGCCCGGGACTTGAACTCACAACCTTTCGATTGGGAGTCCAACTCTCTAACCATTAGGCCACGACGATAATTAAGTAAGATCACAAGGGCTGTGTTTCAATAGTAATTAAGTACAGCACATTATCTATAAAAATTGTGACTCAAACTAGGTAATGAAGTACAATTACTCAACAAACATATTGATTATCCTTAAATGAGGTTGTTCATTAATTTTAAAACCATCACTGATTTTGTGTCAACAAAAACATAGCTCAGATTAATGTATACAATATATAAGAAATAACAAAATATTAATAATAATTAGATTACATTAAGAATTAAAGATGGTCAGACTATTTAATTTTGAATTAAACTAAAAAAATATATCCTTTTAATAAGTATTTCTTTATGCATTACGATTCCACCAATTAGGCTTTTTTTCAGCTTTATTTCTGTGAATGTACATGACAAGAGTCATGAAAATACCTTAACTTCACTGTTGGCCAGTTTAGAGGAGTTTACTGGCTGAGGGAGAGCACTGCTGAACCCATGAGAGAGCCAACTCAAAACCCCACTCTGAGAGCTGGAGAGAGAGAGAGAGAGAGAGAGAGAGAGAGACAGAGAGAGAGAGAGAGAGAGAGAGAGAGAGAGAGAGAGAGAGAGAGAGACAGAGAGACAGAGAGAGACAGAGAGAGAGAGAGAGAGAGAGAGAGAGAGAGAGAGAGAGAGACAGAGAGAGAGAGAGAGAGAGAGAGAGACAGAGAGACAGAGAGAGACAGAGAGAGAGAGAGAGAGAGAGAGAGAGAAAAGGAAGGATAGAGAGCAGTAATTAGGTCTGGCAGGATTACAGCATCTAAAGAGACTGAACATATGTCCCACACACACAAATAAACACAAACATAACATCACCTGTTTTCCTCTGAGTCCTCCTCCGTTGGATTGGAAGGTTCTGTAAAATAACATCATGAAAAATGAACAAACAGTTCGCTCAGGTCTGTGTTTTATTCTGTGATTCATTGTTGGTCATTGTGCACAATTACCTTGTTTTACTTCCTCTTTTTTCATCACATCCTAAAGAACAGTACAGAGACAGTGAAGGGATGCTTAAACTGGCAAAGGTGACTCAGTGTACACACATGAACACATACTCACACTCGCTGGTGCTGCAGTGGAAGCATTGGTCTGGTCCTCCTCTCCCAGTTTCCCAGGAGACGCTGGAGGCTGGGGAACAACCTTTATCACCCAGCTAAACATGCTGTCAAATACAGATTAACACAGCAGGTGTCAAAATCAAATAAGGATGTTTAAGATATCGAAAAAGAACCGTCCAAAAAAGCAGTGTTGGGGAGTACAAAAGCCTCAATATACTTTTTCAAGTAGCACGACAGTGGTTTTACACAGAAGCCTGTTTCTGCCATCACTGAATAAAAACAAAATAAGGTACTGTAATTGTGACTTTTTATCTCACAACCCTTTTGTTCTCAGAATTGCGAGATATAAACTCACAGTTGCGAGTTTTAAAGTTAGAACTGCACTAACTTTTGTTACTGCACTAGACTTTTTTCTCTCAGTTCTGAGTTTATATCTCCGCACAATTCTCACAATTGTATTCAAAACAGCGATTCGAGTTTCTGTACTATGAAGCTACTGCCATCGCAGGCTGCTACTGCATCGCATGATTATTTTTTTTATGTATTAAATAGACTGTCAATCATTTTGCACATTCGAGTTTGCTGAAATGTCTTTGAGGGGATATGTTTTAGAGAAAAGTTATATGATTAACACAAATAAGTTGAAATTGCTTGGACCCTCTTGGTCACAAGGGCTTTGGCCCAGTGGGATCATGGCTGTTTGTGTGGGATTGTGTGACTGTTAATCACTTGTAAATGCATCTGACCCTAATCTCTCCTAGCTTGAACACCTGTGGAAACAGACTAGGCCAGCTGTACCTGTCTGCCCACACTGCTCCACTTTTAAAGAAAGATGGACGCATGGAGAGCACTTTGCTTTGCGGTGGTCTTACTGGTGGGCTCTGTTAACTCAATTTGCTCACTCTAAACTCTATATTCCAGGTCAGACACTTCCCTGTACAACATCAGACATGTGATCTGCTTTGAATGCATTCAAACCAAGGCTATACACTCCCACAGCTGTAGATTTTCAATCATCATTCACTTAAAACTCCTCCAATCCTGTTTGTTCCAATGATCAGTTTTAGCAGCAATCCGTGTTTAGCACAACCAATAGACCCACAACTTAACAAATACACCGAGCCAAACAAATAAGAACAGTTGCATGATTATGAGTGAAATGCAGGATGCAGAAGGGTCTCGGAGCAGATGGGTGAAGACACTGAGCCATGGAGGAGATTGCTATCAGGAGGTTCATATGGGTTGACATTTGAGGATGGGTGAGGAAATAAGCTGTGACCCACTTCAACTCAAGGATTCTCAAAAAAACTGAGTTACATTTCTGGATATTTCTTGCATGGAAATTCAGTTGAACCAAATTCTGGTACATATTAGGCTAATAATATCATATGTAAAATATAAATATGAATATTTAGTTAAATATTGTTATATTAAAATGATTAAATATAATTCATAAATTGTATTTTATTTCTATTAAATTACAATAACACTTTACAATAAAGGTTCCAAATTTTTTTTTAAAACATTAGTTACTTGTTAACGTGAACTAACAAGTACTTCTTAAAATACTTCTAAAGCTTTTAATTGCAGTTAATATACATTTCAACTTTTTCTAATATATTATTAAAACCAAGAGTTGTTGTTTATATGTCTGAACTAACATGAACTTACAATGAACTAACAATAACAAAGATTAATAAATATTGTAAAAAAAAAAAAAAAAGAAAAAGGAAAAAAAAAAAGGTAAAAAAAGAATACTGCATTGCTCATTGGGACTTTATTGTAAAGCGTTACCAAACTACTTTGTCTTTCTTTACCTTAACTTTTTCAAAAACTGGCCTGGTTGTTATGACCCACACAAATTTAATTAAACATGAAATTTGAAATAGAAAAACTGAAATATTATTTTCTTGTAAAACATACTCCAATAATCATATATTTATAAATTAAAACAATTATTTTTTACAGTGTTTAGGAAAATCAAACATAAAATAGTAAACAATATCCCATTCTTAAAAACAAACAAACAAACAACAAAAATACAGTACTTACAAAATAAAAATGTGTGCCTATCAAATGGACATTAATATGAATATTTCAGAGTCTTGCCTGTTAAATATTGGCAGAATCAGTATTTACCTGCAGTGTTCAGCAGAAGACGGTCATCCCACAGAAAGGCTGATACTGAAGGATGGCCAGGTGGGAAGTGGAGGGATTATCCATGAGAAAGCACAGCTAACGGGATTAGGCTTTCTCTGGGACAGATGCAGAGGGAGGACCTGGACTTGGACGTTATTAGCGTCACACAATTCTTCTTGAAGCTCAGCCTATATAGAACCAAAGAGGAATATGTCTAGGACAGAGACTGGGACAGAGAAACCCCTCAGATAGTAGCCAGTGTAGTGCAAATATAAATTTTGCTTTATAGTTTGACGTGGGCTGGTTTGGTTATCTCATTTAAGATTTACTTCAATGCATTATTATTATTATTAACATTTTCAAACTTGAACAATGTGAGTAAACCACTTGCATATGCAACCACATTTCACATCAGGCAACTAAAAATTGTCTATTTTTACCCATTGGCTAGTAAATTGTTATATTTCACTTGTTAGTGTTTAGTAATAGGAGAATTAGAAGTCCTATTTTATATATTGTTAAAAAAAAACATTAAATGACCAATCATGTCTAAAGAGTTATATATTTCACCTAGTTTCTAATAATTAAAGTTATCATGCTTTCCAGTTGTATCACATATGAATGTAACTGCTTAATCTTATATCTCTTTAAGTTTCTTCTTAAAATATAATTATCAGGAACCATCATCACCCGCACCTGATTCCAATCACGCCTGATCCCAATTGCCGGCGTTTTGATCACCTGCACCTGCACCCTGCAATCACTCACCTGGATAAAGCCATCATCATGCCAGTACTCTTACGTATAGTCTACTATTCACTACCCTGAACTGGTGCCCGACCATTCTTCTCTAACCTGTCATTTCTGTGTCCTCAGATTCCCCAGTGATGATCTCCAATGCTTACATTCCCTGTGTTACTCTCCAGAGCTCTGGGATTTATCCTTGCAATGACTTCCCAGTACATTGTCACATTTCAACTTGTAAAACTGTTCACATGCACTAAACCCTCTGCCTGCATCCTGGTTTGTGACAATAATATAAAAGGTATATAATATTTGTGGGTTTCAAAAGCCTGTCATACAAACTAAAAAATATAACTGGAGATTAGCTGTAAAAGTCAACTTTAATTGTTTAAAATTGCAATTACTATTATTTGAGTAAAGTTGTGTTAAAAAATTAAACTGAAAGTGAAAAAGAAAAAAAAAATTGGTGTAGGATTTACGGAGACCGTCTTCACTCAGATTGTAATTATAATTACAAAAAATGGCAATAATGTACTTCAATAAACTTTGTTTTATTTACTACTTTTTACAGTGTTCCATTTATTCATGAAGTACCATTTCATCCTGAGATCCAGTATTAAACTTTTTTTTATTTGTAACAGATTTTAGATCATTTCACTTATAATTTTTTAGCTTCATTAGTTTTATCTTTTATTGTAGTATCACTGATATTATATATTTATATATGTATTTGTTAATTTTGAATTAGTTTTATTTTTATATAGTTTCTATTTTAAATTTAGTAAAACATGTACCAATTTTGTTGTATGTTTTTGTCATTTGTTTTTATTTTAATTATTTATAGTTATTTTAGTACTTAAGCTTAAACTAAATCAAACTGAGAATTGTTGCTTTGGGAGCTATCAGAAATATAATAAGTAAAAAATGTATTTCAGTCAGTGCTTATTTAAAGTAATGTAAATGTTTTTCATTACTTCAGTTAATTATAATAACCCTGCCTGTACTTAATTTCTCCTTGCCTAAAGGACAACCTGTCTCATTTCACCCCTATGAGATTCATTTAATTGGTGCAGTTATGGTTTAATGTGCTTAAAAGGTAAAGTTTGTGAGCATGATTCAGTGAGATATTATTGCTCCGGGAAGACATCCCATGGTCATAAGACAAAAATACTAATGTCCAAATTTATCCAGTCTTCAGGGGTCCCTCAAAATTTTAGAAACAAGCTCTGATATTATGAACGATTCAAGTGTGTTTGCCGCTGCCTTTCAGGTGTGCTGTCTGTCTCAGTCTGTTGCCATTACCTCCCAATTTGCCCAATTTGCCATCTGGCACATATTCATCAGTGAGATAAGATGCCATTTCTCTGCTCATGTTTAAAAATTCTCAAAGCCTGAGATGAGTCAGTTTCACCTCTGCTCACAACCCTCTCGAGTCCCTCCTTCCCATATGTCAGCCACCCTGCCACTTATTACAGCTGCCACATCACATCCCTGAGAGGAGGAAACTTCCCACAACGTCAACTGGAAAATCAACTTCACTGGAAAAGACAATATAGTCAAAGGAATAGTTCACCTAGTGACACATGAGCTTTAAAAGTGTTATATGATGCGATTTCAGTTTTTACTTTCTCTTTGGAGTGTTACAAGCTCTTGGTGCATAAAGAAGATCTGTAAAGTCGCAAAGACTAAAGTATCAAATCCAAAGAGATATTCTTTATCAAAGACTCTGCCACACCCCCTAAAACGGCTTGTTTAAACACGCCCCAACGTCTACGTCACTATTTGGAAATATTAGCGTAATGCTGCCCAAATGTTTAAGCAAAGAAAGAAGGCATGGTTTCAGTAACCGCAGTTAGTGTTAAAGCAGCCAAGTCAGGGAGATGCTGTGTGTATCTGGGAGAAAGCAAAAACACTTTATTTGGTCTTCTGAAAGTAGAAGCATTTATCTTTAAGGTTACTTACAACAGAACAGTAACACATTTTATGGATGACTGTTTCGTGAACCTGGGAGAGGAGGTCATTCTGACTTTGCTAAGACAATCTGGTGCTTCTGAATCAGTGTGTGTGTGTGTGTGTGTGAGAGAGAGAGAGAGAGAGAGAGAGAGAGACATCACAGTGGAGTCAGTTGTTTTAACCATCCACGGCTTGTGCTCTGCAAACACATATGAGCTTCATCACTGTGTCTGTCATGCAAATCTGTTCCCCTTTCAGGCTTGAACTGATGGTAAAACTGATGGTAAGACATTATTAACAGTCTTTACGTTTATTTTGAAAGATGAAGGTAAAGATTATGGAAAGGGGTGTTACATTTCTGACGAGTGCTTGTGGTGTTAGGCCAATCAAAATGCACTGGGTCAGCTGGTCAGTCAGAGAAGACTGCACTTGTCAGAAGGAGGGACTTTGTAGAAAACAACACGTTTGAGAGAGGCGGGGCATAGAGGACCTACAATAATGTACAGTATTTGAAAAAAAAAATTGTTTTTTGAACATTAAAGCACTTCAACATATTCTGTTAGACCAAATACACAAAATAATGATCTTTAAAAAAAGCATTAAATAACCCCTTTAGAGCATGACATATTGTTTTGATGCCAAAAGTAGCCATACAGTTGTGTGTGACAGTGCAACAAGCACAGCTGTGTGTGATTGGCAGGCTAAAGCACAGCGTCTTTATGGCCTGAGGGATTACGTGTTAGTTTGGCTAGCAGGACAAACCACACTGAAATTCAGTGTCAGCAAAACAGAGGATGGATCATCCCCATGTGCTTACAGGTCTGACACAGTGTTCTCAATATTCTCAGCCGTCTCTCGGTCACTGTGTGCTTCAGAAACCTCTAAAAACACTTTTTAACAGTAAAGCTAACATAACTAATTTAAATAAACAGTTTCAAGCTGTCAGTTTACACGGATAGTTCACCCCAAAATGAAAATTACGTCATCATTTTCTCACCTTTGTGTCATTCCAAACCTGAATGACTTTTTTTTCTCTGTGTACAAGCTGTTCTTTTCCAGCTACTCTTTTTCCATTTCTTTTTTTATCGTATGGAAAAATAGCAGCTTGGACATTTTGTTTTGTATTCCAATGAAACAAAATAATTAATTTGGGTTTGGAACAACATTGAAATTTGTAAATGATGAGGTACTAGGAAAGAAAATACCAAACATGCATTTGTTTTTGAAGAATGCAGATGTTTCTTTTCCTCATTTGAGACTGTTACAAGGCTTTCTTCCCCTCCTCTACAAATAAACACATGCACAATCTCCTTAAGTGATCAGAGGCTGTAATCCAAACAGATTTAAGTCTGTGAGAAGGGGAAAAGACATGCCACACGTGTGAGATGGGTCCCTTAAAACATTAACAGGAAGACAATGCAGCCGAATCTATCAGCCAGTGAACAGGAAAAATGAGGAGAGTGTTGGGTAATCATAAAGCAGCAGGAGAGCCGCTGTCAGAAGAGTCCATTTAAAAATGATCATACTAACAGAATGTGTTATTCCCTCTGATGGCTTCACACAGATTTGAAGGGTAAAAGTTCAACAGGTAGCTTTAGAGTGTTCCAGTAAACACACATTAGGTGTTTAAGTTAAGCTGCAAACCTTGTGGAAATACTTAAACGGATAACTCACAAAAAATAATATTGTGTCGTAATTTACTGATGTCATTCCAAAATGGACAGTGTTTTTTCCTTCTTCTTTTTTTTTTTAATAGAATGTTTTCTTGAACCTTTAGGGGGGGGAAATACAAACAAATAAATAATTATATAGTTTTTGAGTGTCATATTTCATATTTCATCCTATCAACATTTATAGCTCATATACTGTAGTATGAGAATATGCATATAGTGGAGCTTGAAGAGAAAAAAACACAAAATGAAGAAAAATGCAATTCAGTGCAGATGCTGATATGTATTGTAACATGGAGTCAGAGACGTTCGGACCAATATGCAGATGTTTATTATCAGAATGGTCAAACAGGCAATGATCAAAGGACAGCATCAGGTATGTCAAGGGATATCCAAAATCGAAAACAGACACAAGCAGAGGTCGGGGCAGGCAGCAGAGAATCACAGTCAGTATAAACAATCCAAAGTCAAACACGGAAGGAACAAACACTAGGAAAAATTTCGGAAATGCCAGACAGAACTAAACAAGACTTTGCAGTTATTGAGAGTCCAAACACAGTTTATATAGGGCAGTGGTTTTCAACCTGTGGGTAGTGGGTATATTTAAAAATGTCATTTTCAGAGTGCTCAAATTGATCAAAGATTACGGTGACCTATTAGTGCACAAGCCAAAAATTCAACAGTATCTATCTTCAAACTTTTTCTATCTATCTATCTATCTATCTATCTATCTATCTATCTATCTATCTATCTATCTATCTATCTATCTATCTATCTATCTATCTATCTATCTATCTATCTTCAAACTTTTTCTTGCTTTCTTCCTTTCTTTCTGTCGATCTATCTATCTATCTATCTATCTATCTATCTATCTATCTATCTATCTATCTATCTATCTATCTATCTATCTATCTATCCTACACTGTAAAAAAAAATCCCGTAAAAAAACAGTAAAAACACCGTTAAATAACGGGCACATACGGTAACATACACAGTAACGGTAATTTTCTGTAATTCAAAAATACAGTTTTTTGCTGTAATTTTACAGAGATTTTGAGATTTTCTGTATTTTCTTCAGATTTTAATGTTTAATAAGATGTTTTACATAAATATTGTGGAAAGTTGAGAGAAAAAACATTAAATTATCATAAAGTTTGAATCAGCCATGAGTGCGAAAATGTGTTTTAATATTTTATTGACCTAGCTGCAAGAATATACCAATAGTTTGTTCAGAACTGCAATTTACTAATATTCTTTGTTCAAAACTGCAACACTATAGCTACCAGTATAAAGATTATAGCACAGCTGCAACAATATTCCAATAATTTGTCCATAACTGCAATAGCATAGAAAATATTATTACAAACGATCATAACTGCAACAATATTCCAGTAAAAAAAATAAGCCCAAAGGTTTAAATTACTGTAGATCACAACTGCAACAACATACCAATTCAGTTTGTTCATAACTGCAACAGTATATAAAAAATAAATAAATAAATAAATAAATAAATAAATATATATAAATATATATATATATATATATATATATATATATATATATATATATATATATATATATATATATATATATATATACAGGTCCTTCTCAAAAAATTAGCATATTGTGATAAAGTTCATTATTTTCCATAATGTAATGATAAAAATTAAACTTTCATATATTTTAGATATTTGCACACCAGTAGATCAGTTGCACACCAACTGAAATATTTCAGGTCTTTTATTGTTTTAATACTGATGATTTTGGCATACAGCTCATGAAAACCCAAAATTCCTGTCTCAAAAAATTAGCATATTTCATCCGACCAATAAAAGAAAAGTGTTTTTAATACAAAAAAAGTCAACCTTCAAATAATTGTGTTCAGTTATGCACTCAATACTTGGTCGGGAATCCTTTTGCAGAAATGACTGCTTCAATGCGGCGTGGCATGGAGGCAATCAGCCTGTGGCACTGCTGAGGTGTTATGGAGGCCCAGGATGCTTCGATAGCGGCCTTAAGCTCATCCAGAGTGTTGGGTCTTGTGTCTCTCAACTTTCTCTTCACAATATCCCACAGATTCCCTATGGGGTTCAGGTCAGGAGAGTTGGCAGGCCAATTGAGCACAGTAATACCATGGTCAGTAAACCATTTACCAGTGGTTTTGGCACTGTGAGCAGGTGCCAGGTCGTGTTGAAAAATGAAATCTTCATCTCCATAAAGCTTTTCAGCAGATGGAAGCATGAAGTGCTCCAAAATCTCCTGATAGCTAGCTGCATTGACCCTGCCCTTGATAAAACACAGTGGACCAACACCAGCAGCTGACATGGCACACCAGACCATCACTGACTGTGGGTACTTGACACTGGCCTTCAGGTATTTTGGCATTTCCTTCTCCCCAGTCTTCCTCCAGACTCTGGCACCTTGATTTCCAAATGACATCCAAGATTTGTCCAAAAGTCCAGTGCTGCTTCTCTGTTGCCCTGGTCATGCGCTTCTGCCGCTGTTTCTGGTTCAAAAGTGGCTTGACCTGGGGAATGCGGCACCTGTAGCCCATTTCCTCCACACGCCTGTGCACGGTGGCTCTGGATGTTTCTACTCCAGACTCAGTCCACTGCTTCCGCAGGTCCCCCAAGGTCTGGAATCGGTCCTTCTCCACAATCTTCCTCAGGGTCCGGTCACCTCTTCTCGTTGTGCAGCGTTTTTTGCCACACTTTTTCCTTCCCACAGACTTCCCACTGAGGTGCCTTGATACAGCACTCTGGGAACAGCCTGTTTGTTCAGAAATTTCTTTCTGTGTCTTACCCTCTCGCTTGAGGGTGTCAATGATGTCCTTCTGGACAGCAGTCAGGTCGGCAGTCTTACCCATGATTGTGGTTTTGAGTAATGAACCAGGCTGGGAGTTTTTAAAAGCCTCAGGAATCTTTTGCTAGTGTTTAGAGTTAATTAGTTGATTCAGATGATTAGGTTAATAGCTTGTTTAGAGAACCTTTTCATGATATGCTAATTTTTTGAGACAGGCATTTTGGGTTTTCATGAGCTGTATGCCAAAATCATCAGTATTAAAACAATAAAAGACCTGAAATATTTCAGTTGGTGTGCAATGAATCTAAAATATATGAAAGTTTAATTTTTATCATTACATTATGGAAAATAATGAACTTTATCACAATATGCTAATTTTTTGAGAATGACCTGTATATATATATATATATATATATATATATATCATAACTGCAACAACACACAATAAAAGAATTGTTAAAAACTGCAACAATATAGCAGTTTGGTAAACAAATAAAAATTAATAATTAAAATTGTCCTTAAAACTGAACCACCTGTGAACAGATTAATTTATCTTGACAACAGATGACGCATTAAAAAAAATAATTCAACCATGAAATCAAATAATCAGCAAGTCTTTTAAGTCTGTGACACTGTCAAGAATTTCTGCTAGGCAATGTAGGAAGATCTGACACTCAAAGTTTTACTCCATCCTTTCATAGTCCGCAATCTTGTTAATCAGTGAAAGAACCTTTGGACTGACTGACGATTTCTTTCTCGATGTGGTCTTATCCACTTCCGGTCCCTTCTCGGGGTTCATCTTAAAAAGGCATCTGTTGAATGAAAAAAAAATCCTTAGTAATAAAACATGGACTGTAACATATGCTGTGAATATATTTAAAATAAAAGCAGAACAATAAGAACTTGTAAAGGGCATGCTTGTGGTGGATGTTTGCTATAAAGAAGTATGTGAGAGGTTGTTGTTTGTGAGGCAGACTGAGAAGGTTGTGACAATGTAAGAGAGTGTGTTGTGTGAGGATGAGAGTGTGAGGATACATGTAGGGCTGCACAATTAATCACATGCGGTTGTGAGATGCGTTTGCAGATGAATCGCATTCGATTATGAACAGGATATTGTGTAGCTTGTCAGTGAACTACAGCTCTGTGTATTAAATGTTGCTGATTTGAAAACAGGTGATGGATATTTACTACTAATCACAGGACCGGCTTTACTGACGAGACACGCCTGAAAAACGCATGTGATTAATCATGCAGCCTTAGAAGCGTGTGTGAGGATTGCGCGTGAGAGTGTGTTAGTGTGTGAGGATGCATGTGTGACTGTCTATGTGAGAGTGTGCCTGTGAGAGAGAATGTATATGTGAGAGTGTGTGAGTGTAAGGATGCATTTTTAAGAGTATGTGAAAGTGTGTAACTGTGTGTGTGAAGATGCGTGTAAGAGTGTGTGTGTGTGTGTGGATGCATGTGTAACTGTCTATGTTAGAGTATGTGGATGTTTGTATTAGAATGTGTGTGTGTGTGTGAATGTGTATGTGAGATTGTGTGAGTGTAAGGATGCATTTGTAAGAGTATGTGAAAGTGTGTAACTGTGTGTGTGTGTGAGGATGTGTGTGAGAATGTGTATGTGAGAGTGTGTGAGTGTAAGAATGCATTTGTAAGAGTATGTGAAAGTGTGTAACTGTGTGTGTGAAGGTGTGTGTGTGTGTGTGTGAGGATGCATTTCTGAGTATGTGTATGTGAGTGTGTGAGTTTGAGGATGTGTGTGTGACAGTGTGTATATGAGAGAGTGTGAGGATGCATGTGTGACTGTGAGTGTGTGTGTGAGAATGCATGTGAGAGAATGTGTATGTGATAGTGTGTGAGTTTGAGGATGCTTTTGTGAGTCTGTCTATGTGAGTGTGAGGATGTGTGTGTGACTGCATGTATGTGAGTGTCTGTGTGTGTGAGTATGCATGTGTGACTGTGTGTGGGTGCGTGTGTGACTGTGTGTGAGAGTGTGTGTTAGAGTGAGTGTATGTAAGGATGCGTAAGTCAGTGTGTGTTGAAAAAGTGAGTGACTGTGTGTGAGGACACGCGTGTGAGTCTGATACGTGTGAGAGTGAGTTTATGAGTGTGTGTTTTTACCTTTGCACAATCTCTTGAGTTTCTCCTTGGTTTCCTGGGTATGAAATGTTCAAGCAGTAGTATGAAGCAAACATCAGCTTCAGAGCGTCGTAGAAGATGGTGATGTAGCCGTTAACTATGATTTGGTCAACAGAAAACAAAGTTCTCTGCAGTCAAAGGGGGAACTTCCTGTTGTCATGCATAAGAAAAAGAAGAGATCAGTTACACTGTGATAAACTTACTGCAAATATTAAATTGTTTTCCTTTAAATATATTCAAACATACCACACACAATTATTTTTCTGACAGCTAGTAAATTGACATGAAAAGGTCCCTGCCTGTGACACAGAAGATAACTGCTGATGCTGACTTTTAAATGCATCGTAATTTCTGAACCGTAAGTGCAAGCTGCTAGCAACAAACCAATAGGTAGTGTGCCTCATTTCTGTGTAGCCCTTGATGTTGTGAATTGTGAGTTTTCAAAGAAACACCATAACTATTACAAGTGTAATCTGTGAACATCTTTGCATTGTGCAACTCACCCTTTCATGTTGACATTGGTTTTAGCCACTCACAGAACGTATCTGTAAGGAGAAAAAAAAGCATATAAATGTGAAATTTTAGGAAATCTACAAAAATACAAAGAAATATACTGATATTTAATACACCTGTTCACCCCATCAGTGAGTATCAATAATCCCTATAAGCTTCAATAACAGTCTTTAATTATAGAAGGGTGATTTAAACTGTCATGAAACAGAAGTTGTGAAACTTTTTTCCCTAGGCTAGATTACAAGATTACAAGGTTATATGAATTCTCAGATGACACACTGCAGACATTGTTTTTTCATTCACAATTTTAACTGGTCAATGGTTTTAGTCACCAGCTTTTTTAAATACTTTTAATATTTTTAATATTTGCTTAACCAATAGACAGATATAAAGGGTAACCAACATATATAATTTATTAAAAAGTGATTAAATACTGACTGTAACGATATTTCAGACCATCAGTGAGACTATATCTGGAACTAAAAGAGTAAAACATGCAGACAAAATAAAGTAGTTAAGTGAACTTCATTATACAAGCGTAATAACCAGTGCTTGAAGAGGGATAACGGTTAAGTGCCCGGCGAACATAACGTTTCAAATCGCGCGTCACTTTAAGCGCTGGTCCTAATGAATCTTTTTCTAAATTCAGAATTTTCATCCAATCTCGCCTCGAAAAATATATATTTTTTTAGCTTTTAGATGACGCCTACGATTATGTATATCAAAACAGATTAAAAACACTGCATTATGTTTCGAAGTTCGGTAAAGTTGGCAACATATCTACATATTCGAACTTAACGTTAAGTTACCTTCGCTAACTGTTAAATTCATGAGTTCTTAAACCACAAATGATAATAATATTTAATAACAGCATCGTAGACAACCAGCCAATGACTTTCCTTAAAGTCAGCCTGTTTTTCCCTCAGGGACAAAATAACGTTAGAAGTTAGCCACACTTAAAGGCACAATATGTAATTTTTCTGCTTTAAAAATAGCAGATATCACTATATCTATGTTATATATTTTTTTTTGTTGTGTACTTACATTATCCCGACAGTTTCCACGAACTTTAAAATCCTGAGAAAATTATAGTTTAATTAGAAGACACGGTACGTTTCTTTATTTCCATTTTGTCGCCCGTCTATGCCGTCATATAAACTTTGACCCCTCTAGTTTATCTAACTTCCTGCGGAACCGCCAAATACAAAGGTGAACAGAAGCAAAGACGAGACGAAGAAGAAAAAGTAGTAGCTAGCCTTGGTCGAGACTATTATATTTTATATTTATATTGTTTATATTCGTATTTATACCTCAATCAATAGTTATGGGTCATAATTATGCTTTGCCTGCACGTTCTGTGAAGCGCAAACGTACGGGTGAAATAAATGACCTGAGAAGGTTTTGGGACGAAGAAGAAACGAGACACGGGTAAAAATTGGAGTTGCATTTCCAAGATAGAGAGAGCTTCGTGACAAGCTGAAACTACAGAGAGATGCTTGCATTCTAATAAACAGGTATGCATCCATTCAGATAACTAACGTTATATCTATCCGTATATTTTGTGAAACGATGATGTCTTGTGTAAAACGCAGATGGACTAGCTCTCATGTAGAGTATAATGTAAATCTACATGTGTTCTATATCTAGCTGGATAAAGTAGCTTCAAATGCAGTTCACTATCTTGTTCGATATCATAGTATAAACGTAGCCTAATTATAATTATTAACGAAAGGCAACCGTTTTTTTTTTTACATATATTACTACTAGCTAGATGGAATATTGATTTGATAGGGGTCTGATAATTCATATATCTCTCCGTTCGAAAATACGTGCTTGTCAATATACTAAGGCTGGTGACACACTGGCTGCGTGGCGTCTCTGCTGCGTGCCAGAAGCGCGGCGCGCTGCTGCTGCTGCTGTAGGTGACATAGAGGGAGACCGCCGACAGACCAGGCTCTTGTCTTCATGACAACAATATCTATACTTCATGTTGAACATAAATATAAAGCCTACTGATAAAGGACACCGTCAACAGTATTGACGGCAAAATAGACTTATGTTTGACAGGTGCAATATTTGAAAATCGATAATTATTTATTTATTTTTTAAATTACATTTGTATCTGAATTTATGTCAACCTATAGATTTTCAAACATCAAAATGTCATGAATTAATATGTATTTGTGTACAAAATTACATATAAACATATTTTCCTATTATATTTTGCCTGGAAACGCTTCCAACACGCGTGCATGTCGCGTGAAAAATAGGCGTCGGTTCTATTTCTAACATGCACACGTTTTCCGCGCGGCTCGAGCCGTGCCTGAGACACGCGTCTCACACAGGCAGTCTGCAAGCTCTAACCTATTAACATGGGAGCCGAATTAAAAACTGACACGCCACGCAGCTGAGACGCTTGCGCCACGCATCCAGTGTGTCGCCGGCCTCAGTTAAAATGAGTGAGGAATGTGGGGAGCGACAGAGCGCGTGTTCCAATGAACAACAACTCCCATGAGCCTAGGCTCTTTCCCGACATCATCAAAGTACGTCTCATGTTATTGTTTTGATTGAGTGACCCCTGGTGGCCAAAAATTCCATACTGCGCGTTTAACGACTAACGGCACTGGTCAGCGCCGAAGTTTGAAACACTGGTTTAACGATTCAAAATGGTAAACATTCTAAATGCTGGAACTCAAATATAGTAGAAATAACATATAGTAATGACCAGAATTAGAAAACATGAACTTTACCTGCTTTTTTCGCCTCAAATCGAAGATTCACAGTGAAACTGAAGGTCGAGTGATTCCTTCTGCGCGCGCTGCAGCCCCACTGCGTGCTTGGAGGAGAATGTATCCTTGCGCTAGGACGGGAATTCCTTCAGTTCGAATATTTAAAATGTTTTTTTTTGTAATTTAAATATCAGCATATTATTATACTATTATATCACATTATGAAACGGTACTATGACAATAAATGCGTAATAAAACACCAAACTGAGCAGAACTATTTTGACAAGCGGAAGAAGATGAAGATATCAGTTGACAGTACTATGGAAATACGATTCTTTTGCACGAATTGAATCTTTCGGGAAGGATGTTTCAACAAACCGGTTCAAAAACTGATTCACCTGCTTTTTTATGCAAACACGCAATGTAGGCAAGATATACATATTATATCAATAATAATAATAATAATAATAAAAATAATAATGATGAACGTGAACTTTTGTACAGTTGTTATTTATATTTTTAATCTGTTAAAAAATATGGCATTATATTATTAATGCCACACACACACACACATACATACTGCACATAAACATACATATAGCGCACTGTTTTTGGTGTGTTATGTACATATATGTATGTATATGTAAATATACAGTCTATTTCTGTTATTTTACAATTTTAAACTGTATTTCAAAATTACGTGAAATTTTTTTTAAATAAAACAGTAAAATTCCGTAAAATAACAGTTTTTTTTTACAGTGTAGCAACATGCTAATAATGTTAAAAACATGCTAGTCGAATGCTAATCATGCTAGAAACATGTTAATGACATGCTAGCCAATGCTAGTCATGCTAGAAACATGCTAGCAACACGCTAATCATACTAAAAACATGCTAGCAACATGCTAGTCGCATGTTAGTCGTGGTAGAAACATGTTAGCAACATGCTAATCATGCTAGAAACATGTTAGCAACATGCTAATCATGCTAGAAACATGTTATCAACATGCTAGTCGAATGCTAATCATGGTAGAAATATAATAGCAACATGCTAACAAGATGCTAATCATGCTAGCCAAATGCTAGCAACATGTTAATCATGCTAGCAACATGCTAATCATGCTAGAAACATGCTAGCAACATGCTAGAAACATGTTAGTGTTGGGAACTCAGAAACGAAGACCAGGAGATTCTTGGGTAATCTTCAGCAGGATTCTTTATTGAGAACGCTCTGCGTGGCGCTGCAGTCATCAAAAGTCTAACTTGTCCTTAAGACATTGTAGTTTTTATACATTCAAGTGGGAGGGATCCATACCGTAGAGGTGGAGACAATGTAAACAAAGCATGCAAATTGAATCAGGAAAATGTCAGACACTGGCATCTTCCCAGCCTTGATCTCATCAGCATAACAGTGTCATTTAAATACAGAGGTGCCTGACAGTATCACTGATACCTTCACATTATCATAGAGACAAAAGGCACAGCTGTGTCTTGAGCTTAAAAAACCAAATGGCAAGGAAGAGACAAATGGACATTATCTCAGACACCTGATTTTCTTGATTTACCTCAAAATGTATATCAAAACTTTTCAGTTCATATGCTATTACATTGGAACCTAGACTTAACATTTTATAAATTTGTAATCCCACAGCAACATGCTAGTCGCATGCTAATCATGCTAGCAACATGCTAGCAACATGCTAGTCGCATGCTAATCATGCTACAAACATGCTAGCGACATGCTATTCATGCTAGAAACATGCTACCAACATGCTATTTGCATGCTAATCAGGCTAGAAACATGCTAGCGACATGCTAGCAACAGGTTAATCATGCTAGAAACATGCTAGCGACATGATAATCATGCTAGACAAATTTTTGCAACATGTTAATCATGTTATCAACATACTAGCGACTTGCTAGCAACATGCTAATCATGCTTGAAACATGCTTCTAACTTCTATCTATCTATTTATCTTTCTCTTTCTAAGGAATCTATCTTTCTTTCTAACTAATCTATCATTCTTTCTTTCTAACTAATCTATCATTCTTTCTTTCAAACTATATCTATCTATCATTCTTTCAAACTAATCTATCATTCTTTCTTTGGAACTAATCTATCTATCATTCTTTCTAACTAATATATCATTCTTTCTAACTAATATATATTTCTTTCTTATATATATATTGCCTCCTTATAAATACCTGTTTTCCCTGTTGTTTGTATGGAGTCCTTACCCTTCGTGTATCCAGCGTTCTCGTCCCCCGAGATTCTTCATGTCTGCTCGTCCTCCGAGTCATCTCGTATTCCGAGTTCCCTTTCCTGTCCCTTTTCCTTTGTTTGTTTGTTTTGGACTGTCTTTTGGTTTTGACCTCTGCTTGTGTCTTTGGATTACGATTTGGATTACCCTATAATAAAGACATCTGCATTTGGATCTCTCGCTCTCCCTGTGTCTCTCTGGATACGCGATCATCACAGAAGGACTCCATCCAAGACAGAGATGCAGCGGTATGTCTATTCATATTTCCTCCCCAGTCACCGAGCGGGTGAGGAATGGGTTCGAGGGTACTCGCCTGGTCGTGCTTCGTGGGACCAGGGGAGGTCGCTCAGGAGTGAGTGGTCAAGAGGAGGTCCGGCATCACTCTCCAATATGGGCCACCGTCGACCCTGAGTTCAGTTGGGAACCGCCGTCTCACCATTGTGGACGGAGAGGGGAAAGGAGGCGCAAGTCTGCCGAGCCAGTGCCGCTGCACAAGATGGCCGCCGGTCCAGTGCCGCTGCACAAGATGGCCGCCAGCCCAGCGCCGCTGCGCAAAATGGCCACTGACCCAGCACCATTGCACAGAATGGCCGCCAACCCAGCACCACGAGGCAAGATGGAAGCCAGCCCAAAACCACAGCACAAGATGGCCGCCAGCTCAGCGCCACGAGGCAAGATGGAAGCCAGCCCAGCGCCACAGCACAAGATGACCGCCAACCCAGAGCCACTGCGCAGAATGGCCGCCGGCCCAGCACCACTGCCCATGATGGCCGCAGGTCCAGCGACACTGCACAAGATAGCCATCAGCCCAGCACCACGAGGCAAGATGGACGCCAGCACAGCGCCACAGCACAAAGTGGTCACCAGCCCAGCAAGATGGCCACCAGCTCAGAGCCAATGCCCAAGATGGCCGCTGAGACGTTTTTGGATTATTTCTCCATGCTGTCAAAGATCCTAGAGATTCCCAGGAGTGTTCACGTCACGTCTGCTGATCCAGAGACTGTTAACGCCATGTCTGCTGAGCCAGCACCACAGTACAAGATGGCCACCAACCCAGTGCCACTGCACAAGATGGCCGCCAGCCCGGAGCCTTTGCAGAGGATGGCACCTGCAGTGGGTTTTCCTAAGTTGAGTCAGGTTCCCATTGACTCTCCAGAGTTGAGTCAGGTTCCGGGTGACCTTCCAGAGTTGAGTCATATTCCCGTTGACCCTCCAGAGTTGAGTCAGGTTCCCGTTGAACCTCCAGAGTTGAGTCAGGTTCCGGTTGACCTTCCAGAGTCGAGTCAGGTTCCTGTTGACCATCCAGAGTTGAGTAACGTTCCAGTTGATCCTCCAGAATCAAGTCAGATTCCTGTTGACCTTCCAGAGTCGAATCAGGTGCCCGTTGACTTTCCAGAGTTGAGTCAGGTTCCGGTTGACCCTCCAGAGTCGAGTCAGGTGCTCGTGGACCCTCCAGAGTCGAGTCAGGTGCTCGTGGACCCTCCAGAGTCGAGTCAGGTGCTCGTGGACCCTCCAGAGTTGAGTCAGGTGCTCGTGGACCCTCCAGAGTCAGGGTTAGTCACCGTTGACCTTCCAGAGTCAGGGTTAGTCACCGTCGACCTTCCAGAGTCAGGGTTAGTCACCGTTGACCTTCCAGAGTCAGGGCTAGTTCCTGTTGACCTTCCAGAGTCGAGTCAGGTGCCCGTTGAATTTCCAGAGTCGAGTCAGGTTCCGGTTGACCCTCCTAAGTCGAGTCAGATGCTCGTGGACCCTCCAGAGTCGAGTCAGGTGCTCGTGGACCCTCCAGAGACTGGGTTAGTCACCGTCGACCTTCCAGAGTCAGGGCTAGTCACCATCGACTTTCCAGAGTCAGGGTTAGTTCCTGTTGACCTTCCAGAGTTGAGTCAGGGGCTCATGGACCCTCCAGAGTCGAGTCAGGTGCTCGTAGATCCTCCAGAGTCAGGGTTAGTCACCATTGACCTTCCAGAGTCAGGGTTAGTCACCTTTGACCTTCCAGAATCAGGGCTAGTCACCGTTGACCTTCCAGAGTCAGGACTAGTCACCATTGACCTTCCAGAGTCAGGGCTAGTTACCGTGGACCTTCCAGAGTAATGGCTAGTCACCGTTGATTTTCAAGGACAGAGTCAAGTCACTGGTGATCTTCAAGGACAGAGTCAAGTCACTGGTGATCTTCAAGGACAGAGTCATGTCACTGGTGATCTTCAAGGACAGAGTAAAGTCACTGGTGATCTTCAAGGACAGAGTCAAGTCACTGTTGATTAAGTCACATTTATTGAGTCACATTTATTCAAGACTGTCTTTCTATAATGAATTTTTGTATTGCTTTGGTGTTTTGTTTTACTTTATTTATTACTTTATTACTGTAGCGCTTTGGGTTTAAGAAAAGCGCATTACAAATTAAATGTATTATCATTATTATTATTACTGGTGATCTTCAAGGACAGAGTCAAGTCACTGGTGATCTTCAAGGACAGAGTCAAGTCACCAGGGTTCTTCATGGGGGAATTCAAGTCACCAGTGATCTTCATGAACAAAGGCAAGTCACCACGGATCTTCATGAACAAAGGCAAGTCATTAATGATCTTCATGAACAAATGCAAGTCACCAATAATCTTCATGAGCAGAGTCAAGTCAGCACCTATCTTCTGGAATCCAGTATAAACACCATGGGATTACCAGAGTTTCTCTGTGGAACTACCCTCGCCTCTCCATGGCCCTGATGAACTACCAGAGTCTCTCCTCGCCTCTGCAGAACTTCCAGAGACTCATCATGTCTCAGTCGAACTCTCTGAGCCCCCGACTGTTCCTGTTGTGGCCACGGAGGCTACCCCTAACATGTTCATGTTCTATGTTTCAGACTTGCCCAACCAGACTTGTCCTCCTGTTGGTCTGGCCGCACGGATGTGGTGGTCTTCTGCTCCACCCTTTTTGTTGTTTTTCTGTCTGTGTCTTTCTTTCTGTTTCCTCCTATGGACCTGTCCCTCCGTCCCTCCCCCTGATCCTCCACCAGTCCACCTCCCTCCTGGGTTTCTTGTCTGTGTCTTTCGTTCTGTTTCCCTCTAAGGACCTGGCCCTCCGTCCCTCCCCCTGATCCTCCGCCGGTCCACCACCCTCCTGGACTCCTTGTCTCTGTTTTCCCATTCTACCTGGTCGTCTTGTCTCTGTTTCCCCATTCTACCTGGTCCTCTTGTCTCTGTTTTCCCCATTTTACCTGTCCCTCCGTCCCTCCCCCTGGTCCTCCGCCGCTCCACCTCCCTCCTGGTCTCTTTGTGTTTTGGTTTTTCCTTGGGTTCGGGTGGAGCATCTGGCAGCTGCTCCTTGGAGGAGGGGGTAATGTCACGCTGTCTAGTCTCTGTTTCCCTGGGTGTCCACTAGTGGGCTCACTTCCCCTTAGGCACTTCACCGTAGGCACTAGAATTCCTCTAGTCTGGTCCTGTCTTCAGTAATTGCACTCCTGTTAATTGCACCAGGTGCAGTCACTTGATTGTCATTAGCCTCCTTATAAATACCTGTCTTTCCCTGTTGTTTGTATGGAGTCCTTACCCTTCGTGTATCCAGCGTTCTCGTCCCCCGAGATTCTTCCTGTCTGCTCGTCCTCCGAGTCATTTCGTATTCCGAATTCCCTTTCCTGTCCCTTTTACTTTGTTTGTGTGTTTTGGACTGTCTTTTGGTTTTGACCTTGGCTTGTGTTTTTGGATTACGATTTGGATTACCCTATAATAAAGACATCTGCATTTGGATCTCTCGCTCTCCCTGTGTCTCTCTGGATACGCGATCATCACACTAATCTATCTAACATTCTTTCTTTCAAACTAATCTATAATTCTTTCTTTTGAACTAATCTATCTATCATTATTTCTAACTAATCTATCTATCATTCTTT
This sequence comes from Carassius carassius, assembly GCF_963082965.1. NCBI lineage: Eukaryota > Metazoa > Chordata > Actinopteri > Cypriniformes > Cyprinidae > Carassius > Carassius carassius. The sequence continues at coordinate 4,408,698 of NC_081767.1, forward strand.
CTAACTAATATATCTTTCTTTCTTTCAACGAATTTATCAATCTAACTTTAAACTACTTTAAACTTCGAACTACTTTAAACTTCTTCAAACTTTATGGTCAGGCTTTCTCAAACCAACTTAAAGTTTGTCTCAACATACTTTTTTTCTAGTTATTATTATTATTATTATTAATGGTGTAAAGAGCTGAGAATATTTTTTTTCTTTTTTTTTGAGAGGGGAGATAAACTATATAAATAAATAAAAAGAGACTTACTTATGTTTATGATTTCTGCTGAATAAAGTGCTTCATTCTTTTTTTCTGAGGAAATCCAAATCTCAAATCCTCAATCACATCCCATCTTTTTGGGGTGAATTATGTCTTATTCCTCTCATTGCGAAGCAAACAGTAAAATAAAAAAGCTTGAAGAACAATCTCGCTGCGTTGTCTTCTGTTGTGTGAGTGTATTCAAGCCGCGCGCTTCAGTGAAACATTAGAATCTGAATAGCACGTTCAGCGCGGGGGTGTGGTCGCATTAGAAGATAATGAAGGGAGACATAAAAAATGGACATCGCATTGTTTTCATATGGACTACTTTATCACAGAATATTTGTTTTCGGCAGCACTTGTTTAGTTTAAAAGTAGACATGTCAGGATTTTTATAGATATATCTCTCATGTCTCTTCGTTGAGTATTCACTGAGTTAGAGTTCATTTTAATGACGCATTTGTAGAAGATCAGCGCAGACAAAGGATGCAGACAGCACACCTTGTTTGTTATCTTTATTTTATAAATGCACAAAGTTTTTTTTTATTATGTCTGTATCCAAAAAAGTAGACCGAGAAAAGTAGATTTGATTGATGTATTGCTCTTATGTGTACGATCAAAACTGAAGTGTAATTTAAGTTCTTTTCGGGGTTATCAGGAAAAAATGACTCATAACGCGTATACGCGTTAATCGACTCTAAAGGGTTAACATGGGGGAACAGGAGCTCTTCCTGGGCTTAACATGGGGGAACAGGAGCCCTTCCTGGGCCTAACATGGGGGATCAGGAGCCCTTCCTGGGCCTAACATAGGGAACAGGAGCCCTTCCTGGACTTGATATGGGGAACAGGAGCCCTTCCTGGGCCTGACATGGGAAACACGAGCCCTTCCTGGGCCTAACATCGGGAACAGGAGCCCGCTGTGGGCTTAACTCGGGAACAGGAGCCCGCTGTGGGTTTAACTCAGGAACAGGAGCCCGCCGGGATGGAGCAAGGGGAGCTGGAGCCCACCAGGGTAGAGCAGGTGGAGTTCGAGCCCACCAGGGAGGAGCAGAGGACCACCACAGCAGAGCAGATGAGACTGAAGCCCACCAGGGCAGAGCAGAGGACCACCACAGCCGAGCAGACGAGACTGAAGCCCACCAGTGTGGAGCAGAGGACCACCACAGCTGACCAGACAAGACAGAAGCCCACCAGGGCAGAGCAGAGGACCACCACAGCGGAGTTGATGGCACAGGAGAGCAAGTCTGGTTAGGTGGGACTGAACCAGATAACATAAACAGATTAATGGTGGCCTCTGCAGCCATGGTAAGGCAGGTAGAAAGTTCACACATTGCCTCCATAGCCATGACAGGACAGAACGAGAGTTTATAGGCGGCCTCCATGGCCCTGATGGGACAGGTGGGGAGTTCATGAATGGCCTCCGTGGCCGTGACAGGACAGACAGTGAGTTGGTAGATGGCCTCCATGGTCATGACAGGACAGGCAATGAGTTCATAGATGGATACTACTGACACTTCCGAAGGTTCTGCAGCAGTTGCTGCCACCTCTGGAGGTTCCACACTGATGAAGTTCTGGAAGATCGGTAGTGATTTGACTGGGTTCATAAAGATCAACGGTGACTTGACTTTGTTCAAGAAGATCAACGGTGACTTGACTTGACTCATGAAGTTTAACTGTGGTTCTACTTGACTCATAGGGGTTAATGGTGACTTGACCTGACTCTGGACGGTCAGTGGTGACTTGACTTGACTCTGGATGGTCAGCGGTGACTTGTCTGGACCTTGATTCTGGAAGATCAAAGGGGACCTGACTTGACTCTGGAAGATCAACGGGGGCCTGACTTGACTTTGGACAATTAAGGGGACCTGACTTGACTCTGGAAGATAAACGGGGACCTGACAGGCGGGGAGTTCATGAATGGCCTCCGTGGCCGTGACAGGACAGACAGTGAGTTGGTAGATGGCCTCCATGGCCATGACACGACAGGCAATGAGTTCATAGATGGATACTACTGACATTTCCGAAGGTTCTGCAGCAGTTGCTGCCACCTCTGGAGGTTCCACAGCTGTAATAGTCTCTTTGACAGCAACACAACAAGCTGAGAGAACATTGCTGGGTGCAACAGACAAGAGGTGACGAGGCTCTGGAAATTCAGCTGAGAGATGATGAGGCTCTGGATGATTTGCTGTGGTATGATGAAGCATCGGAAGATCTATTGAGATGTGATGAAGTTCTGGAAGATCGGTAGTGATTTGACTGGTAAAGATTAACGGTGACTTGACTTTGTTCAAGAAGATCAACGGTGACTTGACTTGACTCATGAAGTTTAACTGTGGTTCTACTTGACTCATAGGGGTTAATGGTGACTTGACTTGACTCTGGATGGTCAGCGGTGACTTGTCTGGACCTTGATCCTGGAAGATCAAAGGGGACCTGACATGACTCTGGAAGATCAACAGGGACCTGACTTGACTCTGGAAGATCAACGGGGACCTAACTTGACTCTGGAAGATCAACGGGGGCCTGACTTGACTCTGGACAATTAAGGGGACCTGACTTGACTCTGGAAGATAAGCGGGGACCTGACTTGACTCTGGAAGATCAACGGGGGCCTGACTTGACTCTGGAAAATCAACAGGGATCTGACTTGACTCTGGAAGATACACTGTAGCTGCCATTTCGTGCTGAACCGCTGGATTGGCGGCCATCTTATGCAGTGGTGCTGGGCTGGCGACCATCTTGTGCAGTGGCGCTGGGCTGGCGACCATCTTGTGCAGTGGTGCTGGGCTGGCGGGCATATTGTGCAGTGGTGCTGGGCTGGCGGCCATCTTGCGCAGTGGCGCTGGGCTGGCGGCCATGTCGTCATGACACTCTGGAATGGCAGCCATTTTATGGAAAGTTTCTCGACTGGCAGCCGTCTTGGGAAGACACTCTGGAGTTGGAGATACTGCAGGACTGTGGTGTTCCACATCCACAACACCCACAGTAAAGGCAGAGCCACTTAGTTGAAGTGCCAGATCTATGTAAATCTCCAGTGTCCAGTTTGGATCATGCAGTGGCATAATCGATTGCATCGGTTCAGTTAGGCCTCCTCTGAAAAATATCATGTGGAACATCTCGTCCATTGATGTTAAATGAGCCAGTTCAACAAAGTCCATCACATAGTCCTCGATGGGCCGATCTCCTTGACGTAGACACATAAGTTGTGCTACTGGAAGCATGACTAACCTTGATTTATTCCTTAAGGCTGCTGGATTCTGGTTTGGCGAAGTCTTCTGTAACATGGAGTCAGAGATGTTCGGATCCATATGCAGTGGTTTATTATCAGAATGGTCAAACAGGCAATGATCAAAGGACAGCGTCAAGTATGTCAAGGGATATCCAAAATCAAAAACAGACACAAGCAGAGGTCGGGGCAGGCAGCAGAGAATCACAGTCGGTATAAACAATCCAAAGTCAAGTTAGTTAGCCCTAAGCACTGGATTATGGGAAATGGAGTTGGGAATGGAAATACAAGAAATGATGTTCTCGTAACAAGATTCGGGAGGAGCGCTTCAGATACTTAGCATAATCAACACAGGTGGACCACAATCTAGTAATCAATACCACAGTATAAATACCGCTGACTTACCTCTATCCATTGACGGTTTATCAGCATCCCTCCTCCACCCCATCTCCTCACTTCGCGTTCACTTTATAAATAGATGGGGAAGGGTGGGTACTTTAGGTTTGGGCCATTCCCGAGCTCCCAGACAGCACGCCAAATACGCATACCATACCTCAAATAATTATATGTAAGCGTGAACTCGTGAATGCCAGAGTCCTGAGTGGAGTGCCCTCTATTGGAGTTTATTGGAGCTCCAGCTGATGATCGTGACATGTATATTATGGCCAAAAAGTGATACAATTCTGATCATTTGTATCCGTATATACCTTATTACACTACTGTATATCTCGCAATAATATATTTTTTATACATTTAAGAAGGCTGCATTCTTATATTTTAAATGCTTAGTTTTATGATCAAAGCTCTGTAGTTTTATTGTGGGCAAAACATAAAATATAATGCAATTAAATAATGAACAAATAAATGTTTCTCAAAAGCCTGATGGATAATATTTGATACTTACATTTGAACATCATTTTTCTAAAGATGATTAATGAGATAAATGGTTTCAGTTCAGTAAGTGTTCATCTTTAAATATGACTAACAATATAAAAGTTATTCTTACTTTTACTTTCTATTAATCATTAAAGATTTCACAGCAATGTATCTCCTCTCCATCATACACTCTAAATCAGATCATCAGCTGCTGATTTCCTGTAGCTTACATAGCAAACAGCTTTGTGCCACCTTCAATTTTTTTATTAATTTACTGCCCATCTACATTTTCCACCCACATGCTCAGGCTCATGGTGAATTTAGTGCACTAAGTTGCCATTAGGCTCGTGGCGTGGTTGTAATGAGAGATGGTTAGGTATGGTTATGCTATACAGTTACTTGTTCTTCTTCTACAAAATTATGTGTCAAACCCCCACTTTTTATGAAAACGCCTCCAGAGCTTCCTCAGACATATTTCATATATGCTCCTTTGTAAGGACACTTCAGGCAGTATGAAGATAAAAATGTGTGGCGAAAAATAATTTGTCAGTAGCCTTCTACTTAATGTTTTGAGTGACATGAACCTGCTGGTGTTCCTCATACTATTCGATCCGTTTGACCCACTTTATTTTAAGGTCCAATTCTCACTATTAACTAGCATACATATTACTAGCACATTGACTCTTTATTAGTACTTATAAAGCACATATTAATGTCTTATTCTGAATGACCATATTTTAGATCCTGCAGTCCTAGCCATACTTAAAAACAACTTGCTAATAATTAATAAGCAGAAAATTTGAAGTTTATTGAGGCAAAAGTAAAAAAATAACAAAAATAATATTGGTTAATTTATAAATTTAGCTGAAACATGATTTACAGGCGGAAAGCGACTTTCAGCAGTTAGGTTTAAAAAAAAAGATTATTATATTATATCTGCATTTTTTGTCACTATGATTAATTTTTTTTCTGATAAATAACGAAAAACTGAATTAACTTTTAGTCTACATTATTCAGTTATTTTCTGTATCACTTGATATTTGATTTGATATTTAAGGCTGAACTATTTTCTCAAATACAAGTTCTCTGAGAACAGATCTGAATGTGTCAAACAACTTTATATAAAGCAGAAACGCATGTCTTGGCTTTCACAGGATGCCTATGGAATGCTAATGAGCGACTGAGGCTGTGAAACACTCACATGTCTAATTAAGATGCGGCACTAATGCACCTTTTTCTGAGTGCTAAATGCACTAAAATTAGATGGCAGAAACGTTCAACGCCAACTGGAATCATCTTCCTATTACATGGGTGGGATTTTAATGAGAGTTTCATATAATCCAATTACCACCGAAATTAATTCATTCACAAATCCCCAAGTGCTGGAGGTGTATATGCGTGCAAATTGGTGATCTTAATGAGCTTTCAAAATGATGGTATATCTTTCTTGATTAGTTGAGATTAGTATGGGATTCAATTCCGCTTCCAATAACACCACATAAAAACAGTAATTCCTTCTTCTCTAGACCCCCACACTTTTATTGACTTTACAGAACACTTTTTTTGGCATTCACTTGTAGCATAAAAAGTTACTTGACTAAGGGACAGGTCACTTTAGACACCTGATATTGGACCAGTGACTAGGTTCGTTACAGGAGGGTAAGTAATCAAGGCACACAAGGACACAGATAATAGCTGGAAATGACTCAGATGTATTTTGTTAGTGCAAAAGTAATAATAATAAAAAAACAAATGTAATACAACCACAACAACAATAGAAGAAAAATAAATAAAACAAATGAAATAATTGTTCTTTTCAATCCCTTGTTGTTCTTTTTATTATCTTTGAGCTCTGCTCTCTATTTAAATAGGTTTAGCTTTTCTTTCTATTTGTTTCTAGGTCTTCGACTTATATTTCAGTTGTTTAGTTTCTATTTTGGTTTATAGATATTTAGTTTTACTAACTGTTAGTTTAATAAGAGCTTTTCTTATATTTAGGGTTTTTCTATCTTTATATAAAAGATCATAGAAAATATGAACCCAAATTAAAACAATTGAAATAATAAAAGAAAAGTATAATATCACAATAGTTCAATTTGAAACAATTCGAAAATAATTCCAACAATATAAGTCAATAACTTCTCAGTCTGTGTATAAATGAATGTTTCTTTGTCATCCAAAGTGGAAAAAATATGTTAGTGTGTGCAAAAGTCTCTTGGTGTAGATGAAAGCTTCGTTTCAACAGTCAATGGTGCAAAATGATCGCTTAAGGAAAAGTCCGATCCTACCGATCAGAATATATGCAATGAACTGGATTCCACCTGATCAGTAGAAGCACTAATCCATTGGAACGCACAGGTTTACTCCATCCGCACTTCTCAAATTCACAGAGATTCAGTTGGGAGGCTCGCCATCTCATCGTATGAAGGGTTTGATCCAATCACACCAAAAAAACCTGACCAAATCCGGGGTTCATATGCTTTTAACCCACATTGGATTTCACAGGGGTTCTCAATCAACAATCATCAGCGGCAATATCAACAATCACGTTCTCAGATTCATCTTAGCTTTTTCCTCTCGCGATCAGCAATGTGTGTGTCTCTCGTTGCTTTCGCGTCTCGTCTCAATGACGTCACGCGCAATCTCCGTCCAGAGTGATTATGTTAATTAGGCATTTAGTCATTTTATTAATTTATTATTTTAAACTGCAATGACGTTATTAAGCTTTTTGTTTAAATATATCCTGTATTTTATTAGAAATATAATTATTTGAAAGTTATATAATTTTCTTTCTGTTTCTTAAATAGCTGAATTCTAACCTGTGTTAGTGTTACACACTCAAAATTTGAAAGTGTTTCTTTTGTGCTCCCATGGGGAAAGCCGGACATTCAACAGAAAACAATGTTAAACAAAATCAATCAATAAAAAGAAAACGGTTAATAAAATCACATCAATTTATGTGTAGGCTGCATTCTGATGCCACAGCAGTTCCGAAAGACAAGCTGCTTAATTTTTCTGCCTTTTAAGATACATGTTTGCTGTGTTCTAAGTGCCACTGTTGCTACTGTTGTAGTTTTCAATCCTGGTCCTGAGGACCCAATGCTCAGAACATTATCTGACACACTCCGGCTACATCTAGACAAATCTGGAAACATTTAAAACGTACTCGGTTACTTACGTAACCTCGGTTCTCTCTAGAAGAGGGAACGAGTACTGCGTCTTAGCTAAGACGCTACGGAAAAAGTTTCTTTTCACGAAATACTGAAGCAAAAAATTATCCTTAATTTTGAATTTTTGTAAAGCGCATTTGCAGCAGTACACAGCCATAGGCGAGACGGCTCGCTCGCTCATTGGCTGCTCTGCAGCAAGTGCACAGCCTATCGAGCACAGGCTGATGCAATATCAGACCAATTAGGACGCTTCACGCCTATCACGCCACTTCCCGCCGAAACGGGTGTGGCCCAACCCTATAAAAAGGAGCTCGAAAAGGCTGACACACCTGATTTATTTCATCGCCGAAGCGAACCAGAGTGAATCGTACGCACAGCAGAGAACGCAGTACTCGTTCCCTCTTCTAGAGAGAACCGAGGTTACGTAAGTAACCGAGTACGTTCTCTTACGAGAGTTCTCTCGTACTGCGTCTTAGCTAAGACGCTACGGGAACCCCATGTAGAACGCCGTGCGCGCAGGGATCACACACCAATAAACTTTAAGCAACGCCCAGGATTTACAGTGCACAGTCACCCGATGGACTCACAGAGAGCCCAGGACAGGAGAGGGGGGGAAAGCCTTCCGTCCCATATCTAGCAGCACCCGTAGATGCGGCAATACAATCATCACACAGTCGAGGCAAGGCCTGAACAATGTGGCAATGTGGGTCTTACGTAATACTGCCCATATAACAGTCGGTAGCGCATAACGCTCACGAACTCAGAATTCCAATCAGGGCCCTGATTCGGCTACACCGACAGCAGCCTTGCTTGCAAGGCGGGAACCTCCAGGTTATAAAACCTGATAAATGTAGACGGCGAGGCCCAACCTGCCGCCATACAAATATCCTGCAAGGAGATCCCAGTAGACCACGCTCACAATGAGGCGACGCCTCTTGTGGAGTGTGCTCTGACGCCCAGTGGGCACTGAAGGCCCCTGGAAGCGTAAGCTAACGATATGGCGTCGACTATCCATCTGGATAGAGTCTGTCTCGAAACAGCCATTCCTTTGGAACGTCCACTGAACGAGACAAACAGCTGCTCAGTCTGTCGAAAAACAGCGGAGCGAGACAAATAAGCTCTTAAAACCCTAACAGGGCAAAGAAGACTCGAGTCTCCATCCTCTCCTGACACCGACAGGGCAGACAGGGCAATAACCTGGGCCCGAAACGGCGTGTTGAGGGACTTTGGCACATAACCGTGCCTAGGTTTGAGTATGACCCTAGAGTCATTAGGCCCAAACTCCAAGCACGACTGGCTCACTGAGAGCGCGTGCAGGTCACCCACACGCTTCACTGAAGCGAGAGCCAACAAAAATACCGTCTTGAACGACAGATGCTGGAGGCTAATCGATTGGATAGGCTCAAAGGGGAACCCTTCATGGCCTCCAAAACCGTTGCAAAATGTCCCATACAGGGACTGACAGAGGTCTGGGAGGATTCAGCCTCCTAGCTCCTCTAAGGAAGCGGATGACCAAATCGTTCCTTCCTATTGACTGACCCAGCGCCGTTTCAGAAAACGCTGCGATGGCCGCCACATAGACTTTGAGCGTGGATGGGGCTCTGCCCTTATCCAACAGCTCCTGCAGGAAGGAGAGAACCTCCGTCACCTCACAACTAAGGGGTGAACATCCCCGAGCTGTACACCAGCTGGAGAGCACCGACCACTTCGAGGCATAGAGCCGTCGCGTCGACGGAGCCCTAGCCTGAGTGATGGTATTTAGCACTGCCACTGAGAGATCAGCGGGTAACCGTTGAGCGCCCACACATGGAGGGACCACAACTCCGGTTGAGGGTGCCAAATCGAGCCCCTGGCCTGCGATAGGAGGTCCCTCCTCCAAGGCACTGGCCACGGGGCGATATCTGCTAACCGCATCAAATCTGGGAACCATGGTTGGTTCTTCCAAAAAGGTGCTACAAGCAGTATGGAACATCTCGTTTCTCTCACCCGTTCTATCACCTGCGGAAGGAGGGAGACGGGAGGGAAAGCATAAAGCGGGCAGCACGGCCATCTCCGTGATAGCACGCTTTCGTTCTTGGAAAAGAACGCGGGGCAGTGAGCGTTTTCGTGGGACGCGAAGAGGTCCACCTCTGCCCTGCCAAATCTCTCCCACAACAGCCGGACTGTTTGCGGGTGTAGAGACCATTCGCCCGTGGGAATGTTGTTTCTGGACAGCCTGTCTGGACCCAGATTCTGCAGCCCAGGCACGTGCACTGCCCTCAGCGAGCGCAAGTTGCACTGAGCCCAAACCAGGAGGCACTCCGTCAGCCTGTACAGGTTTCGGGACCCGAGACCGCCCTGGTGATTTATGTAGGACACCACAGACATGTTGTCCGAATGGACTAAGACGTGGTGGCCTTTGATTTGGGGACAAAAACGCGTCATCGCGTTCTCCACTGCCAGCATTTCCAGACAGTTGATATGTTGGAGCTTTTCCCATTCTGACCACAGGCCAAAGGACAGTCTGCCCTCGAGCAGCGCTCCCCATCCCGACGTGGAGGCGTCCGTCAACACCATCTTCACTGTCGAGGAAGTCCCCAGGCTTACACCTAAATGGTACCAGTCGATCTCTGTCCAGGGTTTCAGGGCTGTAATGCAGCCTTGATTGACCTTGAGACGCAGTCGACCAGATATCCACGTTCCGTGCGGTACCCGTGCTTTCAGCCAGAACTGCAGGGGGCGCATGCGGAGCAGGCCCAGCTGCAGAACCGGAGATGCTGAGGCCATGAGACCCAGCATCCTCTGACATTCTCTGAGCAAAACAGTCACGCCGCAGCGGAGAGAACTCGCCGCTCGCTGCATGCTCAACGCGCGCTGTGGTGACAGCCGCGCCATCAAGGAAAGTGAGTCCAGAGCTAAACCCAAGAACAGTATCGTCTGACTGGGGTTCAGCGAACTCTTCGCCCAGTTGACACTGAGACAGAGTCTCTCTCGAGGTGATCGAGTAGAACGGCTCCGTGCTCCGCTCGTGATTGAGCCAGAATTAGCCAGTCGTCCAAATAGTTCAGCACTCGCAAGCCTCTGAGTCTGAGAGGAGCGAGCGCTGCGTCCATGCACCTCGTAAACGTACGAGGAGCTACGGACAAGCCGAACGGCAGGACTGTAAACTGGTATGCCTGGCCCTTGAAGGCGAATCTCAAATATCGCCTGTGATTTGATGCTATCTGTATTTGAAAATACGCGTCCTTCAGATCTATTGACATGAACCAGTCCCCTCTGCGAATATGTGCGAGGAGCTTCCTGGTCGTAAGCATTCTGAAACTGCGTTTCATCAATGCCCTGTTCAGCTGTCTTAGATCCAGTATGGGCCTGAGACCCCCGTCTCTCTTGGGCACCAGAAAATATCTGCTGTACAGCCCCCCCTCGCTTTGAGCTTGAGACACAGGCTCTATAGCCCCTTTGCTCAACAGTTTTGATATTTCGGCCCGAAGTAGGTGTGCTACTTCTGTTTTTACCGTGGTTGCGAGGCGCGCTAAAAAGCGTGGAGGGCGTCGAGAAAACTGTAGCGAGTAGCCTCTCTTTATAATGCCTAGCACCCAATCCGAAACCCCTGTAAGCGCTGACCATGCATCCGCATGAATGGCTAAGGGCTGGATGCGAAGCGCGCTCTGTTGCCTGGGCAACGGCGGTGCTTCGGTGTGCTGCAACATGGGCGTTGCGCCTGAGGCATTTGAGGCGGGGAGCGCGCTGATCACAGCGGGCAAATCGCTCCTCCTCGACCCCGTCTCGGCGCTTAACCGATTGAGGGAGGGCTGAGCGGGTCCCATAGGACTCATGATGTCTGCGAGTAACTGTGGGCTGCAAATGTGCACATTTACTGCTTTTGACTCGCTGTCGCTGTACGAGCACGGGTTTCGTTTTTACAGAATCCACGCGCCGTGTGTGACATAGTGTTTGTGGGCACTGAGGAGTGGGCACGTTTACTATGTGGTGCGCGTGACCGATCTGAGTCGATCTTATAGGCGCGAGCCCTGTGTGCAGGGCTGTGCTTATATGCGGAGATGGGCACTGAGGAGTGGGCATCGTCACTACATTTATAGCACCATCGGCCGTGGCCGGAACACCAGAAATAACACTCATTTCGGGAAATATCTGGGTAGCCGTGACAACGGCTTTTGTGTGCAGGCAAGCGGGCACTCGTGCAGGCTTGCACATTGCAGAAGACGCTGAGACAGTCACAATTCTTGGAACTGCAACAGCGGCGCGCTTGGGTGAGAGCTCGGCCGCAGTGGAACTCATACACCGGCGCTTTCCTAGCAGTGCTAGGATGCTTTCGGGGCTTCTGGCTTCACCGCAATCCTGCCGCGGCTCCCATGGTGCGGGGCGACGGCTGGAAGAGCGAGAACGGGGTCCCGCGTTGCATTGCTGACGCTGTCGCGATGACGCAGTTGGCGGTGGGCGTGACTGAGAGCTCTGTGGGGCCGGCCTATCACGGCCAGCTGCAGAACCGGAGCGCTTCGGCAAGAAGTGCTTGAACGCCTGCGACGCTTTCTGGTCCTCGACGAATCTCTCCACAAACTCGCTGACAGATGATCCGAAGAGGCCAGCAGGAGTCAGCGGCGCGTCGAGGAACGCAGCGCGCTCAGACTCCTTGATGTCAGAGAGCGTCAGCCACAAATGCCTCTCAGCCACCGTAGCGGAAGCCATAACCTGTCCCATGGCCTGTGCAGCGGACTTAGTAGCACGGAGGGAGAGATCCGAAGCACTCCTCAGATCCGTGAGACAGATCGCTTCAGGTCCCATCTCATCCAGCTTGCGGAGGAGATCGCCCTGGAAAATCTGCAGCGTGGCCATGGTGTGCAGCGCAGACACAGCCTGCCCAGCAGCAGAGAAGATCCGTGCGAGCAGCGATGACGTCATGCGGCAGGCTTTGGATGGCAACGCCGCCTTAGTCCACAGTCCAGCAGAGGGCGGGCAAAGGTGCGCTGCGATAGCCTGTTCCACCGGCGGAAGTGACAGGTAGCCTCTGTTCTTAGCATGGTCCAGTGTGGAGAATGCTGGTGAAACAGATGAACGAACTCTCGCCGAGAAAGGACCGTTCCAAGCTTTCGCCACTTCTTCGTGAAGCTCAGGAAGAAAGGGGGCGTGCTTTGAGCTGGGAGAAAAACGCTCATCCGGGAGAAAGCTACCATCCAGCCGGGAACGAGAAGGGGGCGCTGGAGCAGACCACTCGAGGCCGAGGCTCGCCGCGGCCAGTGTGAGCACTCGCATCAGCTCCTTATCGATATCCGCCCGTCTGCTGGGCCTCTGAGCAGAAGGCGCGAGATCCACGGAGCTCGCCCAACCCTCACTGCCCGAAGCAAGCAGAGAGCATGTGTCCTCTTCCTCCGATGCGGGCCTGAGATCCACTTCCTCCGATGACACGGCGGCAGACAGCGGACGCTGACCATCGGGAAGCGATGCTGGGGAGGCCGGTGAAGTGGGGGGAATCGGCGAGCTCGGCAGAGCTGGAGGCGGTTCCGGTAGGTGCTGCGAGCGGCGCTTTTTACGGCGCTGCGGCGCAGCGGATGATGCAGGCTTCGAGAATAGCGCCCGGCGAGTCCTCAGAGTCACCATAGGCATTAACTCGCAATGAGGGCATCCGCCGTCAGCGTGCGCGAGCGCTGAATGGTCCGCAGATGACGTGACGATCTCCTTCGCTGAGCGGGGCTCTGCACGAGCCGCACGAGGGCATCTTTAAAAAGACGCAGCTCTTTTATGAGTGTGCGTCGCAGAGCGAACTCACACAAGGATATAAAGGATATAGGCGCCGGACAGCGCAGCCGGAACGGCAGTAGAAGGCGGCGAGGCCAGCAGCTTCCGAATGGCTCGTCCCGCTGATATGCCTCTCAGACGGCGCTTGCTTCCTCCGTGATCCAGCGATGCGTGAGCTTAGCTGAAGAGATGAAAAATCAGGTGAGTCAGCCTTTTCGAGCTCCTTTTATAGGGTTGGGCCACACCCGTTTCGGCGGGAAGTGGCGTGATGGGCACGAAGCGTCCTAATTGGTCTGATATTGCATCAGCCTGTGCTCGATAGGCTGTGCACTTGCTGCAGAGCAGCCAATGAGCGAGCGAGCCGTCTCGCCTATGGCTGTGTACTGCTGCAAATGCGCTTTACAAAAATTCAAAATAAAGGATAATTTTTTGCTTCACTATTTCGTGAAAAGAGACTTTTCCCGTAGCGTCTTAGCTAAGACGCAGTACGAGAGAACTCTCGTAAGAGAAACACATCTTTTTATTTATGCATTTTGGCATTTAGTCCACTTGGAGACAGCGTTTTTGTCCTGCAAAACTGCACTTTTGAAGACACACTCCCAAGTGGATCAATCTAAAAACATTTTAGTGCGGACTGTAAAAGAAGCCTGTATTCGAAAACAATGATGCATGTTTAGTCATGTGACACATATAGATATCTGATCCTTAAAATGTGTTACTTTGTAAAATTCACATATAACATTCATGCAAAGATGGCTGCGGCAAAACACATGAGGACGCATCATTGAATGGTGAGATATTTTGATAATAAAATGATCATGCTAGAATAATAGTGTGATTATATTATTATATCTGGTCTCTGCATGATCTCAGTGATATTTTATTACATTTTTAGCATGCACAATAATATGGTTTTAGCATTTTTTGACATGTCAGTGACAACAAGAAACCTTTAGAAAAACCCTGAAACGCTAATGTGGATGAAGATCGCTTAAAGGAAACACCTTTTTCAGATATTTCTGGATTAATGTAGATGTAGCCTCACTTCTGTTCATGGAGCTCTTTCTTATCAATCTGATAAGTGAAGTGAGTAACGTGACATACAGCCAAGTATAGTGACCCATACTCAGAATTCGTGCTCTGCATTTAACTCATCCACAGTGCACACACACACACACACACACACACACACACACACACACACACCTGGAGCAGTGGGCAGCCAATTATTCTGCGGTGCCCAGGGAGCAGTTGGGGATTCAGTGCCTTGCTCAAGGGTACCTCAGTCGTGGTATTGCCGGCCCGAGACTCGAACCCACAACTCTATGTAAAGTGGTGGATCCCTAGAATCAGTATTGCAAACCACTGCTCTAAAGTTTTTGTGCTTTTTTGCCAATTATTTGTTTTTCTGCCTTTAAATGGTCTGAGCATCAAAGACTAAGTCATGGAGATTTAAAACTTGGTGGGCAGATTACAAATCACCCTCATGACTCATGCACAACCACACATGTCCGTTAGTAGCAAATCTGACCAGTTATTTCATTTTATTTTTGATTTCTCTTTCAGCCAACGAAAATAATCCCACTATGGCAACTGTGGCAGACTTTGAGTCTGTACAGCTAAGAAACACACAGTTTTATTATGAAAACATATAATATAAACAATGAAAGTCTGGAATAAAATATGTATTATAGCAAATCCATCTTTAAAATTTTTTTTTTAAATAACTCCTCTCAATTGCCATTCTTGCTTTTTCAGTTCCCTCTCTTCAGTCAACGATTCTGTGATTCTGATGTGACAAAACCCACTTCTCGCTCATGGGAAGTTTCAAAGATTTCTCTTCTCTCCACTTTGATTGTTTTTGATATTTTCCACACATATTCCTGTTAGAAGCACTGCAAACTTAAGAGCATGATTGGAACTTGCGTTACTGATTATGCACAATTATTAACCTAAATTGGGACAAATCAACCCAGATTCCTTACCTAAAAGACTGGGCTCAACATTTGAATTGAAAAAATAACCCACAGTGTGTGCTGTCTTGATAGTGTAGACAGCTTAAGAGTACTAAAATCAATCATTTAAAAAAAAAAACATTTACATAGACATTGTTAGAACAAAAAGTTGGAAATAGGATGCTTTCACTCACAGAACTCACTGAAAGAAAAATAAATCAAGGCCTGTGTTTTACATACTCTTTCACAAAACACTAAGTGACTAAGTGATGTGAGGGAGAAGGAACACTTTACGATGAGCTTCAAAGGATAACATTTTAGACTTTCCCTTTTAGACATTTCCTTTTGGACATGTTTTCTTCCCTCTGCTCTTAGCAGTGATGAAAAACATTTAAAACATTTACTCCTGGTCTTCAAAGACTTGTCTTTTCATGTGTGGGAACACAGATCTTGCATGTTAATCCAACAAGAAAATGCCAGATCTGTTTGTTTGTTTTTGTGAAAAGTGGGGCGTAATGGGTTTTATACTGTAAAAACTGTATATTTTATGGCCCTACACCAACCCTATACCTAACCCTAACCCTCACAGGAAACTTTGTGCATTTTTACTTTCTCAAAAAAACTCATTCTGTATGATTTATAAGCGTGGGTTATGTCCTCATAAGTCACCCTCTCCATGTAATACCTATGTCATTATATGTCACAAAAGCATGCACACACACACATACACATACACATACACACACACACACACACACACAATGGATTTCCACATATTATGGGGACACCCCATAGGCGTAATGGTTTTTATACTGTACAGACCTGCCCTACCCCAACTCTACATCTAAATCTACCTACTTTTTTCATTTTCAAAAGACTTCATTCTATATGATATATAAACTTGTTTCCTCATGGGGAAAAACAGCCTTGACTGAGAAGTTGACTGTTTATTTTTCTTTACCTTTTTCTATATCAACTCCATGATATTTTTAGAGGCCTGAGTTAGAGTTTGCTTACTGTATTTGTGTTTGCATAAAAAGGAGACTTAAATTCTCAAAATTTTCCCAACCCTGATTAGTATACATTATTCATATATTACAGACAGAATAGCTTAAAGAGCAATTATCTTTCTGTCACGGCACGGTAGGGACAGCGCCGTGGAAAGGACAAGGTCAGGGTCCAAATGCAGGTAAGATTAACTTTAATAGAACAAAAAGGCCAACATGGCAAAAACAAAACAGAAACAAATGACAGGAAACAAGCCGAAACAGCACAAGCACTAGAGACACGGTTCACAATTAACATTACAATAATCCAGGCAGTTGTGTGGAGTGGTGTGTGAGACAAAACTATGTACTAGTGAACAAATGGGAGAGCACATGGAACCAAACAAACACAACACTCACAGAAGACAGTGACAGAAAGACAGAAGAATGTGACAGAACCCCTCCCTTAAGGAGTGGATTCCAGACACTCCAAAATAATAAATCACGGAGGGAGGCGGAATGGAGGTGGATCAGGGGGAGGGATGGAGGGCCGGGCCCGTGTAGTGGAAGAGTGCCTGGAGAAAGAGGTATAAAGGTTCGCCCCAGGGACACAGAGAGCGGATGCCGCCGCCTCGGGTGAACTGTGAGCGGACGCCGCCTCGGGGGAACTGTGAGCGGACGCCGCCTCGGGGGAACTGTAAGCGGATGCCGCCGCCTCGGGGGAACTGTGAGCGGACGCCGCCTCGGGGGAACTGTGAGCGGATGCCGCCACCTCGGGGGAACTGTGAGCGGACGCCGCTGCCGCCGCCGCCTCGGGGGAACTATAAGCGGACGTCGCCGTCGCCGCCTCGGAGGAACTGTGAGTGGACGCCGCCGCCTTGGGGGCATCATGAGCGGACACCGCCGCCTCGAGGGCATCGTGAGCAGACACCGCCGCCTCGGGGGCATCGTGAGCGGACACCGCCGCCTCGTGGGAATCCTGAGCGGACACCGCCGCCTCGGGGGAATCCTGAGTGGAATCTGCGGCTTTGTGAAGGCTAGCAGTCAGCCCCACTGCCGCAGAGGGAACATCAGCAGGCTCCACCACTTTATGAGTCCTGCGAGCTGACCACGCTGCTCGCACCGACATCAACGGTGAATCCCGCATGCACGCTCCAGGAATAGGTGTGAGGCACTAGGTGCAGCCAACGAGGCCTCTGCTGACTCCTGGACTGTCGCCTCGGGAGAACCTTGAGCAGGCTCTGCAGCTAACTCCACCCTGACGACTGAGCCGCTCAACTGCAGAGCCAGGTTGATGTAATCCTCCAGCGTCTCGTCGGGGGGCCAGAATGGCATAAGGGACTTGAAGGGCTCGGGTAGTCCTCCCCAGAAAAAAACCACTAGACAGGTCCTCTCTGTCGCCGACAGCCGAGCCGCCCCCACAAAGTCCCAAGCATAATCCTCGATGCTTCACTCTCCCTGGCAGACGTCGAGGAATCTCCCTGCTGGACCCATATTGGCTGCCTGGATTCTGTCACGGCGTGGTAGGGACAGCACCGTGGAAAGAACAAGGTTAGGGTCAGTGGCGGACTGGGACAGTAAATCAGGCCAGGCAAAAATAATCAAATGAAGTATCAAGAAGTATCAAGGCATTCACTGTCTCTATCATCTTTCCCTTAATCCCCCTCTTTCTCTCACTCTGCACATCGAGTTTCTCTGCAAAATGAAATAAGCACTTCAATAATCTATATTAATTATGCAGCCATCAATTGTATGTCCCCGTGATCACAGTCCTACTACTGATGATCTTATAAATCATAATTCACTCTGAAAACTAGTTGCTTATTAGCATGTGTATTATTAACATATTGGCTGTTTATTAGTGCTTATAAAGTACATATAATGCATGACATCTATAATCCTACCCAATTCCCTAAACTTAACAACTACCTTATAAACTAGAAGTATGCATCAAATAAGGAGTTAATTGAGGCAAAAGTTATAGTTAATGCTTAGTTAATAGTGTGAATTGGACCCTAAAATAAAGTGTGACCGCACATATTTTCTAAGAGTATAGCCAGCATGTTTAGTTTTGCTTATAGCTTAAACTTTACCTGAAGGTTCCTGCTCTGACTCAAAAGCTGAACTGTCCACCCCATCTTGTTCAACAGCAGGAGCACTTGAAGCACTAGTGCTACTGTTGCTTCCTACGTCACCTTCAAAATAAATAAGCATTGTACACTAGGCTACATATTGTAGGCTAGAAATGGAAAATAAATTTCTGGTCAATTTTGGCACTAAAAAAATAATGTATCCCCATATGTAAAACAGTGTGCTAGTTTGTCATTGAGATGCTCTTTTAAAACATCTATCATTATATACATTTGTAATATATATATATATATATATATATATATATATATATATATATATATATATATATATATATATATATATATATATATACAGTACAGACCAAAAGTTTTGACACACCTTCTCATTCAAAGAGTTTTCTTTATTTTCATGACTATGAAAATTGTAGAGTCACACACGTTAGTTTTTAGGTACAGAAATTAAATAAAGTAATCAAATGTAAAACATTGCATTTTGGACTATAAATTAAAGATTATTCTTTATTAAAGTAAAAAAAGCTTTTTAATCAAGAGTGATTTATTTGTTGTTGCTGTTCGATTAATATAAAGACTGTCACTTTAAGAGAATGCACTGACCCAGTGTTCGAATTAGTATTGAACAAGAGTGAATTTTTGAGTGAGTTTTTTTTGTTTTGTTTTTTTTTCATCATCGCTGTTGTTGTAATGTCTGGGAATCCAGAATGCGTATCCATCAACAGAAACATATATTAACTGAACCCTGTTTGTTTCACGTTTTATTTATAGTAAACCATATTACAGATGCTTTGTCAGATTTAAGTTGAACAGCGGTCCCAGCGCGTGCCGAACTGTGTGTGGAGAACTGAACGGTTCAGTTTTTTCAGTGAACCTTCCCATCCCTAGTAAATATAAACGTAATTCTGACCGACCTGCTCCCTAGCTGGCGAACATGGCTGGGATTTTGCAGCAATTTGCTGCGTCTGTGGCCAGGGCTTTTCTCCATTTTATACGTTCCTTCTCTGCTCCTCCTTTGCATTTACGCTCCATTTTTTGCACGATTTTCTAAGATAAAGCCTGCCACTGGATATAGCCAATTAGGCAGTGCTTCGCTGATGTTTGGTCATGTGGTGGTGTTATTTTCACTCAGCGATCGCCTGATTCGTAGATTCATAAGTCCGTCAATTAATTCGCAGTTGCATACCAGCCTATTGCACGTCAGCCGCGGCAGGCCAGAATGACCGTCAGGCCACCGGGAAATGTCCCGGTGCTCCCGATGGCCAGTCCGCCCATGGTCAGGGTCCAAATGCAGGTAAGATTAACTTTAATAGAACAAAAAGGCCAACATGGCAAAAACAAAACAGAAACAAATGACAGGGAACAAGCCGAAACAGCACAAGCACTAGAGACACGGTTCACAATTAACATTACAATAATCCAGGCAGGCAGAGTGGTGTGTGAGACAAAACTATATACTAGTGAACAAATGGGGAACAGCTGTGTGTGTGAGTATGTGAACAGGTGTGCAGAGTGAACCAGGTGTGTAGAGTGAATGTGTGAGTGGGTGATACAGCTGTGCAGAGTGAAGGTAATGAGTCCGGGAGCAAGGGAGAAACACAGGTGGAGCAACTAAACAGTAATGAGGTGACAAGGTGGGTGGGGTCAGAAAAGGACAGGAGAGAGCACATGGCACCAAACAAACACAACACTCACAGAAGACAGTGACAGAAAGACAGAAGACTGTGACACTTTCATGTGTTCATATTTCCAGATGAAACAGGAAGTCTGGGCAGGGCCTGTGAAAGGGCGTGTAGTTAAAACTTTTTTTTAAAGGCTTTAGTTATATTACAGCGATAAACCCTGATTAGCTACTTGCTTTAGGGACTTACTCATTTTTGAAAACATTTGATAGGACGAAAATCCAACCAAGTCTCATTGGAAAAATGTGTTGGTGGCAACATTTCTACAAAATTGCTTCTTGCATTTTGATGGAGACTTTCAAAGTGAAATGTCCAGTGAGTAGCACTAAAAGCATGTTCAGTTTATCTGAAACGAATGAAGAATGTGAATCAGGCAATGTTTTATGACATTTTGTTGTTGCTGTTGTTGTACGTACCATAGGCAGTTCAGAAATGAAATGATGGTGAGGGGCACTAAATGTTTAATGCAAAAAACAAAATAAAAACAAACAAAAACAAAAAAAATTATATATATATATATATATATATATATATATATATATAATAAAAAAAATAAATATACCTAAACTAAATCCAACTCCAAACTTAAATTATAGTGTTAAAAAAGCAAAAGTGAGAAAACAAAACATTTGCTAGAGTTCATTTTAGCTTGCTTCTAGAAGTCTTTGAGATCTTTTATCATGATTTGTGTTTCACAGGACTTGTCCCTGAGCTCTTCACATTGCAAGTACAATGCTGTACCAGGTGTGCTACCGAGCAATTTACTATTTATTAACAGAAACAAATTTATTTTGCAAAACATAAGGAGATGGTTATGTGCTGCAAATATAAAAAATCTATTACTTTAGTAATAGTGTTTAGTAATAGTAAAAAGTGTAATAGTAATAGTAAAAGTGTTTTGGCGTCATAATACAGTATTGTGCAAGAAACCACATGAAATTAAGTCTTAAAGGGATAGTTCACCCAAAAATGAAAATCACCCCATAATTTGTATATGACAGGATGTATGCATAGCATAAGCTTTGGTGAGAATATTGTATTTTCTCAAGAACCAAAGTTTTGTTTACAGGAGCAAAAAAAAAAAAAAACAGTCCCTCTTGGCTTATATCGAAATCCTTCAAAATGTTCCTTTATAAATTCTCATTTTGTACTTCTAATTCATGACCAGTGTTTTGTTTTGCTCTCCCCTCTGTGCTTAGCCTCCAATTCACACACTGCGAGTAAAATCTGTGAATTTATTAGCCATTGGCTAATATTAGACATAATTTACTCGCCAGATTGAAGGTTTAGTCGCATATGCGAGTGATTTTCTCGCAATGTAGAGGGTTGGGTTGACAAGAAATGGATAGCTGTCTCTTCGTTTCTGTCACTAGCGCGCAAGTGCAAGGCAACACTGTGTGCATGTACAGTAATACTGATGGGAGTTGTAGTGTCACACTGCAATATGGCTTATTTCAGATGCCTTTAAAAACACTACAATTATTCAACCCGCCAAAGTGGCTAGTTGGAGTCACTGTGTTACCCGCCACAAGCAAAATCCACCCGCATTTGGCGGGTTGGCGGGTGTTAATGTCATGCCCTGTTTATATACATAAAAGTAAGTGTAAGAGTAAGTGAAGCTATGATATACAGAATGTACAGTGGAGTTGCTATATTAGTCTGAAACAAGAAAGTCATATATACCTAGGATGGCTTGAGGGTTAGTAAATCAAAGAGTAATTTCTATTTTTGGGTAAACTATCCCTTTAATTAATAAACTGCCCCATAATCATGAAAAAGGAATAAAAATAATTGTTTTACTAATGTCACTAATGGACATTTCAGCTTGAATTACAGTGAAATGTATGTATATGTACATTTAATGTAGCAAAAATGTAGGCCAAAGCATTTGTTTTTGCACATTTTTTCAATAAGCATGAGATGCAAAAATCTGTGTTATTGATATCAATTGTATACCTACTAAAGTAAACGTTTGTAACTCAACTTTTAAGAGTATACTGGCATACTAGATGACCTCAAAACAATCAAGCAAACATAGATTAAATATTTCATGATATATTTCAAATCTCCATTTGTAGTGCCTGGGGTCAGTAACTGTGGACAAAAGCTAAGATAGGAAGCATTCCGAGTTGTTAAAACAAAACAAAAATAACAACCATTCTGTTCACTAAATTCCACTTTGCAGCGATTTTTGTGAGAAAGTACCTGTGGGCACCAGACCGTAATCTTTCTCTCTTCCCTCTGCTATCATTCTGCACTTTGCTCACCAAATCAGATAAATTATTCAGGCCAGCAAGGGCATGCTTTCTGCATGAGTGAGCGTGATGGACGTGTGTGCATTTAATACAGCGTCTGTACACAGGGGGCACCAGCGGCCAGGGAATGGAACACAGATGAAACCATTCACTTCTGCATTTTCCCTGTCAACACTGCCAAACTGCCTCAAACAAATTCGGTCAGCACCCTGTCATGAGAGAGATAAAGCATCAAACAATATCAAAACTGCCTCTCTGTCAACACAGAGCTACTTTACGTCACTCAGTCCTCCCAGCACTGAGCAAACTGTCAATGAACTACAGAGAGGTAAAAATTAGAAAAAGAGATAAGTGAAGGAAAAAAACTTGAAGTAATGGTTTGAGAAAATGAATGGTGACAAGTATACTAATGCTTTGTTGTTGACTTTTGTTTTTAATGCAACTCTAAATTCTGCCATTTTTTACTCTAAATAAAAAAATAAATGGATTGCATTTAATTGTGGAAAATTGTGTAACTCCCAGGAGAAAGAAAAATCCATGCCAGACCCTGGAAATAAACTGAGGCCCTCTGTCTGATACAATATCTTCAGGAATACAGACATTTCTGAGAGAGCTTCAGCAGTTTTTAGCACATGAGCAGATCACGATGTCATCTTTGTAGATGAGGACAGACTTTTTGAGGATATCCCTAAAGATCTCATTCATAAAGTTTTATGAAGTGTAGATGGTTAGTTTAAAAAGGCCATACAGCATCAATCGGTACTCGTAGTGTCCTGAGAGGGTTAGGAAGGCAGTTTTAAATTTATCACATTTACGGATATGGATGAGATTGTAGTCACTGTGGAAAACCAATTTGGAGAAGATACAAGCTCTACAGAGTTCTTCTAAGGCCGCAGGGACCAGAGGAAGAGGATAGGCGAAACGTCTGTGAGTTCAGTGTTTGATAATCTATACATGGCCATACGCCCTCATCCTTTTTGGCCACAAAGAAGATGCTGAAGAGGCTGGAGAGGTGGACGGACAGATGAACCCCTGGTGAAGGGCCTCTTTAATGTACTCCTCCATGCCAGTGCTTTCCAGGATTGAGAGAGGATAATTTTGTCCTTTCTGTAATTTGACCCCAGGCAGCAGGTCTATTATGCAGTCCCATGGCGAGTGTGGTGGGAGGCGAGTAGCTGCAAACTTGCTGAACACGTCCTGGAAGGCCATGTATTACGCTGGGATCTTTACTGCATTCTGTGAATCTGGACTTTCAACTGAAGTAGAAGATATAATTGCTAAGGAGAAATCACAAGTTTTCACAGGAAGCTCTTTGATACAGTAATAATCACTCCACCTGAAAATTTCTCCTGAGTACCAGTGGATCGAATGCTGATGCAGAGCGAGCCATAGGCGTCCAAGGACTATATCCACCGATGACTCCTCCAGCACCAGGAAAGATATTGTTTGGTATGTAGGCATCTGATTCGAAGAACAACCTCTGGTTTTTGATAACGTACCAAGCCCTTGCCCAGTGGTTTTCCCTGGATGGTGGTGATATGATAACAGGTTGCATTCTTGTACCATGGGAGATGAATTTGGAAGAGGAAGTGAGAATATATGAAGTTTCCTGAGGACCTGGAATCAATGAGGACTTTTTGCTTACTGTAGACGGAAGAGCTTGTGGAAGTAGAGATGCCAAAAACTTCTCTGAAATGATCTTCAAAAGCATCCAGGGAGTGAGTTACTGGACTTCGAGACTCCAAGATGCCTATTGAAGCACCCGACTCAGCAACAAGGATATGATAAAGGCAATCTTTGCTTTCTCACTTACAAATTGATGTGGTTGTATTTCAAAAAACAAGGAACATTGGAAAAGGAAGCCACTGCACTCTGTCGCCTCACCAGAATATGTTGCTGGTTTGGCCATGGGACATGCGGAGGGAGATAAAGTGATGGGAAGTGATGATCCAAATAAAAGACAGTAATCATATATCATATATCAACATATAATCCAAACAGGTAAATCCATAAAGCAAACAGGTAGGTGAGCAACCTAAAGACCAACCAGTGAGTGAATGGAGTGAACAGTCTTTTATGTGGTGAAGGGAAGTGGCTGAAGGAGGTGGTGTTTAGTAGTCAGGTGATTATGATCGGGTGCACGTGGGTGGATCCATGTCAATATGTAATAACCTATATACAGTATATGTTAAGTTTAGTTGATGTTAATTTTATTTCAAGTAACTATTTATTTTTTTGATTGTTGAGTTGTTATTTTTTATGTTATTATTTTTTTATTTATTAACCACAATGACCCTGCTTTAGACTACATTACAGCAAAAAAAAAATAAAATAATAATAATAATTTTTGTACGGAAGAATTATTATGAGAATGTTTCCATAAAACTCCCAATGCTTTGCCCCAAAGACTTCCTTTGTAAGGTCATTAATGTGAACAATTATTATTATTATAATTATTATTTTTTTTTTCAGAAACTGAGGGAGTTGAAATTATTTTCTAATCTAATGACAGCATGGCAGATGCTGTCGATGGAGTTTTTTTAAACCGGCATGTTCCTTTAATGACTGTGGTGTGAATAATTTCTCAGCGAGTGTCGTGCATGATGATAATTCCTTTCCAGCTCTGAGGTTTGGGGAATTCTCACTTCTGCCTTACTGTGCAGCTTGATTCTATTGTTTTGCTTTTTTAACATTTGTCAGATGCATTATTGAACATCTAGAGCTACAGAAAGATCAGATTAAAGGGGGCTCATCGATCACACTATCATTGATGAATGACTCACTAATTCTCTTTGATTTCTCCCCTCTCTTTCTCTCTCCTTGTTCTATCCATCTCTTGGCAGATTCAATTAATGATTCACCTGTCTGTCTCAGGGGTTACATGTGTTTAAAGAAATGACAGTGGCTGTTGTGAAAAGAGCTTTATGGGAGACTCAACTGTTTGGATAAGAGCTGAGTTTAATCAGAGAAGAATGGCAGAGAGAAAAAAGGCTGTGTTAAAGAAAAATGGATTGTGGAATACTATTCACGGGAGTTAGCAAGCTCATGCGTCTTATTAAATGTAATGTTGCCCATTACCTTGATTTTATTAATATCCTGCCTTCACATTTCAAGCCCACATCAGCTCCATTGTCAAAACTGCTAGTAATATGTCCCTATGAAATCCAGTTTATTTTTCTCAAATTCTATTTTTCCTTTTAAAATTTTCTGCATTCTTTTATTTTTTATTTTCCAGATTTTTTTCATTTTTTTTCATTTTAATTGTTCTGTATTCTATTTTAATGGTTAAAATACATTTCTAATGTAATATAATTACATTTCTAATTTTAAGCATGTCTAATGAATTGAAATCCTAAAACTATATATATATGTGCATAAATGTTTAATGTTTAATTAAATGTTTAATAAAAAAAAAAAAAAGTAAAAGTTAAACAAAAATTACAATTTTTTTTTCAAACTTATTTTCAAACTTCTGTGTTCTCCATTTTATTTTTCTTAATGGCTTAATGAAATTATAATAATAAAAAAGCATGTCTATCGACTAAAAAGCTTAAAAGTTTAATAATTAAATTTTTTTTTAAGCCAAAGAGGCTGTCTCTGATCTCTCTGCCTGTGATGTCACAGCCATGGTGTTTATCTCTGAATACCGTGCCTGTCATGTCGCGGCTATAGAGGTCTTTCTCGAACTCCCTGCCTGTCATGCTATGGCCACTGAGGTTGTTCAAAGATATTCTGCCTGTCATGTTGCAGCCACGAAGGCTGCTCACAAACCTACTGCCTGTTCCATCAGACCACGTAGTCCGTCCATGTGTCTGCTCCACCATGACCTCCTGATCTGATCTGATCTGATTTAAAAAAAAATATATATATAGGTCTTATGTTTCCACTGTTCCTTGTCTAGCTTTGTTCCTGTACTACTGTTGGGGAGTTCATTTTCATGTTCATGTTATGTTTCATGGACTATGTTTGTTTTGTATCTCTATTACATTTCTGTTCAATAAATACTGCACTTGGGTTCTCATGGTTAGACAATGATGAAAATTCATATATATATATATATATATATATATATATATATTCATATATATGTACAATATAATATAATATAATATTATAAATATAAAATATATATAAATATAATATAAATATTTTTAAGTGTATTATAAAATAGTTGTATTTTTATTTGATCCTCACTTTTTATTTTTAAACACTCTATATATTTTTTCGTTTATTATTTTATTTAAAATACAAAATAAATAAAGTGCAATAATATAATCACTATTATTAATTATTAACTTTTTTATAGTTATATTTAATGAATCACAATATGTGCAGTTTAAGCACCAAACCAAATCTCCAAGTGCTTTCTGACTAAAAATGTATGTATAATTTTTGTCGCAAAAGATAAAATCCATCCCAATTATATAGAGGGGTGTATATAATTGGGATGCATTTTATCTTTTGCGATATACTGGCAGAAATTATCCCCACGAAGAGAATTTGTCTTCCCATGATAAGAACGATAAAATCTAGTTGTTTAAATATTTCTGTGTGCGACCGTGCTGAATGGAAGGCATACGTGAAACTGAGGAGTAGTTTATGACTAAATGGTGCTGCCTCTACAATTTGGAACTGGTTTGGTTTGTGCGATCAGTAAACATACTACAGTAGCAATTGTGTGATACAGTTTTGAAAAAAGATGGCTTGAAGAACACAGATAAACCACATATTGTCACAATCATGTGTTTATTGTCTTCACGGTTGATCAGTTTAAGCATTTCTGTCTTGTTTTTATCCAGCTACAGTAATAGCTGGATATCTCTGTCCATAGGAGAGATTTCCTGGAGCATCAGCAGTTCTATTACTTCTGTGATTCTGTAACCGGCTTCCAGTATGAATGAAACAGACATTACTGTGTGCTCACAACAACCTATTTTGGGGTAAAAATAAGAAGATAACACTTCTTTCTAAAGAAACAGGAATTTTTTTTTCTTTGTTCTTTTAGTGGATGCATTATGAATTATCATAATCTCAATACCAGAAAATATCGTGAAATAGTTTTGTCTATATCATCCATCACTAGTGTAGAACCCTACTTTTAATTTATTTAACCACAATTTGACCATTAACCATAGAAATGTTTAAGCTTGTTAAGCTTGTTTTACTTATACCTGTATCAACCTGTCCTCCAACCAATACGCTCGTATAGGTCGTTTGTCCAAATCCCTGAAATACGACCCATCAGAGCGTATACTACAATTGTACAATTGTTCGAACCCAGAGAACGGACGTGCACGTAAAATGTATATGCTCAATAAATAATAATTTAGCATGATTTCTGTGAGGGTTAGGTTTAGGGGTGGGGTTAGGTGTGGTCATTTGAACGAATAAGCCACCTAGTAAAATATGTACAAATTACTGTGAGATCGGTGTAAAACGGTGTTTTGATTGGTAAAGACGTTATACGTCATTTCATGACGACAGACGCAACGCGATACTGTCATTATCATAGACAGTAAAAGAAATGGACACAGCGACCCCATTGGAACTCAATTGAGACAAGTGAAGCCCATTTTTAGCGATTTTTAGCACCTCCGTTTCTGACGCGCAGACTCAAACTAAGCTTGATGACGTCAGCAACCTGTCTGACAGATGTAAATCTTCTAGTAGCTGTGCGTGCAAACTGCCATCGTTAATCTTGCAGAGACGGCGAGCTTGAGCGGGGAGTTCTTTGGCGTGAGTGAGCAGGAGTAAGTATTCTGATTAATTATTTTGTATAGTATTTTAAAATGGGCTTCTCTCTTGACGTCTCCCCGATTGCCTGCGAGCTTCTTCTCCTGTCTGTAAGAGTCGAGTGGTTATGATGGAATCGTTAGCCTATTTTTACAAAAACTGTTTCTACGGGGCCATAATGTAACATAGAAGGTAATGGAGCCCTTTATACATTGTCATGTATCTTTAGAAATAAATAATGGACAAATGGATTCTTTAAACGCCTCAGATGTAAAGTTATTCGCTGTCAAAGTGACGCCAACATGAATGGGAGTCAATGGGATGCTAACGCAAGTGAAGTTCTGCTACAAGATGGCGGCACACGGCCGACTTCAACTTCCGGTCGACTTCCTTCCCGCCTGGTCATTATTTTTACGCCTGCTAGAGGCCGCTTAACTTTAAAACGTAAATATAGGTCGTAATAAGGCGCTTGCACAAATGACCTATATGGTCGTTTTTTGTTGGAGGACAGGCTCACCAGTATTGATTCTTGCAATGCTTTTTTATTGGAATATCTGTCTAAACTCTATTCAAAACTCATGCTGTTCCAGAAGTCTTTGATCAAAGTCTTTGATCCAGGGACATGTCATACTGTAATTCACAAATACTCATCAGACACACAGTGAGGTAAGCCACTAAAGAACACATTTTCAAAGAATATTTATGTAATCTATATCTTGCAAAGATCTTTATGTTTTAAAATGATCTTCTGGACTGACTCATCAGGATGAGCCAGAACAGCCTGAGGCTAAAGAAAGATAGAAAGTCCTCAGGAGAGATGATAGATAAATATATAGATGGAGAGGAAGAGAGAGAGAGAGAGAGAGTGTGTTTTTCATGCCAAAATGGAGAGACGGAGGCAGCTGGAGTATTATTGCTGGCTCTCAAATCTTCCAGATGCTAAACACTATCAACTCTAATCGCCAGGAGATTTGGCAAATAAAAACGAAGAGCACAACAAATCAAAGCCTATTTGAGGAAACACTGCCTCCCACGTCACCATAACACAAAGTCAATATGTACTATTGCTCCCAAACTACTGACAAATAAGTGTGGACTGGAGGAGAGAATGCAGAGCAGTTATTTGGCCATTATGGTGGCAGGTTAGACTCTCTCTTGTGGTAATAATGAACTCCATCAATCCCCATCCATTACTCAACGAGTGGCTGGCACCCTCTAGATGACAGCTCTGTGGTGCCCATAAATCACAGAGAGTGTATCCTAACCGAGGCCAATTACAATATATTCAGTGACAAGGTGTAAATATCCCTCTACAAAACCGCACTGTGGCAGTACTACATAGATGGCATCAGATTGCAGTTGTACTTTGATGTTTTAGGGTATGTTTACACGACAACAACGTACTAAAAATAGTAAAGTTTGTCCTTTGCATTTTTGAAAACTTTTGTAGATTGGTTATTAAGGTACAAGTGATCCAAGTTGACTGTTACACTTTCTCCTACAGTAACTAATACAGACCCTCTCATCTCCCTATAGTAATAAAATTTCTTATAAATCTGCCTCTGAAGGCACTTCAGAGTGAGAACCATTATGGCTGCGATTTTGGAAGGGCTGTTCAGGAGGAAAGATTTTGTAGGGTAGAACCATAGAACCATAGTATTGCTGCTGTCATCTTGCAAAAATTACGTAATTTGGAGCCTGAGTCTGTGCAGTATTGACTGATTTTGAGCCAGAGTCTTTATAGTAGTGATCGTGAGGTAAGGCTGCAGTATCAAAGTCCAGCCCAAACTCCCACAAGCCCAAACTCCCACAGTTCCAATCACAAGCTTACAATCATGACATTGCACTCCATTTTTATAGCATCGAATAATGAACTAAAAGCAAACTAATTCGATAAACAAACACTTGAATATACATCAGCGTGATAAAAAATAACTAAAAATATGGAAAATCTTTGGGAAAAATCTTTTGACATGTAATTAGCTTTTTTAGGGGCTCACGTCATATTCATTTACATGGACATGGCGGGGCTTATGACCTATACTGCAGACAGCCACCAAATGACGATCGAAATGTTTTAACAACTTTTCAGGACGTGTGCAACATACTTGGGTAGAACTGATGAACACTTTGCTCCCATGATTATTTACACTACATTTACATTTATGCATTTAACAGACGCTTTTATCCAAAGCGACTTACAGTGCATTCAGGCTATAAATTTTTACCTATCATGTGTTCCCAGGGAATCGAACCCCCAACCTTGCACTTGTTAACGCAATGCTCTACTATACTTGAGCTACAGGAACACAGGTATTTGCACAGGTATAACTGTGTGATGATGACGCCTCCTTAATTGGCTAAGCAAGAAGATACAAAAGTCAGTTCCAAAACAGTTTTGTGGTCCCCTACACCAGTGGTTCCCAACAACATTCCTGGAGGCCCCCCAACAGTGCACATTTTGCATCTATCTTTTGTCTGACACACCCACTTCAGGTCTTTGAGTCTCTACTAATGAGCTGATGATCTGAATTAGGTGTGTTCGATTAAGTTGACATGGAAAACATGCAGTGTGGGGGCCTCCAGGAACGTGGTTGGGAACCACTGCCCCACACCTTTCATCCCTTTGATGTCCTCTCTCTGAAGTGTAAAGTCTTTGAAGAGATCAGGGCATAGAAACGAACCCTTCAGAATGGAACGCAGCAATATATAGAGCGCTGCAGTGATGACGTTTAGAGGGTAGTGGTGTCTCTACCGCCGGACTGAATGCCAAAAGAGCCTGATGTACGGGTGGATTTAATAGGGAAACTGTGCAAATGCAAGTAAAACAAATGATTATCAGTTTTAAGTTTAAATTAAAGTTTGTTGGACTCAATATAGTGTTCCTTACAACTTACGAAAGATGTAGCCAGGAATCGTGTTTCCTGACACTTTTATGTGCCGGATTTTGACGCCTGGGAAATACATGAAGCAGAATATAAAATCATAAATTTTTAATTCATGAGTTGTCAATACAATATATAACAATACAACATACTGTATAAGGTGATTTTACAGCAAAATTCAACATACTGACATAAAATGATAACTGCAAATCCGTCTTTCACTGCCTGGAGTCCATTTGTTTCTGTGAACTGCAGTGATCCATTTGCTTCTCTTTTCTGTAGCTTTCAGAAGTCTGTAAAAATATACCTCAGAATACTTGTCAAATCTATTTGTACAGTCAATCGCAAGGCTCTTTCTCATTTTAGATGTGTTTTGTGTGTTCTTTCGCAGCATTCATGCTGCAAACCAACACTGCCATTCAATCTTTTTGCCACTCAGTGGGAGGAACCGCAGTCACTCCAGCTGACGGTGACGTCACGTGCATACCCTCTGTTTTTGTAGACCAGGGTGTCAAACTCAATTCTTGGAGTGCCAGAGCCCTGCAGAGTTTAGATTCAACCCTAATTAAACACATCTGGTCCAAATAATCAAGTCCTTCAGGCTTATTTGAAAACTACATGGTATGTGTGTTGGAGCAGCGTTGGAACAAAAAAAAACCTCAATACAATCGGCAGAAGTAAAAAGCTAAACGTAGGCTATAAATGAAAGCTTCAAAACAATACCATATGAAAATATCTTGAGCTTGTTTTACCCAGACCTTATTTCAGGCATTTATCCAAAAACCTGTTAAAAAAACCCATTGACTTTGGGACTAAGGAGCTGGATTTGCTAAAATGCTAACTCATTTCCGTAGGCTACATCCTCCCTGCAGCCCCCTACAGAATTTTACTGATTAACATAAAGCACAAAAACATGTTAGAGAACACAACAGCTGTTAAATAATTACACACTACCAAAAGGAAATACCCTGCTGTCTCCTGTCCAGAGGTTTATTGCTGAGTATCTGCAAATTGAATTGAGTTTAATTATCCTGGTTAATGCACATTTGCACGCTGATGAGGGCTGGGTCGTATAGATAAAGAATAATTCCCAGATAAACTCTGATATCACTGCATGCCTTGTGAGATTAACACTTATCTTACTGAGGTCTCTGTGTATTAGCTGTGCAGTTAAACGTAATGCAAGTATATCAACAGGGTCACGGGTGCCGAATGCAATAATGAAGTGCAAATCTCCAAAATTTTGCCTCCCAATGTACTTTTTCCTTAACAACAACAAATAGTAAAGCAACAGTTATCAGGGTTCATCTCCAATAGCTCATGTAGACAATTTGATGATTCAGTTGCATATATCTTTCCAAATACAATGCCTTTTTACTGCAAAATCAACAATCTTGAAACACTACTTATACTGTATGTTAAGGTTAAAATAAAACAGCTCACAAAAAATACATGCTATTCTGAAAGACATCAGGAAATATTCAACCTGCACTCTTAAAAAATGTTCATGTTTAATTCTAGGTGTTACTTGCAGACTCTCTGCAATTATTTCTGAAATTTCTGAGTGAAAATTGTTCCTGCATCAACTTTTTTCAGTGTACAACCAAGTTTCAGATCTCTACGTCTTGCAATTTATGACACCATTGATTTATGTACTCAGTAACCTAGCCTGCACAGTTCATAAAGAAGGTAAATGAGGTCCATTTTGATTTGATTTTAAAAATGAAATAGACGATGGGGAATATTTTGGAAACCAGCTTAAGAACATTTGATATTCCTTTATTTTGCATTTGTTTGGCACCTCTAGTGATGCAGAAATTACACATACCACCTTTAAGTCAAGCTGTAAAAAGACCAAGAATATCAATGCTGAATCTGTGCACCTCTCTGCATAATTGTAGCCTCAAAATATCTGGCTGCATGTCTTGAAAAGCATCATGTCAATAGTGTCAAGGAATCTGTAGTCATTTATTGATTGACAGGTGGAGGTTGGAATGCGGGCACCCTTTATAAGTCCCTGACATCAATCAACGTGTGTGTCCTGGGCATACTTGACATTGAGGAGGAGATGCAAGGAAACGAGGACACCGAAGACCTGAGAACAGAGAGGAAATGATGAGGGTGAGGGCAAGAAACCATTAAGAAAAGGGTAAGTGACGGTTTGGAACAGGGAAACAGTGCAGTGGCTTTCAGCTCACCGATATTTCATTAACCTCTTGACTTTTTCACTGGAGTTCATACATGCCACAGTTTACAGTTAGCATGGAGTAAAACTTTATCCTATTTCCTAAATGTGTGTTACAGATCTTGTTGTGAACAATTAATTCATACATTTGTTTTTGAAATGTTTTAAATTGTAATGTCTATTCAATTAGTCATTACTGGAACTTCTGTTGAAAACCACAGACTTTTCTCTGGTGATGTATGCAGGTCTTCTCCAATGATTTAGTCCATGCCAAGCTCACGTTCATCTGTTTCCAGTTTTGAGTGCCACATCCACACTCAACACCCAATCAACAACTGATGCACAGAACCAAGTTCTGCCCTACATTTTTCATTTTTATTTGTTTATTTGTATTTTTTTTATCATCTTTTAAATTGAGATGTATGTTGCAAAACAGAATGAAAAATATGTTGCTACTTTTTTATTTTATTTTGGAGCTGTTTTGATCAGTTTGGAATGATTAAAAAAATGTTTTGTGACAGAAAAAAAGTCAATACTACTTTGGAATAATATATATATATATATATATATATATATATATATATATATTACGTGCAAAGTAATATAAGTGCAAAGTTAGCACTAAAATTACCCTTTTAGATTAAACACTTATTAAATGCAGATAATTCATATTTTGTAGTGGTGCTCATTAAACAACAACAACAACAACCACAACAACAACAACACATAAACACCTTTTCTATAACTCTTATAATACTAATTTTACATAGGAAATGAAATAATTCTTGTTAATTTGTTTTAGTTAACATCTCTATAGAGGATATTCTATAAAATGTGAATTTGTCATATTGTTTATAAAATTGTTTCTCATACTCAAACAAGCTCTATGATTTAAAATCCTCCCTGCCCCTGGATGATGGATGTAAAGAGTGATATAGATGACGCTAAAAGATATTAACCTCATGAAATTGCATCAAGTACTGACCTCTGGTGAATATGATTGACATGAATGGACCTTTTGGGTTTACTGATCCCTATAATAATCATTGCTCAGAGTTTAGTTTGGACTGCTCGCAGGGGCAGAAAGTTTAATTCCTGACAGTTCAGCTAATGAGGATCCAGCTTCAGTTGCTCCACTGTGAGATCTGAGCAATTAGACAGACCAGAACGAGCAAACCCAGCCCGTTGAAGGAGTGTAACACATGCAAAAAGCAATCAAGTGACCTGCAGGTTCAAGAAAGCATTTGTCCTTTAAAAATAGTAAGCAATGTATGAATGGCACAGATGGACAAATCTGAGACAGGCAGCAGTTGTTTAATCAACCCATTTATTAGAGGGGCAATCACTCTGAAACAACCCAGGGTTAAATAATTTATTCAAAGGCACAAATGGAATACAGTCGTCAGCCAATCAGATAACAGCTTGTCAGATCCAAAAAGCTATATTATCAAACAGTCAGTGAACAGACTGTGAATGTAAGGAAAATCTAGTTACATAAAGAAACAATTCTGATTTTCATTCATTCTTGCCATGTTTGCCTTATTCATGAATTACAACAATTACTTAATTGTTCCATTGCAAAAAAGAATGGATATTGATTAATCCACTGGAAAAGAATTACTGGCTTCTTTTGAAATATGTCACGGTTTGTGTTTTCCAACTGTCAAATGGCATTGATTAACAATATATTATTTTGATGTACACAAGAGAAAGTTAAATTAAGAAATAATTAAAATATCACTGCAGTGATTACATATTACATTACAATTTTTGTAAACTAACACGGAAGTAAGCATCACCCTCAACAAAAACCCTACAGGATTTTTCCATTGGCTTTGGATTATCATGAAAGTTTATCATTCTTAAACATTTCACAATAATATTCAAAATGAATGCAACTTTTATGAATTTTGAAGCAAAAATACAATCGCCAGAAGCTTAACGTAGGCTATAAATTAACTACACCACGGTCACATAACCTCTGCATCACTAACACCAAGCTTCCAGCAAACTCTTTCAGTTTTTATTTTAAAAACATGTTTTTCCTGAAAGTTTGAAGTAGAGTTCGCAAGTGTGATTATAAAAACAATAAGACTAAAAATGATTAGTGAGTAGTTTACCCATTCACTGCAAGGATGTTAAATGTCCCTGACACCCTCTGTAGTCCTACAGTACTTAGATGCTTGTTAGCAGCTGCCTTTCAAGACAATTTAATGGTAAAAAAAAAAAAATTATATATATATATATATATTCACAGTGGGGTATTAAAGATGTATCTGATGTTGTAGTATAAAACATGAAAATATAAAACCCACCAACACTTCAGCATGATGGAAATGGAAGTGCTAAAATACTCATTTGTTTTTGGGCTTTAATCTTTAAAAATACGCCATCCCTGCACCACTAGATTGTAATTAAGAAATTCACACACACACACACACACACACACACACACACACACACACACACACACACACACTGTACTGACTACCACATGAGTAACAAGCACACTGCACTGAGCTACGCATAGAAGATGAGTAAGATAATGTAAGTTCCTGTACTTGAGTGCTTTGTTATTCAGGTTAACAATTTCAGTGATGTGGTCGACTAACCTCCACTCACTTTCTACAAGACACATGAAAGGTTTGACAGCTACCCAAGAGCTGCCTGAAAGACTTAACATGCTTTTTAAACATGACCTTTAAAACAAGAACTGTGCGTGTGTGTGTTGATCACACTTTGATTCCACTGCTGTGAATATGGATATCCACTGAACCTTATTAAATGTCATTGTTGATGCTTCTCTAGTTCTTATCAGTATTTGGACACTGTGACATTTGCTTTGCTCCTGAACTCCTGCCTGTAACTCTTATCTCTGATAGCTCGGTCTCAATTAGCATGAGCATTATTCTCTGGCATTTTGCACTTCTTATCAAACTTTAGGCAGCCTTAATCAACACGGTTTCCCCCATACAAACATGATATATCAGATATTTTTGACATCTCTAAAATTAAAAGACCCTGCTTATAATCTGCCTGCAAAGTTGCAGGCAGGTCTAACAGCCGGGTTCCTTTATTTTCTATTATTGAGTACAAAAAGGCAGAGAAAGGATTTAAAGATTTTTGTGATTCACGCAGAGCATTTTGATTTGTTTTCTGGGTCTAGATATCAAAAATACAGTTCCTTATGCTTTGAGCTTCAGATTTTTAGAATTACTTGAAGAAACAGTTCTCCTGAAAATGAACTTTAATTTGTGCAGGGTGTACTGACATTTTGCGCAAAGGTATTGGATGTAATTGTCTATTCATTCGAATTAATCTGATTATTAAAAATAAATATAAAGAGTAGATCATACTAAAACAATCTGTCTGAGGTGAACACTGCCTTACCAGCGGTCATGACTGGGTTTCTGTAGTAATAGACACAATGAGGAAATCAAAATGTATAAAATATAAAACACAATTATAAACTTTTTGTCCCATATTTTTTATGAGCTGAACTCAAAGATCTAAGACTTTTTCTCTGTACACAAAAGGCCTATTTCTCTCAAATATTGTTCACAAATCTCTAAATCTGTGTTAGTGAGCACTTCTCCTTTGCCGAGATAATCCATCCACCTCACAGATGTGGCATATCAAGATGCTGATTAGACAGCATGATTATTGCACAGGTGTGACTTAGGCTGGCCACAATAAAAGGGCACTCCCAGAAGCCGCTCTCTACGCTGCTTCTGTCAAGATACACGTATACGCCTCCTTCATTTAAATATAATGACTAGTGTAGCCAAAATCTGTCAAAATCCCATCAAAATCCGTTGCCATGACTTATCGCGAGAGGAAAGAAATCTAGTTTTAGTCGCATAACATCGATTACTGGAAACACTGTCATTTTGCAATCCTTTTTTCAACATTTATTAAATATTGTTAAAGTTTTGCACAAATTTGTAATGGAAACACGCCTAGTGACACCAGCGCAATAATAAAACAAATATATAAAAGTGTACCATATATTTGGTAACTTTTTATAGCATAATAAATAGAATGACTCTCAAATTCATCCATATCTTGAGCCCTACATAACAACACCGTGCAGGATCCAACCGCCTTTTGATCTTGACTTAGGGAATACATTTTGGAATTCGGAATTATTATATATATGACACAGATTTCAAACATCAAGGACAATGGAAACAGTTCAAACTTTATTGTAACTAGTGTAATGTGTAGACACTGACTTCAGAGTCTGCACACAGCTAGTGTGGAAGTCCTGGAGGAATGGGACGTTCTTCATCATGCATTTACCTGATGCTGAGACAGGAGAGGAATAAGAAATCCGTACTGGAGAGAGATGCTCCTTTAGGAAGGCATGATACCAGCCCTATCTGACATGACTGGAGTCAATAGCATTTCTCACCGGTCACCCTTTGGAAATGGAATTGCTTTTATCATCAACTTAAAGGTCTGAATAGGAGAGATATCAAATTTTTAATTTTTTATACTGAGATGCATGTATAATGAGATACATATTTTAGATCCTCATGAATATGAATAATGTCAACGCAATGCAATTTTTTTTTGTCTGAAATAGTTTGAAAGCATTATTAAATGCACTCTTATAACCTTGGAATGATAGGATATTAAGTTATTGTTATACTTACAAGGTACTGTTGCAATTTGCATTTATTTTCCAACAGTTTGACCCTATAAAATGATTGCATTACCACAAGTAACAGAAGCACAATTGCAAGGAATATGCTGTTTTTGTTTCCTTATGTAACCCAGGTATATTCCCCTCAAAGTTAAATAAAAAGTATTTAGGACCCTTAATAATTATGTTTCTTGGGTACTGAATTCATAGTTCTTTAGAATGTGTATATGGGCATCTACCCCTTTAAGAGCATCGTTTGTGTTATAGTTTGGTTGTAATGTACGTACATGTGCAAAACGTGGGTTTTACTAACAAGTTAGTGTTTGTCCGTTATTCGTTGGTGAATAATTGGATAAGCCCATAGACAGTAAAACAAATGGACACAGCGACCCCATTGGAACTCAATTGAGACAAGTGAAGCACGTTTTTAGCTATTTTTAGCACCTCCGTTTCTGACGCGCAGACTCAAACTAAGCTTGATGACGTCAGCAACCTGTCTGACAGATGTAAATCTTCTAGTAGCTGTGCGTGCAAACTGCCATCGTTAATCTTGCAGAGACGGCGAGCTTGAGCGGGGAGTTCTTTGGCGTGAGTGAGAAGGAGTAAGTAATCTGATTAATTATTTTGTATAGTATTTTAAAATGTAACGCCAGTACGCCATATTAAGTTAATTGCCTGCGAGCTTCTCCTCCTGTCTGTACGGTAATGCGACAGAGAGTCGAGTCGTTATGACGCAATCGTTAGCCTATTTTTACAAAAACTGTTTCTACGGGGCCATAATGTAACATAGAAAGTATTGGAGTCCTTTATACATTGTCGTGTATCTTTAGAAATAAATAATGGACAAATGGAGTCTTTAAACGCCTCAGATGTAAAGTTATTCGCTGTCAAAGTGACGCCAAAATGAATGGGAGGTCAATAGGATGCTAACGCAAGTGAAGTTCTGCTACAAGATGGCGGCACCCAGCCGACTTCAACTTCCGGTCGACTTCCTTGCCGCCTGGATAAGCCCGCCTGATATCTACGTAATGTGAAGTTTGATTGGTTCTTGAGAGTGGAGGGGGAAAGGAGAGAAGAAGAGAGGAAGCGAATGGATTGGGTGTGTGTCGAAGCACACCGTTGTATGTGTGAGAGAATCGCGATTAATCCGAATAGGATTGGTTGATTTTATTTCTTTGAGCAACGAAAAGTATTGACAGTTTATTTAGCAGTATTTGTTTTGTTTTCATAAGGTTCGCTGGCTGTAAGCTGAAAGCTGAGTTAACTTTCTGTTTGTCAGTACACTTGTGTGAGTTCCAGACGAGTTAGTGCTTACTACAAATGAAATAGTGACTGAGTAGCTGAATACTAAAGTGAACTTTTAATATCAACGTGAATAACGGTAATAAGGAGAAGCTTAGCGACTGGACATCCAGGTAGTGCCCTGAATTACCGAGAGATTCAGGGTTCCCCTGGCAAAGAGGGATCGCGAGGATCGCCAGGACGTGCATATCAGTGAGAAGAACCGAGGGATTAAAGTTTTCTAACAAGGGAGGACTCTTCATCACGGTTAAGGTATCCCATTTAATATTTATTTGGCTCTTCGGAGTGAAGCAGCCAATTATCTTTTTGTTTTGCGGCCACAACGCACGCGAGCAATGGTTACAGGCCTGCAACGAGGGGTGGGCGCAGGGGCGGACTGGCCATCGGGAGCACCGGGACATTTCCCGGTGGCCTGACGGTCATTCTGGCCTGCCGGCTGCCGCTGTGCAGTCGATCAGGCTGACGTGCAATAGGCTGGTATGCAACTGCGAATTAATTGACGGTTTTATGAATCTACGAATCAGGCGATCGTGGAGTGAAAATGACACCACCACATGGCCAAACATCAGCGAAGCACTGCCTAATTGGCTATATCCAGAGGCAGGCTTTATCTTAGAAAATTGCCAAAAAATTTAGCGTAAACGCAAAGGAGGAGCACAGACGGAACGTATAAAAAGGAGAAAAGCCCTGGCCACAGACGCAGCAAGTTGCTGCAAAATCCTAGCCATGTTCGCCAGTAAGGGAGCAGGTCGGTCAGAATTACATTTATATTTACTAGGGATGGGACGGTTCACTGAAAAAAAACAAACCATTCAGTTCACCACACACGGTTCGGCACGCGCTGGGACCGCTGTTCAACTTAAATCTGACAAAGCATCTGTAATATGGTTTACTATAAATAACACGTAAAACAAACAGGGTTCAGTTAATATATGTTTCTGTTGATGGATGTGCATTCCGGATTCCCAGACATTACAACAGCGATGAAAAAAACCTCTACAAATCATTCACTCTTGTTCAATACTAATACGAACACTGTATCAGTGCATTCTTTAAAAGTGACAGTCTTTATGTTAATCGAACTGCAACAACAAAGAAATCACTCACTGCTCTTAATTAAAAAGCTTTTTTTACTTTAATAAAGAATAATCTTTAATTTATAGTCCAAAATGCAATGCTGTTTTACATTTGATTACTTTATTTAATTTCTGTACCTAAAAACTAATGCAAGACCTACCTAAAAAACCCTGAAAGTCAGTTTATTTTATTTGTATCTTTACTCTGTTGTATTTATTTGTGCTGTTGCTTGTAGTTAGAATATTCTTAATAATATAATATATACAGTATATTTTTTGAAAGTATAGTTTTTCCCATGAACATAGCAAATACAACTGTACTGAAACCGTGACTCTAAAAAGTGAAACAAACCGAACTGTGAAAAAGTTGATTGTGTTCCACCCTAATATTTACATAATCATTTGGCAGACAGACGCTTTCATTCAAAGCAACTTACAATAGATAAAATCTATTTAAAAAACAGTATTTTTTTACAATACTGTATGTAGCCTAGTGTACAATGCTTATTTATTTTGAAGGTGACGAAGGAAGCAACAGTAGCACTAGTGCTGCTAGTGCTCCTGCTTTGAACAAGATGGGGTGGACAGTTCAGCTTTTGAGTCAGAGCAGGAACCTTCAGGTAAAGTTTAAGCTACAGTATAAGCAAAACTAAACATGCTGGCTATACTCTTAGAAAAATATGTGCTTTTATGATTTATAAGGTCATCAGTAGTAGGACTGTGATCATTTTGACATACAATTGATGGCTGCATAATTAATATAGATTATTGAAAGTGCTTATTTCATATTGCAGAGAAACTCAACGTGCGGAGTGAGAGAAAGGGGGGGATTAAGGGAAAGATGATAAAGACAGTGAATGCCTTGATACTTCTTGATACTTCATTTGATTATTTTGTCCGTCCACAGTCTAAGGATTTTGATTTATTTTTTAAGTATAACCCAATTCAAACAACTGAGAGAGCCAAAGAGTTTAGCAGTCTGGTGGACACATGAATTGGGTGGTGGTGACTGCAGCAACAGAGGTGGCCTGGGGTGGAGTCAAATTCCCGGCCTGATTTACTGTCCCAGTCCGCCACTGGGGTGAGAACCATATTGAGAGACATTTGATTTATCATTTGGTAAAAAGTCATACTCAACAGCCAACTTTATATTCCTCTGTAGATTGACATACAATTCTAAAAGTACATTTATCTGAGATTGTGTATGATTTAATATTCTAACTGCCCAGTTGTGCTCATTTTAAAAGAGGCAGTTAATTGTAGTTAGAGCTGAAACAATGAATCGATTTAATCGATTCAAATCGATTATTAAAATAGTTGTCAACTAATTTAGTCATCGATTTGTTGCTAAATAACTTTTATTTGCCGTAAGCGGCTCATTTCGTGCATATTTCAAATCTGCGGTGACCAAAGTGTGGCAGTAATGAGCCACCGGAGGTTTTACTCAGCCAGTACAGCAGGAGAAGTAGCGAATAGCCAATAGCTAGCCTCGTTTTATGTCACGTGCTTCCCGAACAGCGTCTCTGCAGCATTCAGCGTGATGTGGGAGTACTTTACTTTGAGCCTTCAAAAAAGAAGAGTAACATGTAAACTCTGCACTACTGAACTGTTTAAGGGGACGTTCACATATCGTGTCTTTTGCGCGCTCAAGTTTGTTATTTCCAACACCGCACCGCATCGAGTTAAAAACATTTCAACTTTTCAGGATGCCGCAAGCGCACCGCGGGTCATGTGACAAGAACTAGCCAATCAGCTTCATTCAGTCAAGATGAAAGGAACAGCTGATCATAGTTGTATATGGATTTCCATTTTGAAATAAATTTAGTAGCAGAGCTACTGCAAGCGATTTTTTGAGCTGCAAATCCATTTATCCTTTGCTGAAATTTCCGAGTCTTCAAGGAGAGAGCACGTCATGGTTGCTTAGCAAAGGCAGACGCCTCAGGGGCGCTTCTGCCCGAGCGCTTTGGAAAGAAGGAGAAAGCGGTGCGCCTAGCGTTTTTTCACGCGTTTTTAGGCGCGATTTGTGAATGGCCCCTAAGACTTTCATTTGTGCAGATTCTCCAGTACAATGTTGTTTGCAAATGTTTCGTCGTAAAAGCTGATAACATTGCTTGTTAACAGTTAACATTTAAAGCTTTACAAACATGTTCTGTGATCAGTTTGTCGTTTACCAGTTCAAAATTCAGTCGTGCAGCCTAATTATGACTGAATGAGAGAGGTAAATGTTTAAAGATATTTGAAATGCACTTTTTTCCTTAGTATTCACTGCT
This sequence comes from Carassius carassius, assembly GCF_963082965.1. Classification (NCBI taxonomy): domain Eukaryota; kingdom Metazoa; phylum Chordata; class Actinopteri; order Cypriniformes; family Cyprinidae; genus Carassius; species Carassius carassius. The sequence goes on from NC_081767.1 coordinate 4,451,029, forward strand.
CTTTTTCACACAGCAGGTTTTTTGTGTGTGTCCAATATTTTTTTTCTGGACAACCTTCTGATGGATTTTACTTTTAAATTGTGAGTTCCATTCAGGTTTCATGCCATTGGCACTTTTTTTCGAAGGATCGTTTACAATTTCACAGCAAAAGCTATAAAGCTGTTTCCCAGTAAATAATAAAATACAATGCACTGCAATTTTATTCTGTTTTATCCTTATTCTTCGTGAAAATATGTTCTGAAAGATTCCTTAATAAGCTTTGTTCGGGATGTTAAACTACTTCAGGAGCTCTAAGGACTGCTATGGTGAAAACATTATTTGAAATCTACTTGTGAAATTTGCTAGAGTATGGGTCAGTGTTCTGATTGCAGAAGAGTTCGACAAAGGATTACTAACACAATAAAACAACTCCAGGTATATTTTTGATGAGGATATGACAGTGCAAAATGGTTAAAATCTCTTAAAAATCTATGCTGAAGGATAAAGACCATTTAGTAATAATTTACTTGGGGAAAAAATGGAAAAAACACATAAGTACATAAACCGATTAATTGATTAATCGTAAAACATAATCGACAGATTAATCGATTATCAAAATAATTGTTAGTTGCAGCCCTAATTGTAGTTTACTGTTTATTTATTCTGCCTTTTGTTTCATAATTTCTATTTTTCATTTAAATTCATATTTGTTTTAATAAACATTGTAATCGTTTTACTTGAAGTGATTTCATCGAGTTTCACTAATTGGTTGGGTTGAAGGTTAATATGAATATTCCTATTGTGTTCATTTATATTCACATTCAAAGTCAGGGTTTTAGCTAAAAATAGGGAATAGTGTTTGTGCTGAAGGGTGTTTTAGAGAGTTCCCTTATAATTAGTCGAGAGACTGCAAAGTTTGAACCCGAGTACCCGCCCTAAGAGCTCAAGTATGTCATTACTGAGAGGGAAGAGGGTGCTACACTTAGGAAAGGGTCTATCATGTCAAAGGGTTGCTTGTGGTCCTGAGATTGCTCTAGGCTCCAACTCCGGCATGTCAGAAGGCATTTTCCAGACTTCCACCACCCCAACAGAGAGCAAGATAAACAATGATTCACAACGAACAACAGCTTATTTCCCAGAAGGCTTGTGTGGTGCATTATGGCCTTTTTCATTCATGAACTACTGTTGTTTAACATATAATTTGCATTTTAACTCTTTATGACTGCTTTGGTGAAGGGGAGGTACATAACCCATTAGAATTGAGCTACAGGGGTGATCAATATTATATCATATATAGTTTCTTTCCTAAATGCAAAATGTTTACAAAAGAAGTCTCTGAATTTATTTGTTCAAAATAGAGTAAAAACATCAATAATCTGAACTATTAGAATTTATTCAAAAATGTACTTTGAACAATGACTTTAAAAATGACTGATGAGCATAAATAAGTATATACAGTATATGAGTATTCTGGACAGGTGGAGAAGCAGCTCCAATTTCCCTGATGCATGTGTTAATATTTGCAACAGCATTGGAGAGAGTCTCAGCAATGGGATTTCCAACACAGCCAGAGTGGTCCTTCCTTGAAGAACATGAGGAGCTGGCAAAGTTCCTGACAGCCAACACATGTTCACTTAAGAACTCCTGTGAAAATCATCTATGCAGAATTTAAAAGCACCATGGAAATTGGCAGTACGGACCAGATTGGTTTGCAGTATTTTGTTGTTGATATATATGTTTTTGTTTTTGTTTCTTTGTTTTTAATAAGTTTCTAACAATAAGTTACTATTTTATATTCAGTTTGTTGTTGTTGAAAAAATCATTCTAAAAGTGATTCCAACAATATAGTTTCTCTGTGCCTTTATCGTTATAGCTGCCGTGTGGACTCCGAATCTCAGGTGAAAATTATCTTTTGGCCCCTTCTACAAAAACAGCTGATTACTCTGAAAACATTTGAACCAGGAATGTTTAGTAGATTTGACATGGAATGACCCATGGGTAATTAAAGACAAATTACTTTATCTAAACAAGGCTATTTTCAAGTCTGTGACAACTGTATGATTTATCATTTTCCTATACAGTGTAGGTTCATGGAAAACCTGAAATATGATACTACATTTCTTTCTGCATCATCAGTTTTCCAACATAGTCCAGACTACCTACTTCTGCATAGTGAAAAGAACGTCTCGGTTACGTATGGTAACCCTCGTTCCCTGAAGGAGGGAACGGAGACGCCACGTCGGTGACCGACGAATATGGGATATCGCTTCGATAGACCAATCTACTTCGAGTGTAAACTAAACGAGCCAATGCACATTGGCATGCAATTATTGCATCCAGCTGCCGCTGATCACTGCGTGAGTATAAGAGGGCAGCAGGTGCAATGCATACCAGTTTTTCGCTGAGGAGCCGAGCCGGGGACCCGGCAGCTCAGCGGCGGTACAGCAACCATGGCGACGGGACGTGGCGTCTCCGTTCCCTCCTTCAGGGAACGAGGGTTACCATACGTAACCGAGACGTTCCCTTTCAGTCGGTCACTCTCGACGCCACGTCGGTGACCGACGAATATGGGATCCCTATCAAAGCGCCATGGGTGCTGCCCCTTCCAGTGCCCTGTGCGAGCCGCCTGCGCCCCTATTAGGTGTAGGCCGGGGCTCAGAACAAGTAGCTCCACTCACCATTTTTAAAGCACTACCTCACTGGGTGAGATTGGATAACACTGGGAAAACGTACACGGTCCGCTTGGAGCCGGGACGCTGCGGAAGCCCCATCCTTCCTGAAGGAGGTCTCGGAGGCAAATACACATATAGCATCCGTTTAGGAGTATACGGAGAAATTTGAGGTGATTAGAACCCTCTTGGGAAGGCAGAAGTCTGCCGGGGAAACACGGGCTCTAAGGCTATACCGTGGACTATACACATATGAGTACCGCTTAGGTCTCAATATGGAACCCACCCTTCCATGGTTCTCACAGATTCATCATGAAGGTCTGGCGCCGGACGTTCCGCTGCGTCCAGCTGCTTAGGGTGATGGAGGATCTCAACAGGGTCTACAATACGGACACTCTGGAGCGGTTTAAGCAAGCCGACACTAACCGGGGCCTCTCAGTGCCACTACCCGTTTGAGGTGAGAACACAGGAGGATACCGGCTCTACACGAAGGCTATAGAACCTAGCGAACGTGTTAGGGGTCGCCCAGCCCGCAGCTCTACAATATCTGTCAGCGAGGCGCCACGAGCCAGCGCCCAGGAGGATGCACCACTTCTAGTTGAGTGAGCTCGCAACCTGAACGGGCAGGGCACATCCTGAGCCTGATAAGCCAGGGTTATGGCATCCACAATCCAGTGGGCCATCCTCTGCTTAGAGACGGCACTCCCCTTCTGCCGGCCTCCGTAACAGACAAAGAGCTGGTCTGAGGTCCTAAAGCTTTGTGTCCTGTCTACGTAGCACCTTAATGCTCGGACAGGACAAAGCAAAGCCAGGGCTGGGTCTGCCTCCTCCAGGGGCAGCGCTTGCAGGTTCACCACTTGGTCTTTGAAGGGTGTTGTGGGAACCTTGGGCACATAGCCAGGCCGGGGCCTCAGGATTACCTGCGAGTCAGCCGGCCCAAACTGTAGGCACGAATCGTCGACCGAAAATGCATGCAGGTCCCCTACCCTCTTGATGGAGGCCAGTGCAAGCAGGAGCAGAGTTTTCAATGAAAGAAACTTTAGCTCAACTGATTGCAAAGGCTCGAAAGGGCCCTGCTGTAGTGATTTAAGCACTAGAGACAGGTCCCAAGAGGGTATACAGGGGGGGCGGGAAGGATTTAACCTCCTGGCCCCTCTAAGGAACCTGACGATGAGGTCATGCTTACCCAGAGACTTCCCATTCACGGGGTCATGGTACGCAGCAATAGCGGCAACCTGGACTTTGAGGGTGGAGGGAGACAGCCTTTGCTCCAACCCTTGCTGCAGAAAGGATAGCACGACTGCAATCGGGCATCTTCGGGGGTCTTCTCGACGAGAAGAACACCACTCAACGAACAGGTTCCACTTCAAGGCGTAAGCGTGTCTCGTAGACGGTGCTCTTGCCGAAGTGATGGTTTTCACTACCTCTTTGGGTAGGTCACCTAGAACCTCCGCGTCCCGTCCAGGGACCAGACATGGAGTTTCCAGAGGTCTGGACGCGGGTGCCAGATGGTGCCCCGTCTCTGAGTCAGTAGATCCTTCGTCAGAGGAATTGGCCAAGGAGGGGCTGTCGCAAGGAGCACTAGTTCGGGGAACTAGGTCCACATGGGCCAATACGGCGCTACTAGCAAGACTTGCTCCTTGTCCTCCCGGACTCTGCACAGTGTCTGTGCGAGAAGGCTCACTGGGGGAAACGCCTACTTGCGTAGGTCCCGAGGCCAGCTGTGTGCCAGAGCGTCCGTGCCGGGAGTTCCCTCGGTCAGGGAGAAGAACAACTGGCAGTGAGAGGTCTCTGGAGAAGAAAACAGGTCTACCTGAGCGGCTCCGAACCATCTCCAAATCAGCTGGACCGTCAGGGGATGGAGTCGCCATTCTCCCGGGAGCATTGCTCGAGACAGCTCGTCGGCTGTACGACTGAGCAGGCCTGGAATGTGAACGGCACGAAGTGACCTCAGAACCTTCTGACTCCAAAGGACGAGGTGGTGAGCGAGTTGCGACATGCGACGGAAGCGCAGACCACCTTGTCGGTTGATGTACGCAACGGTCGCAGTGTTGTCCATTCGGACCAGCACATGCTTGCCTCACAAGAGACCTTTGAGACGGTTCAAGGCAAGGTGTACTGCTAGCAACTCTAGGCAATTGATGTGCCACTGCAGCTGCGGGCCCGTCCAAACCCCTGAGACTGCATGCCCGTTGTACGTGGCCCCCCAGTCGGTGGTGGAGGCATCCGTGTAAACCACAGCATGCCTGGAGATCTGCTCTAGGGGCACCCCTGCCCGGAGAAATGCAAGATCTGACCACGGAGTGAGGGTTTGGCGACAGGCCGGTGTAACTTGGACCCGGTGAGTGCCGCGCTTCCACGCCCACCTCAGGACTCGGCCATAAAGCCAGTGCTGGAGCGGTCTCATATGTAATAGGCTGAGCGGTGTAAGTGCCGCCACGGCCGCCATATGCCCCAGGAGCCTCTGAAAGAGTTTCAGTGGGACCGCTGTCCTGCTCTTGAACGTATTCAAGCAGGCTAGCACCGACCGCGCACGTTCCTCTGTGAGGCGTGCTGTCTGTTCGACCGAATCCAACTCCATATCGAGAAAAGAGATCCTCCACGGGAGTTTGCTCTTTTCCGAGCTGACCTGAAGGCCCAACAGGCTCAGGTGCCGGAGCACCACATCCCTGTGCTCGCACAACTGATCTCGATACTGTGCTAGTATCAGCCAATCGTCTAAGTAGTCGAGAATGCGAACACCCTGCTCTCTGAGAGGAACGAGAACTGCCTCCGTGACTTTCGTAAAGACACGGGGAGACCGGGACAGCCTGCAGGGCAGGACCTTGTACTGATATGCCAGTCCTTCGAACGCAAACCGCAGAAAAGGTCTGTGGCGCGGAAGGACAGACAAATGAAAGTACACGTCCTTCAGGTCGATCGCTGCAAACCAATCTTGGGGACGGACGCACCCGAAAATGCGTTTCTGTGTCAACATTTTGAATGGTAGCCGATCGAGGGCCCGATTCAAAACTCGCAGATCCAAGATCCCACCGCCTTTCTTGGGTACAATGAAGAACGGGCTGTGAAACCCCATCCTCATATCGGCTGGAGGGACCGGCTCTATCGCATCCTTCGCCAGTAGGACTGCGATCCCTTCCCGCAGGACAGGGGCATCGGACGCTTTCACTGTAGTGGAGCGGACACCGCAGAGCTTGGGGGGGAGCCGGGCGATCTGAATCGCATAGCCGAGGCTGATGGTTCGCAGAAGCCAGCGAGGCGGGCTGGGTAGCGCTGACCAGGCGCCTAAAAACCGTACAAGCGGGACCAGCGGAACCACAGCCGTACCCGCAGTGGGGCAGCGAGGTGGAACACAGGGACCCAACTCGGGCGGCTTGTGAGCAGGCCGGAGTGTGGTGCGAGTGTGGGGTGCAGGGCTCACCTGGTTCCACGGGTTGGCAGAGGGTGCGTGAGTAGGGCCTTTGTTGACGCTCTCGAACCGCCCGCTGCTGCCATCTGGCGAAGGAGGAGGATGAGTGAGGTCCGGAGCTTGGCCGTCCGCAACTCTCCGTGCCCTCCTGGGACCCAGAGAGGAAGAAAACTGCTCTCCTGTCGAGATTTCCAGATTCTCCGCCTGGCCCTCCTCCAGGGGAGGGAGAGGTGCCTTCACCATCCCCCAGAAAGCAGCTACCTCTCTCCGGGTCACCCGTCCCGGGGCCTCTTGCTCTTCTGCTCACCGCCAAGTTTGACGGGGGCCGGGACGGGAGGGGCAGCCTGCCTGCGCCCAGCTCCACGGCACCACTTGGAGGCTGCTGCAGATGCGGCGCGTGAGCGGGGGCGGATGCAGGGGGCTGCCCTTGGCGACGAGCAGGCTGGGGCACTGCGGCCGGCGGGCGGGTAGAGGCAGCAGCTGCCCGCCAGGGCAGGATGTGTCGGATCCCCTCAGTCTGCTTCTGGGCAGCAGAGACTTGCTGGGCCAAGTTCTTGACTGCGTCGCCAAAGAGGCCGGTCTGGGACACAGGGACATTGAGAAACCGGACCTTGTCGGTGTCCCTCATGTCTGCCAGACCCAGCCAGAGATGGCGCTCCTGGACCACTAATGTGGACATCGCACGACCCAGGGAACTCGCGGTGACCTTCGTCGCTCGGAGCGCGAGGTCAGTGGCGGTTCGGAACTCCTTTAGAACTTCCGGGTCATGACCACCCTCGTGCAGGTCCTTCAGTGCCTTAGCCTGGTGCACCTGCAGTAACGCCATGGCGTGTAAGGCGGAAGCAGCTTCCCCACAAGCCATATAGGCACTGCCGGTCAGACCAGACGAGTGCCTACAGGCCCGGGAAGGAAGCACCGGGTCTCCACGCCAGGAGGAGGCGGACTTAGGACACAATTGCATCGCTACCGCCCGCTCCACCGACGGGATTCCCGAATACCCCTTCGCTGCACCGCCATCGAGGGTGGTGAGGGAGGAGGAGCCCACCGGCCGGTTTCTGGCAGTAAAAGGTGCCATCCACGACCTGGTGAGCTCCTCATGCACTTCCGGAAAGAAAGGCACTGGGGTGGGGCGCTGAGAACCAGCGCGCGCCACCTCGAGAAACCAATCATCCAGCCGTGAGGGCTCGGGACGCGGTGGAGGATTCCACTCGAGCCCTACCCTCTCGGCGGCCCGGGAAAGCATAGCTGACATTTCGGGGTCCGACTCAGGCCTTGCCACCATCCAAGCTGGTATGCATTGCACCTGCTGCCCTCTTATACTCACGCAGTGATCAGCGGCAGCTGGATGCAATAATTGCATGCCAATGTGCATTGGCTCGTTTAGTTTATACTCGAAGTAGATTGGTCTATCGAAGCGATATCCCATATTCGTCGGTCACCGACGTGGCGTCGAGAGTGACCGACTGAAAGGGAACTCAAAACATACCACCAGGTTGTTACTGCTGCCAAACATGTCACAAACTCGCCAATTATTATTAGCAGTTCGTCTGCTAATTCGGATTCAAAAACTCACCCTCTTGTCCATTCAAGGCTCCCTGCCATTTATATTCTAGACAAAATTTTATAAGAAAGCAAGGCAATCAATGGATAGCCTCCTTGATTTAAAATGAAATACAAAAATGCTTTGTAAACATTAAGCATAACTGGAACAGGAATTTACATTCAATTAAAAAAAAGCACTAAAGACTTTGCCTTCTCACCTGCCACTGATTTAAAGGTGGTCTCATTAGCTATGTTTGCATCCATCTATTTTTATGCACATTTTGGGTTATCACATAAAACCTCTGAATTGAAACACAAAGATGAGCATAAATTCAAAATATTTGCATAAAAATTTGTTGGATAATTTTTTTTATCTGATAAGAAAATATGTGTATAAACTATGGTGGAAACATATTTACAGAGTAAATTCCTCAATGCGCATCAAAAAAGAATGCGCAAATGTTTGCATAATGGGATGGCATAACTGGACTAACCAGCGCCGAAGCCAATGTCTGTCATCACCATTGTTTTTGGATAATTACCTCACAGAACTGAACAGGTATACTGCCTTCCGAGAGACCTCCTTTTGGCCAAATTCAAAAGCAATACCATAAATCACTGCAGCTAGCTGAAAAAAAAAATGTGCAAACAAATCGAAAATTCATTCTTTACTTAATTTTAAAACTTTATCAAACTGTTAAAAACAACAACAACAACAACAAAAAACCTGTTATTTAAACTCTTGAAATCTGGCAACTGGAACCATGAAAGCTTGCTGAGACATGTTATTAATGCAAAATCAAAATGACAAAAGTTTTCAGGATAAAGAACCAGTAGCAAACTATTGCAGACAATTATGCTTAATTATGCATAATTAAAATACTATTAATCATGCAACCTTATCTGAACTCAACCAACACTGAATTGACAATGGTCCTTTAGAGCTGCTTTACAGCAGAATCTGAATTGTCTCCATAATTTAATTTCCATAATTGATTCTGTTTTTTTTCCCTGTTTATCACTGTGAAGCTGCTTTGACACAATCTGTATTGTTTACAGCGCTATAGAAATAAAGGTGGCTTGACTTGTTCTGTTTCATGCTTATTAAAAAAAACATGCTGTAACCAAACTCTGTATAAATCAATTGTCCAGTCCAGTCCTCTGTGCGTTTTGCACAAGGAGTGCTATTTGTATGCCTCACAGAGCTGCTGCATGTAGAGTGCTCCAAATCTATCACTTACAAGGTTCTATTTCAGTTGTCTTACAGTAGAAGGCAGCTGTCTATGTAGTCAGCAGACAGTGAGGCAGATTGATAGCTTTTGGATCAGTGCTGTGTCTGGGCTTAAGACTTGTTTATGCTTATTTCCATTTAAAATGAGGCAGCTACACTCACACATTTTGCAAGAAAAAGTCATCTAATCCCGATGCGATTTTAATCTCCCGCCACAATGGCAGGCTTGAATGGATTATCAATGCCCCAGTGCATCATGTGAATGTCTCACTCCAAGCAGAGAGTTTCTGCCTCCTGCTGACATTTTTCCATCAATAAAAATTAACATTTAATTCTCAGGCGCTCTGAGCCGAAACCGTGACTGTGCCAGCAGTTAATGGAGCACCAGCAATATTAGCCCTCAAAACCACTGGATCGATAGTAGTTTTTAATATTATTATTACCCCTGCTGATACTATAACTGTAATTGGTATTATATTTTATGGCCACCATTAAACAGGTTGTCAGAGATATTATCAGTTGCATGTTTAATAGCATATAGGATGGGTGGAATGATATCATATTGGTCACTAGACTGATATGCATAAGGTTAAGGGGTTGTTATGTTTTTGTGAGTGAGCCTTTTTATTTTTCTTACTTTTATTCAAAGGCGCACCGTAGTAGTGGCAAGCAAAGAGACATGACCAAAGAAAAAACAAATAAACATCCTCCAATCTATCTGATACTGTCACAAAAGTACACATTTTCATTTTATATCTCTTTCGGATCTTTTGGAGAAAAGCCTATGGATGCTTGACTCCATTGTTGCCAGATTGGCCCGACGATTTCCAGCCAGAATCTCTCTAAAACCTGTCCACTGCAAGAAAAACCTGCACAAAACATTCACCGCCAAAAGAATGGGATATATTTCTATTGACTTGTCAACCAAGGTTAATGAGGACCATTTTTACCTCATAATAAAATTATGAAAAATTGATAAATTTCCTACAAAGGAGAACAATACAAGGCAAACAGATCAAAACATGGCAAATACAGTGAAAGAAAACAAATGAATATGTCAATAACTATTTCTACCCAAACAGGTAGAAACTAAAATAGTATGTCAGATATTTTGATAAATAAACATACCTTAACCCTCGGAAACAAACATGCATCATTTTCGATATCAACATCAACAACAATCCAATATATATATATACTAAATGATCAGTATAAGCAGCATAATGAGTGCAACAAGCTAACTTTTTGAATTGAGAGCCCAAATAATGCATTCTGTCTCAATACATGCACATATCCTATGAAAGGAGTCTTCTTCATTTTGATTGAAATTATTTCACAGCACCACATCAACATCAGGCAATGTCATAGTGCAGAGAGGGAGAGCAGAAGGAGAGACGTTGTGATGTACGACAGAAGATCATCACCACCTCCCTGTTAATGATGCTGTCACTGAAGCTTAACATGAGCTGTTCACAGGCTGTTAACATGGCTGTATCCCTTATTATGAAGGAATGTGGGAAAGGTTGCGTAAAATTAAGCAGGTTGGTGGATCTGCTGAGGAAAATGAAGTGAAACTGCTTGAAGCATCGAACAGGAACACAGCTGGTGATAAAACATGACCTTTAAAGAAAGCCCTGCCCCAGAAACTGACCAGAAAGAAGATTCCCGCTAAATTTAGCCCTTAACATCTTCAGTTGAGACTGTTTAAACAAACACTCAAACAATGCCATATTTTCATGTCATTACAGAAAACAGCATGTAAACCACTCACAGTACAGGCCACTAAAAGTATGTGAACCCTACACTTTTGGCACTAAACATTTCCAGTAATGCAGATTAGACCTGAAAAACAGCAAGAGTGTTTGTTTTCCTTAAAACTACGAATCCATCTATTCACACACTGTAATAATTTTTGTTTTATATTAGAATAGTATCTACAATGAAGGGCTACTGTATTGATGCAACAAACTAAAACAGTGTGAACTTGGTGATTGTCTGGCTTGAATTGCCTGACCACAGTGGGTTTGAGGTCATCACGGTTAATGGAACTTCGATGTCCATTAATCTGACCATGGAGCTGTCGGTTAGCTTTGCCAATATACTGCAAACCACAAAGACAATTCGGAGATAAATAACATCAGTAGAACTACCAGTAATAAATCAACTGATTTGATACTTCTAACCAGAGACAATTTATAAGAGACATCCCACTTCCTTAATCCTCAATACAACTATATAAAGAAAACCTGTAACGGCAAAGATGGCGGTTGTATGCACATGTCCCACCCCTCCCGCTGGAAAGCCAATCATCTGCTTTTAACAGTCAAGCCGGGAAACATTTAAGCCTATCGTCTGGTTCCACTGACGCATGCGCACTGTTGAGGTTTTGTGACAGCGGAGACGATTTGGCGACATCGAGTTGTGGTGTGTCAAAGAAAAAGTGAGACACAAGAAGAACAAGACTCAAGAAATAATTTTAAATAATAATTCAAAATATTGTACTGTACACTGATGAAACAAATGACATTGAGCATTTGTTTAAGTGCTTGGCACAACACCGGCATTCTGGATAGAGACGTAAATGAAGTTGTGGAGAAAAAGGCGTTTTAAACCTTATTTTGGGGCAAAGTCATCAAACTTTTTCAGCGATTTTTATGTCCTGGTGGCCAGTGAAAGTGCAGTTCTGACTCTCTGCCCATTCATTTAGATAGGAGCCTGGTCTTCTTAGTCCGAAATAGCTGCCCGGAGGTGTTGTCAAGATAGCGGCCGAGTGGCACGACTTGCCTAAAAGGACTTTGTTCTAACAAAAGGATTAAAGGGACAGTTCACCTAAAAATGAAAACTCTGTCATCATTATCCCCTTTCACACATACAGTCTTTACTGATAAATTACAGCTGAGAGATCATATGTGAACAGGGCCTTTCCAAAAATACAGGTAAATTTGTTCTGGCAATGTGCTGGTATGAGAAGTTGTAACATTACCAGTAAATAACCGGTAATGCACTCTATGTGAATGCAGCACAGATTACTGGTATGAGCACGAACATGTTCAGAACGAGCTGATGTAAGACGTCTACTCTGGATACAATCATAACATTTTGACCCAGGCTATGCATTTACCTTTTTATGGAAGTCAAAAAAATGTCTAAAGTCATCTAATTGTCTCTGGGCTAAAAGCAACTGCATGAATGTGAATTTTTACAAACATAACAGCAGGAAGTGCAGCCGTTTAGGTCATTTTCCAGTTAATGATGACACAGAATTTACCAGTATTTTGAAATTTATGTGTGAATGTAGCTCTACCAAAAAAAAAAAAAAACTTACTGGTACTACTGTGTAAAAGGGACCATTTACTCATGTTGTTCTAAACCTGTATGTGTTTATTTCTTCTCCTGAGCACAAAAGACATTTGTTAGAATTTGGTGACCAAACAGTTGACGGTTGCATTGACATCCAAAATACTATTGAAGTCAATGGCTGCCATCAGCTGTAGCACACACACACACACACACACACACACACACACACACACACACACACACACACACACACACACACACAAATATATATATATATATATATTTTGAATGTTGGTTACCAAATAACTAATAACTGAATACATGATGCATCTGTGTAATGCATGAAAAGCAATTTACAGCAGATGTTTTACTTTGCCCAAACATCTGGGTAGGTATTGTCCTCTTTAGACAGTTTGCAAAAAAAAAAAAAACAAAGGTACAAAAGCTGTCACTGAGGTGGTACCTTTTCAAAAGGTACACTTTTGTTCCTATTAGGTTCTAATATGTACACTTGAAGTACTAATATTTACCTTTAAGGTACCAAAATGGACCCTTAGTGTACAATCATGTACCTTTTGAAAAGGTACCGCCTCAGTGACAGCTTTTGTACCTTTATTTCTGAGAGTGTACGAAAGCTCTAGCCATGTGACTCAATTTAAAACTTGCTTTTAGAGATCTAAAACCTGTTAACTAATGTTCAGTGCAGATGTTCAGGATAAGCACATATTAGAGGTTCTGATGAGAAAGTCCTGAACATCTGCAGTTAGACTAAACAGCACAATGTAAATATGCAAATCACCAGAATTATTACACGGCTCTGTGGAATACTTGTTTCTAATTGATCAGTTGCGACATGTATGTGTAGTTATCCCTCGATAACAGCGTGATCACCCTGTCGGGATTATTCTACGGTAACAACCGGCTGGATGTACATTATCCCTCCCTGATTAATTCTCTTAAACTGCACTGGTTCCAGGTTTGTTGACTGCATTACAGTTCCATAACACTTTGCCACATTGTTGTCGGAATTGTTTCAAAAGCTTTCCCAATTTGCATACTTGTATTATGCATTATGTAGAGCATACTTATACTTCAAGTACAGGGGTTGGACAAAATAACATGAACACCTGGAGAATAAGCAAAATTTCTTTATTAAGGTTATTTACCACCATTTGCCAAAAAGCATGATTAAACACATATTTTGACAATCCACCTTGGCACATTTGAGGAACTCTTTTTAACAATTTGATTTGACAGGCATTAATTCAGGATGGATGGTATGCAAATTGGGACAAATGAACTTCAAAGAGCATTTTAAACTAGTAAAGGTGACTTGGGATGTTTAAAAGCACAACATCTGTATTTTGAGGAAGTGGTTCCACTCAAGAACATTTGAGGGACAAAATACTAAAATATGGCTTTGGAAGGTTGGCATGTGGTAACTCTGGTTTAAGCAGAAAAGTGTACTCTATTTTTGAAAATCTTAATGCATACCTTGGGTGTAAAAGCCTCTTTTCTTCTCATTGTGGGTGCATTACCACCTCCGGCTTCAATAATTAAACAGCCCATCTTCAGTTATTCCTTACTTACACTTTTTAGTTTAACATTACTATAATATTTCAATTCTAGCTTATATCTGCAAAAGCCAGCAGAACTGAACATTACGTTGCAGATGACATATTATCTCACAGCTTTTATCATCAGTTTATAGCATAAACCATGATACTGATTTGTATCTATTATCTTTATCACATGCCATAAGAAATAGGAAATAGAACAGAAACCACCTTTTTATGTTTCAGATATATAATTCAAATTATAATTTTCCTTTACCACTAAAATATAATCTTTCAGCTGCAAAAGGTGCTAGGCCTCCCATAAGAAAGTCCCACGCAGAAGTGTGTAGTTTAATTGAGTGCATGAAACCACAGTGAACATCAGGCAATGTCATAGTGCAGAGAGGGAGAGCAGAAGGAGAGACGTTGTGATGTACGACAGAAGATCATCACCACCTCCCTGTTAATGATGCTGTCACTGAAGCTTAACATGAGCTGTTCACAGGCTGTTAACATGGCTGTATCCCTTATTATGAAGGAATGTGGGAAAGGTTGCGTAAAATTAAGCAGGTTGGTGGATCTGCTGAGGAAAATGAAGTGAAACTGCTTGAAGCATCGAACAGGAACACAGCTGGTGATAAAACATGACCTTTAAAGAAAGCCCTGCCCCAGAAACTGACCAGAAAGAAGATTCCCGCTAAATTTAGCCCTTAACATCTTCAGTTGAGACTGTTTAAACAAACACTCAAACAATGCCATATTTTCATGTCATTACAGAAAACAGCATGTAAACCACTCACAGTACAGGCCACTAAAAGTATGTGAACCCTACACTTTTGGCACTAAACATTTCCAGTAATGCAGATTAGACCTGAAAAACAGCAAGAGTGTTTGTTTTCCTTAAAACTACGAATCCATCTATTCACACACTGTAATAATTTTTGTTTTATATTAGAATAGTATCTACAATGAAGGGCTACTGTATTGATGCAACAAACTAAAACAGTGTGAACTTGGTGATTGTCTGGCTTGAATTGCCTGACCACAGTGGGTTTGAGGTCATCACGGTTAATGGAACTTCGATGTCCATTAATCTGACCATGGAGCTGTCGGTTAGCTTTGCCAATATACTGCAAACCACAAAGACAATTCGGAGATAAATAACATCAGTAGAACTACCAGTAATAAATCAACTGATTTGATACTTCTAACCAGAGACAATTTATAAGAGACATCCCACTTCCTTAATCCTCAATACAACTATATAAAGAAAACCTGTAACGGCAAAGATGGCGGTTGTATGCACATGTCCCACCCCTCCCGCTGGAAAGCCAATCATCTGCTTTTAACAGTCAAGCCGGGAAACATTTAAGCCTATCGTCTGGTTCCACTGACGCATGCGCACTGTTGAGGTTTTGTGACAGCGGAGACGATTTGGCGACATCGAGTTGTGGTGTGTCAAAGAAAAAGTGAGACACAAGAAGAACAAGACTCAAGAAATAATTTTAAATAATAATTCAAAATATTGTACTGTACACTGATGAAACAAATGACATTGAGCATTTGTTTAAGTGCTTGGCACAACACCGGCATTCTGGATAGAGACGTAAATGAAGTTGTGGAGAAAAAGGCGTTTTAAACCTTATTTTGGGGCAAAGTCATCAAACTTTTTCAGCGATTTTTATGTCCTGGTGGCCAGTGAAAGTGCAGTTCTGACTCTCTGCCCATTCATTTAGATAGGAGCCTGGTCTTCTTAGTCCGAAATAGCTGCCCGGAGGTGTTGTCAAGATAGCGGCCGAGTGGCACGACTTGCCTAAAAGGACTTTGTTCTAACAAAAGGATTAAAGGGACAGTTCACCTAAAAATGAAAACTCTGTCATCATTATCCCCTTTCACACATACAGTCTTTACTGATAAATTACAGCTGAGAGATCATATGTGAACAGGGCCTTTCCAAAAATACAGGTAAATTTGTTCTGGCAATGTGCTGGTATGAGAAGTTGTAACATTACCAGTAAATAACCGGTAATGCACTCTATGTGAATGCAGCACAGATTACTGGTATGAGCACGAACATGTTCAGAACGAGCTGATGTAAGACGTCTACTCTGGATACAATCATAACATTTTGACCCAGGCTATGCATTTACCTTTTTATGGAAGTCAAAAAAATGTCTAAAGTCATCTAATTGTCTCTGGGCTAAAAGCAACTGCATGAATGTGAATTTTTACAAACATAACAGCAGGAAGTGCAGCCGTTTAGGTCATTTTCCAGTTAATGATGACACAGAATTTACCAGTATTTTGAAATTTATGTGTGAATGTAGCTCTACCAAAAAAAAAAAAAAACTTACTGGTACTACTGTGTAAAAGGGACCATTTACTCATGTTGTTCTAAACCTGTATGTGTTTATTTCTTCTCCTGAGCACAAAAGACATTTGTTAGAATTTGGTGACCAAACAGTTGACGGTTGCATTGACATCCAAAATACTATTGAAGTCAATGGCTGCCATCAGCTGTAGCACACACACACACACACACACACACACACACACACACACACACACACACACACACACACACACACACACACACACACACACACACACACACACACACACAATATATATATATATATATATTTTGAATGTTGGTTACCAAATAACTAATAACTGAATACATGATGCATCTGTGTAATGCATGAAAAGCAA
This sequence comes from Carassius carassius, assembly GCF_963082965.1. Classification (NCBI taxonomy): domain Eukaryota; kingdom Metazoa; phylum Chordata; class Actinopteri; order Cypriniformes; family Cyprinidae; genus Carassius; species Carassius carassius. The sequence goes on from NC_081767.1 coordinate 4,467,427, forward strand.
TTTACAGCAGATGTTTTACTTTGCCCAAACATCTGGGTAGGTATTGTCCTCTTTAGACAGTTTGCAAAAAAAAAAAAAACAAAGGTACAAAAGCTGTCACTGAGGTGGTACCTTTTCAAAAGGTACACTTTTGTTCCTATTAGGTTCTAATATGTACACTTGAAGTACTAATATTTACCTTTAAGGTACCAAAATGGACCCTTAGTGTACAATCATGTACCTTTTGAAAAGGTACCGCCTCAGTGACAGCTTTTGTACCTTTATTTCTGAGAGTGTACGAAAGCTCTAGCCATGTGACTCAATTTAAAACTTGCTTTTAGAGATCTAAAACCTGTTAACTAATGTTCAGTGCAGATGTTCAGGATAAGCACATATTAGAGGTTCTGATGAGAAAGTCCTGAACATCTGCAGTTAGACTAAACAGCACAATGTAAATATGCAAATCACCAGAATTATTACACGGCTCTGTGGAATACTTGTTTCTAATTGATCAGTTGCGACATGTATGTGTAGTTATCCCTCGATAACAGCGTGATCACCCTGTCGGGATTATTCTACGGTAACAACCGGCTGGATGTACATTATCCCTCCCTGATTAATTCTCTTAAACTGCACTGGTTCCAGGTTTGTTGACTGCATTACAGTTCCATAACACTTTGCCACATTGTTGTCGGAATTGTTTCAAAAGCTTTCCCAATTTGCATACTTGTATTATGCATTATGTAGAGCATACTTATACTTCAAGTACAGGGGTTGGACAAAATAACATGAACACCTGGAGAATAAGCAAAATTTCTTTATTAAGGTTATTTACCACCATTTGCCAAAAAGCATGATTAAACACATATTTTGACAATCCACCTTGGCACATTTGAGGAACTCTTTTTAACAATTTGATTTGACAGGCATTAATTCAGGATGGATGGTATGCAAATTGGGACAAATGAACTTCAAAGAGCATTTTAAACTAGTAAAGGTGACTTGGGATGTTTAAAAGCACAACATCTGTATTTTGAGGAAGTGGTTCCACTCAAGAACATTTGAGGGACAAAATACTAAAATATGGCTTTGGAAGGTTGGCATGTGGTAACTCTGGTTTAAGCAGAAAAGTGTACTCTATTTTTGAAAATCTTAATGCATACCTTGGGTGTAAAAGCCTCTTTTCTTCTCATTGTGGGTGCATTACCACCTCCGGCTTCAATAATTAAACAGCCCATCTTCAGTTATTCCTTACTTACACTTTTTAGTTTAACATTACTATAATATTTCAATTCTAGCTTATATCTGCAAAAGCCAGCAGAACTGAACATTACGTTGCAGATGACATATTATCTCACAGCTTTTATCATCAGTTTATAGCATAAACCATGATACTGATTTGTATCTATTATCTTTATCACATGCCATAAGAAATAGGAAATAGAACAGAAACCACCTTTTTATGTTTCAGATATATAATTCAAATTATAATTTTCCTTTACCACTAAAATATAATCTTTCAGCTGCAAAAGGTGCTAGGCCTCCCATAAGAAAGTCCCACGCAGAAGTGTGTAGTTTAATTGAGTGCATGAAACCACAGTGAAGTGATCTGTAATGACCTCTGCGCTATAACTCAAGATTACAGCCATCAATAGCTGCCATTTATCACAGGAATATATAGTAAATCAAATGCAGATGGAGGGAAATGATATCCATGATTGTGCGCGTCTCCCCGAGGGCCTGTACGGTTCACTGAACGCAGAGTGGACAAAGCCGGTGACATTACTGCTTTTGCCGCTGTTGCATTATTCATGTGAAATGGTGATATTTCACGCTCGAATCATGAGAACATGTATTGAGCAAACCGTATGTGTGCGGGAACATTATATTCCTAATATGACATGGGGTCGCTCAGCCGGTGGGATGCATTTAGGGCTAATGTCACACAGATCATCGGGCTGAATGACAGCAAATTAACCAATTTGCCTGTGAGAACACAATGAATAGCACAGGTGGGTGTATGGAACTGCAACTGTAGTGCCTGATGCATCCTTCTGCCACCCACACACACACACAGCAGCAGACATACTGAAGAATGTGTTTCTGATAAGACTGGAAGGAGCAATCTGATTGGCATAAACAATCAGTTATTTTTATTATTATTATGCATTAAGGGAAACAGTTGCAATTTTTTTTTCTTTTTTCTTTTACTGCATGTCCGTAGCAAATCCTGAACCTATTTACCAGAACCTCTAGCTTTAGAGGTTTGTTGGTGTTTTCCATAAGAAAATGGAAGCTTTCATTGGTAGTCGAGTTCATGTGTGATTTTGCATGGTTCAATATAAAATTATTAAATCAGGATTTTAACATGGTGCTATGCATAGTAAAAAATTACACGAGAAGCAAGACTGTCAGACAAACTGTCACTGATACCCCCTAAAGATAGGGCATGACACCCCTGTGCATATCTATCAAACATTTTATATCATGAACTACAAAACACTGTCAAACTCAGTGACTAGATCTTCCTCTGAAGTGCTAATTGTGTTTCTTGATGGATAATTAAAGATCTTGTCATTTTTGTGGTTAATATTCAGAAGACAGTGATTGAGGAAATTGTGATATCTCAACAACTGATTGGTTATGTTGCACACTACAATTACAAATATGAGTGACCTGTACAGGTTTGCAAAAATTGCAGCTATTTCAGAGATGGATGAAACCTTACACACTAACCTTCTGTAATATGTGCTATGTAAAGTTTTTCTAACACTAAACATGTGTTTAAAGGTGCATTCAGTAGTTCTCTAGCTAGTGGTATAGTCTAATTAGTTTCCATATACTTAAAGCATATTACATGTTACCATATTACAGTGGTGATTTATAAGCTGCCCTCTGTTGATGTGGTTCAGCATAATAAAAATTTATGTAGATTTTCAGTATTGTAAGTGTGAAATTGCAAATAAATTATTTCAAACACAATAAATAAACCACTGTGTTATATAATCACAATTAAAATAATAAAAAGAATGATGTTTAATACATTCTATCAGTGACAACAATGTTGACCTATAACAAAAGTGAAACAGTGTGACAGTGTGTGTTTGATGCAAGTCAGAGGAACAGGAACTTAATATGAGCATACCGAGCCAAACTGAAAGAGGAGAAGAAGTTTGCGGAGTCATGAGGAATTTGTTGCTGATGTTTCTGTTCTCGGATTGAAAGTTAAATAAATGAAACCTCCAGCTTGCCACTTTTTCTATTACTTTCTCTCCCCAGACAAACATGAGCTTATCGTGTTTTTAACTCTGTTTTCCAATATATGCAATTATCTGGCTGCTACATATGCAGCTGTAGCTTTGGAAAGATTAAATGTAATACTCCAATACAAGTTTACACAAACCAGTTTATATATAGTTTAATATAGCTGTGCAATGATCAAAGGGTGTATACATATATATATATATATATTAAAATAGAGACAGTGTTCAATCTCCTTTTTAAATTCTAAATGTACTGTAAAATCTAATATAGTACTAAAAATAAATGCCAGCTGGATGGTGTTTTAGAATGAAGTCACTGAAGCATAATGGAATCAAATTATTAAAAACATAATTATAGGCTAAACAAAAATGAGAAATGAGTCAAGGCTGGGCTTTAAATATGAACATAGTTAGGTGCTAAATGTTTATTAATGTTGTACAGAATTTGTTTTTTCTATGAACATTTTGTTATGTATCTCAGTGTATTTTGGCATGATGAAAAGACGTGACACGTGGTTGTTCACTAAACATCGGATCACACTTTATTTTAAGGCCCAATTCTCACTATTAATTAACTACGCCTTTTGCCTTAATAAACTCTTTATTACTGCTTATTAAAAGTTAGAAAGGTAGTTGTTAAGTTTAGGTACTGGGTAGGATTATGTATGTAGAATATGGTCATGCAGAATTTGTGCTTTTTAAGTAGTAATACATAGCCAATAGCCAATATGCTAGTATGCATGCTAATAAGCAACTATTTAACAATAAGAATTGGTCCCAATACTAAAGTCTTACCAAACATCGTGTCTGTAGGCATGCTAGTAATGTAGAATTGCGTGTTGATCAGAAGAGTGTAAATTAGACAGTTGAAAACACTTTTTAAGCTTTATAAAATTTCTCACAGCCAAAGATGAAAACTAACCAGTCACAATGTATGCACATGCATGTGTGATTTACTGACTTGACATCAGTATCAAAAAGCTCCAATAAACAGCACACTGAGAACTTGGATTTTTTGTGGAAGCACTTCATATATATTTCTCTCAAGAGCTCCATGCTGCTCTGGTCTGCACAGAGACTTGAGTGCTGCCCACGGGAAATGAGAAAAAAAGATACAGATATTTAGTTTCCTCTCCTCCACCTCCATCAAGGGATCACAGTGAGAAAGAAAATTATAATAATTTAGAGCGCAATCAAGAAGAAATTTATATGTGCGCAATTTGTGTGTAACACGTTTTGAGTCCCATGACTGAAATGTAATATATGAGATATAATAATGAAAAAAGAAAACGGTGAAGGATCTGATTATGGAGACATCCACTGCTTTGATGAATCAAACATTAAGAGATTTTGAGAGAGTCATTAAGTCTGACTATAAAAAATAAATCCGATGAAAAATAGCACAAAAGCATCTCTTCAAATTTTTTTTGAATATTGCACATAATAATAAAAAAAGACAAATATTTTCAAGGTTTTTTTTTCTTTTTTTTTTTTTAAATGTAATTTCCCCTCATTGCAATATGTTTATATTTAAATAATATCACATAAAATAATTTACTTAAAATTGTTTCCCACTATAACGATTTCCCATATTTTGTGACTTAAGGACATTTTTAAAAAAATCAACACAACCTTTCTTTTCTTGTCAGCAGTAGTCTGGAGTGCAGTGTGACAGGAGAGAATATATTTCCTTTCTATTTTTATCGACCTACCTCCAAATAACAGGTGAACATCTCCTTTCCATCTCAGTCTCAAAGAAATCATACTGCAGGCTTCATCTCAGCCTCTTTTCAGACCATATTTACTGAAATGGTCCCTGAGGTAGAGTGTCATAGCAGAGACAGATAGCAGGTCTGTAGATCTGTATAAGAGAAACACATGAACCGCTCTATTCACAGTTACATCTCTGTTAATTGAGATTGCATTAAATGCTATTACATTTAATTAGATGATAATACATACGATCTTTAACCTATGTCCAGACACAAATGTCAGTTTAATAACCACAAAACCATAGATTAATTGATTTTATAGATAATAATAAAAAGTATTTCTTACATGCAGACATTATTTGAACTGATACTGGATATGAGAAGGTGACAAAATGATCTGACCTAGTTTGACTCTATTAGGTTTCCTGATAAACTGTTTACAAAACTGGTAAAATTAAATAAAATTAAGTCCCTTTTTTGGCAGTATATTTTGGGCCAAGTATTTGTAAAGATTAAATTTTTTTAAAGGGGTCATCGGATGCCCATTTTCTACCAGTTGATATGATTCTTTAGGGTCTTAATGAAAATCTGTAACATAGTTTGGTTAAAATTTCTCAATGGTAGTGTGAAACAACACCTTTTTTACCCTCTCAAAAACGTACCCGGTTACTAAACGTAACCTCGGTTCTCTCTAGAAGAGCAAACGAGTACTGCGTCTTAGCTAAGATGCTACGGGAAAAGTCTCTTTTCATGAAATACTGAAGCAAAAAATTATCCTTAATTTTGTATTTTTGTAAAGCGCATTTGCAGCAGTACACAGCCATAGGCGAGACGGCTCGTTCGCTCATTGGCTTGTTCTGCGGCAACTGCACAGCCTATCGAGCGCAGGCTGATGCAACATCAGACCAATAACCAACATCAGCTTCGCGCCCTTCTTGCCACTTCCCGCCGAAACGGGTGTGGCACAACCTATAAAAGGAGCTCGAAAAGGCTGACTCACCTGATTTATTTCATCGCCGAAGCGAACCAGAGTGAATCGTACGCACGGCAGAGAATGCAGTACTCGTTCGCTCTTCTAGAGAGAACCGAGGTAACGTTTAGTAACCGAGTACGTTCTCTTACGAGAGCTCTCTCGTACTGCGTCTTAGCTAAGACACTACGGGAACCCAATGTAAAACGCTGTGCGCGCAGGGATCACACACCAATAAACCTGAAGCAACGCCCAGGATTTACAGTGCACAGTCACCTGAGGGACTCACAGAGAGTCCAGGACAGAAAAGGGAAAAAGCCCTCCGCCCTATATCTAGCAGCATCCGTAGATGCGGCAATATGACATCACACAGCCGAGGCAAGGCCTGACCAATGTGGCAATGCGGGTCTTACGCAATACTGCCCATATAACAGTCGGCAGCGCATAGCGCTCGTGAACTCAGAATTCCCCTCAGGGCCCTGATTCAACTATACCGACAGCAGCCTTGCTTGCAAGGCGGGAACCTCCAGGTTATAGAACCTGATAAATGTAGACGGCGAGGCCCAACCTGCCGCCATACATATATCCTGCAAGGAGATCCCAGTAGACCACGCCCACGACGAGGCGACGCCTCTTGTGGAGTGTGCTCTGACGCCCAACGGGCACTGAAGGCCCCTGGAAGCGTAAGCTAACGCTATGGCGTCAACTATCCATCTGGATAGAGTCTGTCTCGAAACAGCCATTCCCTTGGAACGTCCACCGAACGAGACAAACAGCTGCTCCGTCTGCCGAAAGGCAGCAGAGCGAGACACATAAGCTCTTAAAACCCTGACAGGGCAAAGAAGACTCGAGTCTCCATCCTCTCCTGACACCGGCAGGGCAGGGCAGACAGGGCAATAACCTGAGCCCGAAACGGTGTGTTGAGGGATTTCGGCACATAACCGTGCCTAGGTTTGAGTATGACCCTAGAGTCATTGGGCCCAAACTCCAAGCACGACTGGCTCACCGAGAGTGCGTGCAAATCACCCACACGCTTCACCGAAGCGAGAGCCAACAAGAATACTGTCTTGAACGACAGATGCTGAAGGCTAACCGATTGGATAGGCTCAAAAGGGGGACCCTTCAAGGCCTCCAAAACCGCCGCGAGGTCCCACATAGGGACTGACGGAGGTCTGGGAGGATTCAGCCTCCTGGCTCCTCTGAGGAACCGAATGACTAAATCATTCCTTCCTATTGACTGACCGGACGCCGTTTCAGAAAACGCCGCGATGGCCGCCACATAAACTTTGAGCGTGGATGGGGCTCTGCCCTTATCCAACAGCTCCTGTAGGAAGGAGAGGACCTCCGTCACCTCACAACTAAGGGGTGAATAACCTCGAGCTGCGCACCAGCTGGAGAACACCGACCACTTCGAGGCATACAGACGTCGTGTCGACGGAGCTCTAGCCTGAGTGATGGTATTTAGCACTCCCACTGCGAGATCAGCGGGTAACCGTTGAGCGCCCACACATGGAGGGACCACAACTCCGGTTGAGGGTGCCAAATCGAGCCCCTGGCCTGCGAGAGGAGGTCCCTCCTCAACGGTACCGGCCACAGGGCGACATCTGCTAACTGCATCAAATCTGGGAACCATGGTTGGTTCTTCCAAAGAGGTGCTACAAGCAGTAATGAACATCTCGTTTCTCTCACCCGTTCTATCACCTGCGGAAGGAGGGAGACGGGAGGGAAAGCATAAAGCGGGCAGCACGGCCATCTCCGTGACAGCGCGCTTTCGTTCTTGGAAAAGAATGCGGGGCATTGAGCGTTTTCGTGGGACGCGAAGAGGTCCACCTCCGCCCTGCCAAATCTCTCCCACAACAGCCGGACTGTTGGCGGGTGTAGAGACCATTCGCCCATAGGAACATTGCCTCTGGACAGCCTGTCTGGACCCAGATTCTGCAGCCCAGGCACATGCACTGCTCTCAGCGAGCGCACGTTGCGCTGAGCCCAAACCAGGAGGCGTTCCGTCAGCCTGCACAGGTTTCGAGACCCGAGACCGCCCTGGCGATTTATGTAGGACACCACAGATAGTTGTCCGAACGGACTACGACGTGGTGATCCTTGATATGGGGACAAAAGTGCGTCAGCGCGTTCTCCACTGCCAGCATTTCCAGGCAGTTGATATGATGGAGCTTTGCCCGTTCTGACCATAGGCCAAAGGACGGTCTGCCCTCGAGCAGCGCTCCCCATCCCGAAGTGGAGGCGTCCGTCGACACCATCTTCACATTCGGGGAAGTCCCCAGGCTTACACCTGATCGGTACCAGCCATTCGCTGTCCAAGGTGCTAGAGCCGCAACACAGCTCTGATCGACCTTGAAATGCAGCCGGCCAGACGCCCACGCTCTGCGCGGCACCCGAGCCTTCAGCCAGAACTGCAGGGGGTCCATGCGGAGCAGGCCCAGCTGCAGAGCCGGAGATGCTGAGGCCATGAGGCCCAGCATCTTTTGACAGTGTTTGAGCGACACGGTCGCGCCGCAGCGGAAAGAACTCGCTGCGCGCTGAATGCCCATCACGCACTGTGGTGACAGCCACGCCGTCATGGAACACGAGTTCAGAACTATACCCAGAAACAGGATCGTCTGACTGGGGTTCAGCGAACTCTTCGCCCAATTGACACTGAGGCCGAGCTTCTCGAGGTGATCGAGTAAAACGGCCCTGTGGTCCACGAGCTCCGCTCGTGATTGGGCCAGAACCAGCCAGTCATCCAAATAATTCAGCACTCGTATGCCTCTGAGTCTGAGAGGAGCGAGGGCTGCATCCATGCACCTCGTAAACGCACGAGGAGCTACGGACAAGCCGAATGGCAGGACTGTAAACTGGTATGCCTGGCCCTCGAAGGCGAATCTCAAATATCGCCTGTGGTTTGACGCTATCTTGTATTTGAAAATTCGCGTCCTTCAGATCTATTGACATGAACCAGTCCCCTCTGCGAATCTGCGCGAGGAGCTTCCTGGTCGTGAGCATTTTGAAACTGCGTTTCATCAATGCCTTGTTCAGCTGTCTTAGATCCAGTATGGGCCTGAGACCCCCGTCTCTCTTGGGCACCAGAAAGTATCTGCTGTACAGCCCGCCCTCGCTTTGAGCTTGAGACACAGGCTCTACAGCCCCTTTGCTCAACAGTTTCGATATTTCGGCCCGAAGTATGTGTGCTACTTCTGTTTTGACCGTAGTTTCGACGCGCGCTGAAAAGCGCGGTGGGCGTCGAGAAAACTGTAGCGAGTAGGCTCTCTTTATAATGCATAGCATCCAATCCGAAACCCCTGGAAGCGCTGACCATGCATCTGAAATGAATGGCTAAGGGCTGGATGCGAAGCGCGCTCTGTTGACTGGGCAATGGCGGCGCTCGAGTGTGCTGCGCATCTGAGGCGGGGAGCGCGCTGATCACAGCGGGCAGATCGCTCCTCCTCGACCCCGTCCCGGCGCTTAACCGACTGGGGGGAGGCCGAGCGGGTCACGTGGGACTCGATATATCTGCGAGTAACTGTGGGCTGCACGTGTGCACATTTACCACTTTCAACTCGCTGTCTGCCTGTGCAGAATGTACGTGCACGGGCCTCGTTTTTACAGAAGCCCCTCGCCGTATGTGACATAGTGTATGTGGGCACTGGGAAGTGGGCACGTTTACTATGCGGCGCGCTCGACCGATTTGTGTCGATCTTATGTGCGCTAACCCTGTGTGCAGGGCTGTGCTTACATGTGGAGATGGGCACTGAGTAGTGGGCATCGTCACTGCATTTATAGCACCATCGGCCGTGGCCGGACGAGCATGCACGGGTTTTGTTTTTACAGAAACCACATGACGCTTGTGACATAGTAATTGTGGGCACTGAGGGGTGGGCACGCTTACTATGCAGTGTGCGTGACCGACTTGAGTCGTCATTATGGGCGCAGGCCCTGTGTGCAGGGCTGTGCTTACATGTGGAGATGGGCACTGAGGAGTGGGCATCGTCACTACATTTATATCACCATCGGCCGTGGCCGAAACACCAGAAAAAACACTCTTTTTGTGAAACATCTGGGTAGCCGTGATAACGGCTTTTGTGTGCAGGCAAGCGGGCACTTGTGCAGGCTTGCGCATTGCGGAGGACACTGAAGCAGTCACAACTCTTGGAACTGCAACAGCGGCGCGCTTGGGTGAGAGCTCGGCCGCAGCGGAACTCGAACACCGGCGCTTTCCCAGCAGTGCTAGGATGCTTTTGGGGCTTCTGGCTTCACCGAAATCCTCTGCCGCGGCTCCCGCGGCGCAGGGCAACGGCTTGAAGAGCGAGAACGGGGTCCCGAGATGCGTTGCTGACGCTGTCGTGATGACGCAGCAGGAGGCGGTGGGCGTGACTGAGAGCTCTGTGGGGCCGGTCTAGAGCGGCTAGCTGCAGAACTGGAGAGCTTCGGCAAGAAGTGCTTGAACGCCTGCGAAGCTGTCTGGTCCTCGGCGAATCTCTCCACAAACTCGTTGACGGAAGATCCGAAGAGGCCGGCAGGAGTTAGCGGCGCGTCAAGGAACGCAGCGCGCTCAGACTCCTTGATGTCAGAAAGCATCAGCCACAAATGCCTCTCAGCCACCGTAGCGGAAGCCATAACCCGTCCCATGGCCTGTGCAGCGGACTTAGTAGCGCGGAGGGAGAGATCCGAAGCACTCCTCAGATCCGCGAGACAGATCGCTTCAGGTCCCATCTCATCCAGCTTGCGGAGAAGATCGCCCTGGAAGATCTGTAGCGTAGCCATAGTGTGTAACGCCTCCTTAGTCCGCCGTCCAGCAGAGGGCGGGCAAAGGTGCGCTGCTATAGCCTGTTCTACCGGCGGAAGTGACAGGTAGCCTCTGTTCTTAGCACCGTCCAGTGTGGAGAATGCTGGCGAAACAGATGAGCGGATTCTCGCCGAGAATGGAGCGTCCCAAGCTTTCGCCACTTCTTCGTGAAGCTCAGGAAGAAAAGGGGCGTGCTTTGAGCTTGAGGAAGAGTGCTCATCCGGAAGATAGCTACCATCCAGCCGGGAACGTGAAGGGGGCGCTGGTGCAGACCACTCGAGGCCGAGGCTCGCCGTGGCCAGAGAGAGTACACGCATCAGCTTATCGATATCCCCCTGTCTGCTAGGCCTCTGAGCAGCGGGCGCGAGATCCACGGAGCTCGCCCAACCCTCACTGCCCGAAGCAAGCCGAGAGCACGTGTCTTCTTCCTCCGACGCGGGCCTGAGATCCACTTCCTCAGATGACGCGTCGGCAAGCAGCAGACGCTGAACATCGGGAAGCGATGCAGGGGAGGCCGGCGAAGCGGAGGGAACCGGCGAGCTCGGCCGAGCTGGAGGCGGTTCTGGTAGGCGCTGCGAGTGGCGCTTCTTACGGCGCTGCGGTGCAGCGGATGATGCAGGCTTCGAGAAGGATGCCAGGCGAGTCCTCAGAGTCGCTATAGGCATTAACTCGCAATGAGGGCATCCGCCGTCAGCGAGCGCGAGCGCGAGCGCTGCATAGTCCTCACCCAGACAGGAGTCGCAGATGACGTGACGATCTCCTTCGCTGAGCGGGGCTCTGCACGAGCCGCACGAGGGCATCTTTAAAAAGACGCAGCTCTTTTAGTGAATGTGCGTCGCAGGGCGAACACACACACAGGATATAAACAGATATAAGGATGTAAAGGATATGGGCGCCAGATAGCGCAGCAAGAACGGCAGTGGAAGGCGGCGATGCCAGCAGCTTCAGAATGGCTCGTCCTGCTGATATGCTCTTTCAGACGGCGCTTGCTTCCTCCGTGATCCAGCAATGCGTGAGCTTCGCTGAAGAGATGAAAAATCAGGTGAGTCAGCCTTTTCGAGCTCCTTTTATAGGTTTGGCCACACCCGTTTCGGCGGGAAGTGGCAAGAAGGGCGCCCTTATTGGTCTGATGTTGCATCAGCCTGCACTCGATAGGCTGTGCAGTTGCCGCAGAACAAGCCAATGAGCGAACGAGCAGTCTCGCCTATGGCTGTGTACTGCTGCAAATGCGCTTTACAAAAATACAAAATTAAGGATAATTTTTTGCTTCAGTATTTCGTGAAAAGAGACTTTTCCCGTAGCATCTTAGCTAAGACGCAGTACGAGAGAGCTCTCGTAAGAGAACAGCTCTTTTCAGATCAAGCTGTTTTTGTTGCATTTTCCTTTAAATGTTAATGAGGTTTGCTGACCCCGCCCCTCTCTTCCAAGCCGCTCTCAGAGAGACTGTTTACTTTAGCCGCTTTCATCGTAAAACTTGCTAATTAGCACATTATTAGGAAAGGCGATTTTCAAAGATTAATTTAAAAACCTTACACTCATTTCTTCTGTAGGTGAAGCTTGATCATGAATGATTCACGCGAAGATAGACACATTTATGTAGATCGGGGGTGCATTCCCTTCAGATACAAAAGTAATCCACTGCGTCTTCAGCGGCTCAGTTGTCAGGAGTAAATGACGACTGCTATTGTTCATTATTACATCCTACAACAGAACACTTCGATCACTTAGGAGACATTATTGTCTACATCTGCTCCACCGGTGAAACAATATCAGACTGATGAGTGTCACTCAGGGTCGGCGCTAAAGTAAGACATCAGTCCAGTCTGTGCTGAAACACTACTGTCAATCAGACTATTGTGGGAGGGGCCCTTTCTGTGTGACATTACAAAAACAGGCATCTGAGATCAGCTCGATTTGAGAAAAGGGTAAAAATTTTAGTAGAATAAAAAACTATTTTTATCATTTTAGTGTGGTCATGTACACACACTGCCAACACACATTTCAGTTCAAAAAACTTGTGAAAGTGCGTGTAGCATCCGAAGACCCCTTTAATATGTGCACAAGTATACTGGAAAACTCTGAACCAACTTTGAAAGAATTTTCACTCAGAGATTGCTAGTAAATTTCACAAAAAGACCAAGTAAAGCATTGCGTTAAACATGAAATTTTGAATTTGAAATACTAAAATAATATTTTCTTGTAAACAAACTCCCATAATCTATTTTTATTTATAATGTGGTAAAATCATATATTTGTATATTCATTTTTTACAGTGAATACTTCTATGGCTAAAATACTGTCAATACGTCTGTATCGTTTGTTTCAGCATAATGGCTCACTTTTGCCAGAGGTTGTAGATCATTGGCAACAATCAATCTTTACTGTTCAACAGTCTATATTAGAATTTCCAGCCTCAAAGAGACCTTCATCAGTCATTGAAACAAAGTCATTTGTTACATTGTGTAGCAGACCACTGGAGTAAACTAAATGTATCCACCTAAGAGTCTGAACCACATTATCTCCAATCACAGCTATACCATGATTGATGACCTTCACCACTAGCATCAGTGCTTTAGGAAATTGATGTTATAATATTTAACAAATGTGTATGAATATAAAGGCAAAAAAGCTCTCTGATAAGGTTATGTATTGCGTTTTCGATTCACTTTTAATAAAATGTACGCCATTTAATTACTTTTTGATAGTGGCCATCTGTTAGCTATTATGTGCTAATTGGCAACTAAATCAGTCCATTGAGCTGATGCTTTTGATGATCACACACTTACACGTACACAAGAACTCACACCAGCCGATGTTTATGCCGCAGTGGTTCGTACTTGATTTATTTGAAAAAGCCTGTAGCCTGCGGAGCTCTTCCACTTACAGTACGTTTCATCCAAACTGATTAAAACATATAACTCCACACACTCTCTTCCCAACTCTTCAGCATTTCAATTGCATTTCATTCAGCAACGATGGAGAATTAAACCATTTGCATGTGTAAATATTTTATTCACTATTTAGATGTGTAAAAGAATGTTATGATTGCACAAAGACAGAACAGGAATGTCTTGCAAAAGCTACATTGGATTCAGTCGATTTCATTTTGAGTTTCAAGCACACAGTGTATTTACAAGCGGGAAACTAGGAATTCTAGGTGATACACAAGTTGCAGAGTTATGACATTGGAAGGGACTTGTTGATTTGAAACTGTAGAAACACTCATCTATAATATAGATGCTGATATATTTTATATCAGGGTTTCTAAAAAAGTAGTATGAAGGTACATTTAAACCTTTTTAAGACTAGGTAAAGAAAGACGATAAGTCTTGTTTCATGAGAAATCAATCAAGTTTCAGTTTATGGTTAAATCAAAAACCAACATCTGTCAATGGGCACAGAAAAATCTACTTAATTCAAAGGGAAAACAAGTTATAATTTCCCATTGACAGATTTTTGTATTTGCTAAACTAAAAAAAATAATAAAAAATGAATATGTTCAATTTGCATGTCTAGTAAATTTATCTTGATTTTAGGATGCTTAGTCGTATTGGGGAAAAATAATGAGGAAATGTATTATTATTATTATTTTTTATTTTTATTTTTTTGCAGTATAAGCAACATTTAATGTCATGACTTTATGAATGTAAGACTTTCTGCTAAGGTCTTTTTAAGGCCTTAATTTGCAAAAACATAAAAATAAGACTTTTTTTATGACGTGCAAAACCACTGAAAAAGCAATCCTGTAGTGCATTGTAATGAATGATATTGTAAGTTATTTTAATTTTGAATGCTGTATTTCAATTATTTAAAGTTGTGATAAAACAGAAGTAGTGACAGATCTTTTCTTCCATATTGTAACACATCTGAATGTAATGGATTAAAAAAAGGAGACATTGTTTTAACATGGGTTGATGATTGAATGCTGAGATGTGGGCGTGAGCTTGTAGAGGAGTTTAAGAGGTCTAAATGAATCGAAGATCCAGTTACAAACATTACAAGGTCAAAAAATAAAATAAATAAAAAATCGAAAGAAAGAAAGAAAGGAAAACTAATAAAAAGTGAAATACAAAATGAAAATATGCACAGATGAACTGTTCACATTAAGATCAATAATATGTATTCTAAAAATAGATAGGATGGGTTTTCATTTCATGCTGACCTTTAAGGTGAGATTCGGAAATAATAAAAGAAAATTTAAAAAGCTACAAAGCTGAGTTTTGTGTAGGTTTTACGCAACACCTATTTTCTAACACTTTTTTTTTTGATACCATAAAAACATTTTTAAGAAATTGAAGAATTTTTAAAAGTTATTTGGGTTAATTGTTCAGTCAGTCAATACGTAGACATTAAAAGCTGAAGTAGCTTAAATAAAAAAAATTAAAAAAGTCATTACAGCTAAATACATTTTTTATATTATCATAAGTCTGGTGAACTTCAGCAGAAAATACAGAACATAGCCCATATACTGCAAATATTGTTTCTTTTCCATGGTGATTTTTTGTATGTTCTCCTACACATGAATGACTAATACAGTATTTTTTGTATGTTCTCCTACACATGAATGACTAATACAGTATTTTTTGTATGTTCTCCTACACATAAATGACTAATACAGTATGAAAGAAGAGGCCGAACAGTCCGTTTATGTAATTCTCTTCCTCACTGAAGTTGTGCATCCATTAACATATAGCCCACTTCCTGCTGCAAGTAGACAATAAAATATTATATCAAATAATATATATTCACACGGTGAAGTCACTCCATGAACTGCATTCTAATTTACTGGATGAACTGTACTTGATGTTTTGAGATAAAAGTTCTTTGCACTATGAAAACATACTGTAACTTTCAGAGTTCCTGAAAAAGTATTCTTCTGAAAACAACAAAAACCCAAACACAAAAACCAATTCAATACAAGGAATATTTTCCATTCCATTTACTGAGTTTTTTCCTAACCCGTCACAACAGTGATACACAACGAGTGACAGCGAATTCAATTTTAAAAATGGTGTCTATTTCTGTAACTTCATTTTCATGCGGCTAGAACAAAAGAATACACTATGACAGAGAATCTCATACTGATTATGTGCTTTATTTACTGTAAAAAAAGAGTCTAATGCCAGTTTGAAAAATAATTTGCATGACCTTTATAGCCATACTAATACTGAAAAAAAGCAAACATGTACTTTAAATCTGTGAACAAACAAGTGAATTCCATAACAAAGTCTTTATCAGTCACTCATTATGTATTTTCAATAATGTTAAAATGGAAATACATTTTTTTATTAAACTATGTGCTTATCCATTTTATTGATTGATTTTGTTGTGTTATGTAGCCTTGTCATGTCTGGTATGGACAGACAAATGGCCTGTAGCTGGAATCTAATTGCACTGCGTCTGTTTAGGGCAGTGTGCAACATTTACACATCAGTGATGCATATTTAGTGTTCTGAAACTAGACAGGAAAAGGAAAAAAGTAGGTAAAGTCAATTCATGTAAGCACAGATTGTTTTGTGAGTCTTCCATCATGTGATTCATAAGATTGTTATGATGTGACCCCTATATAAGAAACATGAAACAGACTTGCTTCTTTCTGCTCAGCAGTTTATCATTACTGTTATTGACTTGTTGTAACAGTAAAGTATGAGAAGAAGAAAATGCAAGAGTAATGAGCCAGAGAACGTCAGAAGAATTAACAGAAAGCCAGCAGGATGGATATGGGGAAGTTCTCTCGCGGCCAGGGATCAGGTCCAGAACCAGACAGCAGGAGAGCGTGATGCAGGGACTGAGACGGGCGATCCTGAGGTGAGTTAAGGAGATGAAGAACCCAGGATGAGTATGAAGTGATACGATCCGTCTTGAGTGAAACAGGAAACTATCAAGGGCGAAAAACCAGACACGAACATGGAAGACTTCAAACACTGATCTGACAAACACAAGACAAAAGACAGGGCAATAAATAGGGAGCAGGAAATGAGTGGCAGCTGCAGCTGATGAGACAATTGGCGGTCACGCCCACATGAAACAATCAGTGATAACGAGACACAAACATAACCCTACCCACATAGATCAAAATGAGACAATGGTTCTACCAACTGTGACAGTATCCTCCCCCTTAGGAACGCCTCCTAGCATTCCCAGACGAACCTACTACAAATCGCAGCGGGGGGTGGGGGGTTGGGTTAGGGACCGAGGTCGGCGGATTAATACGGGAGTAAAACACGGGTTTGATCTTTGATACATGAAAGGCGGGATGAATTCTCCTGTACGCCAGAGGAAGTTTGAGTCGGACTGTCACCGGACTAATAATTTTGGTGACAGGGAACAGGCCAATAAATTTGGGAGCTAACTTATTGGAAACAGAACGGAGTGGAATGTTGTTGGTAGAAAGCCACACTTTTTGACCCACGACGTATACAGAAGGCCTTGACTGGTGGCGATCGTCCTTAGCCTTAGTGCATTCCCTCACCTGGAGCAGAGTCTCACAGGCTCTGGTCCATGTGCGGTGGCACATCTGGACGAAGGCGTGAGCGGAGGGGACTTCAGATTCCAGACTAGGAAAAAATGGTGGCTGGTAACCTATACTACACTCAAACGGAGAGAGGCCCATGGATGACACTGGTAACGAGTTATGCGCGTACTCAACTATAGAGAGTTGTTGGCTCCAGGATGAAGGATACTTGGATACCAAACATCGCAACATTGTCTCCAAATCTTGGTTGGCTCGCTCGGACTGACCATTGTTTTGGGGATGATAACTCGAAGACAAGCTAACCATAGCTCCCAATAATTTACAAATCTCTTGCCAGAATTTAGACACAAATTGGGAACCCCTGTCAGAGACCACGTCCATCGGGAGGCAATGTAACTGAAAGACATGATCAATTACAGTAACCGCTGTATCCTTGGCTGAAGGTAACTTGGGCAAGGGAATGAAATGTGCCACCTTCGAGAACTGGCCCACTATGGTCAATACAACCGTCAAGCCATTAGAGAGCGGGAGGGCGGTAACAATATCTAGTGCAATGTGGGACCAGGGTCTCGAAGGTACAGACAGCAGTTGGAGTAACCCATCCAGAGGTCGGTCAGACATCTTACCACTGGCACAAACTAAGCAAGCCAAAACAAAATCGTGAATATCGCGACCCATTAATGGCAACCAGAATCGTTGCTTTAATAAGCAGCTAGTACGGCTTACTCCTGGATGACAAGCCATGTTGGAGCAATGACCCCATCGAATAACGTCAGACTGTAACCCCTCTGGAACAAACAATCGATTCGGTGGGCAACCGGGCAGAGGCGTTACCCCTTCTAAGGCCGTCTTGACCTTCAATTCGACCTCCCATATGAGTGTGGAGATAACTACTTTCTCGAGTAAAAGGCACTCGGGAGTAACCGGGTGTTCGGATGGATCAAATATGCGAGATAAGGAATCGAGTTTGATGTTTTTGGAACCCAGGCGGTATGAAAGAGAAAAGTCCAAATAAAAAAAAAATGCCCACCGAGCATGCCTGGAGTTGAGTCTTTTACCAGATCTAATATATTTAAGGTTCTTATGGTCATTCCAAACGATAAAAGGTACCCCCGACCATTCTAACCAATGACGCTAACTTGACGTCCAACAAATCTCTGTTACCAATGTTATAGTAACATTTGGCAGGTGATAGACGATGGGACAAAAACGTGCAAGGATGCATCTTGTCATCTGAGGAAGCCCATTGGGAAAGAACTGCACCTACCCCCATCTCTGATGCGTTGACCTCCACCCCGAACTGATGTGTGGGATCTGGGGTGACTAAGATGGGAGCCGAAATGAAGCGGCTCTTTAAGTTGGTGAATGAGATCAAGGCAGTCAGAGGTTCGGCT
Source organism: Carassius carassius (assembly GCF_963082965.1). NCBI lineage: Eukaryota > Metazoa > Chordata > Actinopteri > Cypriniformes > Cyprinidae > Carassius > Carassius carassius. Next base: position 4,486,003 of record NC_081767.1, read on the forward strand.
AGTTGGCTGAAATTATGAATGAAACGCAGATAGAATTTGGCGAATCCCAGAAACTGCTATAGGGCCTTACGGGAATCTGGACTTGGCCAATCTATCACAGCCTTAACCTTGTCAGGATCCATGCGCACTCCCTCAGAAGAGACCTAGAAAAGAAACAGACTGTGCATGAAAAACGCATTTCTCCGCCTTGACAAAAAGCCCATTCTCTAACAACCTCTAAAGCACTCGCCTGACGTGTTGAACGTGTTCCTGGAGAGATGAAGAAAAAATCAATATGTCATCCAGGTAAACATAAATGAATTGATCTACCATGTCTCTCAACACAACATTCACGACTGCCCGAAAAACCGCTGTGGAGTCGGAAAGACCGAATGGCATGACCAAATATTCAAAATGCCCTCTGAAAGTAGTTGCCTTTTGAAAGTGGTTTTCCATTCATCCCCCTTCCTGATGCGAACCAAATGATATGAAAGTGACATTCAGCCAAGCATGGTGACCCATACTCAGAATTCGTGCTCTGCATTTAACCCATCCAAAGTGCACACACACAGCAGTGAACACACACAAACCGTGAACACACACCCGGAGCAGTGGGCAGCCATTTATGCTGCGGCGCCCGGGGAGCTAAGTCATGGTATTGCCGTCCCGAGATTCAAACCCACAACCCTAGGTTTAGGAGTCAAACTCTCTAACCACTAGGCCACTAGGATTAAGACCTCAATGGCAAGGGATACGTATTCTTCACCATGATGTTGTACAGCTCTTGGTAATCGATACAAGGTCGCAGAGAACCATCCTTCTTACCAGCAAAAAGATCCCCACCCCCACAGGAGAAGAGGAAGGCCGGATGACCCCTTTGCTAAAGAATCAGAAATATATTTCTCCATGGCCTCCCTCTCAGGAATAGAAAGAGAGTAAAGTTTGCCTTTAGACGGAGACTTACCTGGTAATAAATCTATAGCACAGTCGTAGGGAGGAATAGAAGCTGCACAAGACTTACTGAACACTTCCTTCAGGTCCAGGTACTCTCTGGGCACGTTTGACAGAACTGCTGCCTTCTCCTGAAACACAGAACCAGACACAGACAAACAAGCAGACACCAGACAGGACTCGTGGCAATGCTCGATCCACATAGTTATAGAGTTTGACCCCCAATCCACCCCGAGGATTATGTTTAACCAGCCAAGAGTGGCCTAAAACAATGGGTGCAACAGGGGAGTCCAGGAGGAGGAATGGAATTGTCTCTCTGTGATTGCTGGAGGTGATGAGGGTTATGGGACCAGTCGTAAAGGTGATGATGGGGAGTTCTTGAGCGTTAAGAGCTTTGACGGAGATCTGATGGGAGAAGGACTTGATGGAGAGTTTTAGCTGGTGCGCCAGATGAGTGTCTATAAAATTACCCTCCTCTCTGGAGTCCAGGAGTGCTTGATAGGAGTAGGTGTTGTTGGCCCATCTCAGTCTCACCAGAAGGAGAGTGGATGATGAGGACTTCCCAACGGAGATCCCACCCAATAGGAACATGGTCAGCTAGCCAATGCAGGAACATATCCCACTGCACCTCCTTGTTCCATTTGCACTCTGCCACCAGCGTGCAAAATTCGATCGAGTAGTCCGCAACGGAACAGTCACCCTGCTTAAGATCCATGAGTCTTCTGGCAGCCTCCTTGCCGGCTACCGCTCGATAAAAGACCCTCTTCATTTCTGCGGCGAGTGCATGTAATTAGTCGCAGCATGGGTCCCGGTTCTCCCACACCGCCGTTTTCCACAAGGCTGCCCGTCCCGTCAGTAGCGTGAGAACGAATGCCAATTTAGACTCCTCCGTCTCGAACGTTCGGGGCTACAATGAGAAATGCATTGAACATCTGGTAAGGAATGCTCTACAGAAGTTCGGCTCACCGGCATAACTCTTGGGAACGGGTAGGCGGGGCTCCGGTCGATGGCTCGTCTCTGGCACCAACCGGGTCATCTAAACTACACCCAGTAAGTTCAGCCAACTAAAGCTGTTTTCTTAACTACATCCAGTTAGTTCAGCCAACTAAAGCTGTGTTTTCTAAACTACATCCAGTAAGTTCAGCCAACTAAAGCTGTGTTTTATAAACTACATCCAGTAAGTTCAGCCAACTAAAGCTGTGTTTTATAAACTACATCCAGTAAGTTCAGCCAAGTGGTGTTATTAAACTTTAAAACCTGCAGCAGTACCAAATAATGAATTACTACTTGGAACATTAATTTGTAAAATACATTTCATTAAAACAAATGTATGGCAAATTAATGATCACAAATACAATTTTCAACACAAAATGTATTGCAATAAACTCCTAAAAACACCAACCTCATTGAAAGGTGTTTTACACCTGTCTCAATGCACGTTTTGTGGATTAATTTGTTATATAACATTAAACAAGATCACCCCACAGCATTCAATATAGAAACGCCCTTCGTTCCAAAAGAAAATGTTTAAACATTGTTAAACGCATTATAGATTATGAATTGGCTTAAATGCCATTTTAATATAAACTAAGTTATCAATTATTTATGCTCTCAAGCCTCAACAAATTCATCAATTAAACTAAACACTTTAAAATGTCATTCCCATATAGATACATATAGAAATATCCTGTTCACAACATTCCTTTCAAAAAGAAACTCTGAAAAGCATTAAGACATTAAAAGAAGTATGCATTGGTTTCATACCACTTTAATCTCAACTTAGTTGATGCTTTAACAAATTCATCAATTAAACAAAACAAAAAAAAAAGGACATAGCAATGGTTGCAGGCAGTTTAGCGCATTAGTTTGTTTTTAGTCCATGAACTTTTGCGGAGCAGCTTTCCCCATCAATGTTCATGAAGATCCACTGGATCACATCAAAGGTGTATTGCAGCTCTTTGGGATAGTTGATGTTTAAAGCGTAAAGCAGTCCAAACAATGTGACGAAGGCATTTGGAATGTCTTGGAGATACACAATGAAAATTTCCCCTTCCAGTATCACAGCCATATTCACAAAGTCGTCTGGGAAGGCACAATCTTGTCTGGTGTCCTCGCTGATTGACAAGATGCCCAACTTGACACTCTGAACAACATTGATCTCATTGTCAGTCGGCTGAAAAAAAGAGAGAGAAAGATTAAAGATGTAGCGGTAGACTTGAACTTTCATTACCACATTAAACATACATTTTAAATGTCGTAAATACCGGTTTACATTTTTGTAGTGTATTTTTTTTTTACGGTCTATGCCAATAAAATGTTTGTCTATGCCATTCTAATTTTTACAATTAGAGCTATTCAAGTAATCTGTTGAATATTCTTCTACTTTTTATAAAAAATATAATAATAAAAAAAATGCTCAATCAGCTGTGTTTTTAAATTCAGAACATGGGTATGTTTACATGACAATGATGTACTAAAAACAGACTTTTTGTTTTTGCTATATCACACGACCACCTCTAGTTGAAAGATAAAATGATATAGCAAGACAATACATTTTAACAGGCATAATTAAGCATAAAATAACTGAAGGAAAGCCAAATAATGATTCACATTCTTATGATTTCAATGAAAATACAGGCATCTATAATCAGTATCACCAAAATATAAAAAGCACCAAATAAAAGCATCACTATCATACTAAAGTGATATTGGTGCATCCTTATTCCAGTGTTAACATAGTAGGGGCATAACAGTTCTTTGTTTAAAAAAAAAATATGTCGAACCATTAAATTCTCCACATGCTCAAAAGAAAGTGGACAAAACAGTCGCTCTTTGCAAACTTTGTTAAATGTGAGTGTTGTATGCTCTAATATGACCAGTCCTTTACGGAGTCATCACCCAAGTGTTGACAGCACACAATCACAGGTGAGACTTGAACAGCACACATTGCTATCAGTGTTTAAACTAAACTCCGTTGCGCATGTTTTTAAGCATTGCCATTTAAAACATTTAAATCAAGAATAAGTTAATGAGAATTTATGTGAGCTGCATGAAGTGCCCATTCAGTCAGTGGCCAAACACTAACATTGCATATTGCATAGATTAAATAGAGATTAATCCTTATTTAAGCACAGATCAAACAGCAAACCTTTGAGTGATTTTGAGAGCAGTTTAGCTGCTGTCAATTTACGTTTGTGGTTTTAGGGAGAAACAAAAGCACAACTCTGAATGAATGGAAGGTGTGCTGGAAGTAATGCAACAGCGGCACAATGACCGTTCTACCTCGTTTATCTTGCTTTCATCGTTGGAAGCCAAAAACTAATTGTACATCTCTATTATTATCTTTAATTACTGCTTAGATTTTTTTTTACTTTCAAATGCAGGGAGACCCTTAAACTTCAGACAACAGTGTTGTGTTCTCAAATAACACACACAGGCATCACTGACACATGCAGTGTGTTAATGATCGTGCTAAATAAGCTCTAACTTTAATAATGTTCGACCAAGGGGGAAAAAAACTTCTGGGGGATCGGGTGTTTGGCTCGACGTCTTGGTGCAAATGACCCTAGGTTGAATTTACTCCGAACCATTCCTTTAAGTTACCCACATATCAAATTGATTTTAAGAATTGCCAAAGACTGCTGTGAAAACTCACCTGTAACGTTATCTGCTGCTCTGCAACTGAGATGAAGTGAAGTGAAGGAGAAAAAAAAAAGGTTTGGTGAACAAGCTTTTAGTCAACTTGACAGGACCTGTGAGTCAACATGAGAAAGTACAATGAGCGAATCTTCTATGTGCATAAATACACTCAATAATCGTACATTCGTGACAACATCGTGTGTAATTCTTCACATTATTAAGATTTCTTAAAACAAGAACAAAAGCGCGACAAAATGGCTCGATGCCGCGCAGGATCCAAACTCCGAATAGTAATAACGAAAAACGATACATTTCAAACCACAGATATATTAATTGTAATTTATATCACCCATATCGATTTAATTTGACAGTTAACGTTACTTTTTTTTAATTCAAATATTGTGGTGAAAAACTTTCCTATATCTGGCGCTCTGAAGTGACGGTAAAAAGGTGAGGTAAAAATCCGGTTTGGTCCAGTTGACTGAACCTGTGAGTCAACAACACGAAGTACAATGAGCGAGTCTTCTATGTCCAAAACGCTTATTATGAACTAAACACTTAAAACAATCCACTAGCACAATATAAAATGTCACACTTACTCTGTATCACTCTATTTCTTCAGAGACATGTGTGGTCCAACTTGGAAAATCCAGTTTCTGCTGGCTTCTCTCGAAAATTCTCAGAGGAAAAAAAATAGGCGCGTTCGACTTGAAGCAGTGCTGTATGACATCAAAGTACCGCGAGAGCGGTACTTTGATGTCATACAGTGATCATTCTGTGCAGCGCTGCTTCAGGTCGAACGCGCCTATTGATTCAACGAATCATCTTGAGCGGTTCATTTTTATGAATCGCTCAATTCCGCCAATGATATATTGGAATCTGACCATGAATAAAAACTGAAGCAGCTAGACTGAAAAAATTATTTTTGTGCTCATAACTGTAAATTACAGGAATGTTTTTAATGTACACACTAAAATAAAATACATTGTAATGTAAGACAACAATTGACATTGGCTTGAGAAAACCGGAGCAGAAAGTTTGAAATAGATTTTCATTTTGTTAAGGTTGAAGATTTATGTTTAAAGCGGTTTTAAAAGCTTGGAATTTAGGGTTTAAGATCATGCAATTTACCAGACAGCAATTAGAGAGGTAAATTAAGTTTACACAGTAAATTAAGTTAAGTTTACTGCAATTAAAGCATTAGAAAACCTTCTGCAAATTTTGTGCAGTTGTTTCAACTTACATTTATTAGTTAAAATAACAGTTATACTTGTTAACTCAACAGAAAATCTATTGCAGTTGTTTAAACATAAATTTTTTGAGTTAAAATAACAATTTTACTTGTTCATTCAACTTTCAGTTTAGTTGAGGACAAGAAAACTTAAATTTTTTTGTTGTCATGACAATCTAGTTATCTCTACACAAAAAAACAAGTTGAAATAACTAAATTGCGGAAATATTTTTTACAGTGTGGGGGTTCTTGCTCCCAGAATAATTGAACATACAAGAGCTTTGACATTAACCATTAACCAGGACCATGAGTTTAGAAATACATGACAATTAAGACTTTTAGTAATGTCTTCAAAGCAAACAGTGATAATCATGTAGATGTGGCAGTGGGACTTCTATCCTGTAGCCTGGTTATGAAGATGGGTGTCTCTCAGCAGTGAGGTCCATACCTGCTAAGATTTTGGAAGCCTTAGTGATCTGAAACAAAGAAGACGACAGCCAGAAGGTGCACAGCAATGTGCTCATGCTTATAATGGGGAGGGAGGGAGGGTTGCGAGCCGTTGAGCATACTTGCCGACAAGTGGTGCCACGTATATATGTCCCGTATCTAATAGGAGAGTGGTAGTGATTGGAGCGATTTGACAGCTGACCGCATCAGCTGTTCACAGCCTTGCCTCCCTTGCCTGACTGAACTAACGCTGCGCTCGATTTGTTGGATATGCTGTGTGAGCTCGGAAACCTACGACACCGTGACACTTGTGTGTTTCATCTACATGGCTCCAGGATGCACAGCTGATGCATAGTCTTGACATGGCCGATAGAAGGCCCAAACTACATTTTCTACTTTGAGATAAACTCATCCTTTTATCTTTGAAGATACATACTTTTTTATTTTTCTCCTTGCATGTCTTGCCTGTTGGCATTATATACTGTATCTGTGTATCTCTGCGCTTCCGCCACACTGTGAGCTGACGGGATGACATTTGATAATGTGTGTCCATCAAGCTGAGCTGCTGAGTTGAAATGCTCTCACACATACACTCGACAGCTCTTCTGACTAACAGCCTTTACACAGACAGACAGACACAGTGTGATACTGGAGTCACGACCTTCTCGGTTCATACAAACATGGCTCAGACTCAAACTCCAGCAGAGCAAACTCAAACCTCACCAACTGTCCTCTGACTAAACATCTGTTGAACAAGTGTAATAGCCAGCTCTCATGGCTGAGGAATTACTCTTTTGCATCTATTTTTAAATCAGATTTTTTTCCAAAGTGACCATTTTTATCAGTTCATGCATTCCATGGGAATCAAACCCATGACCTTGTCGCAGCTGGGGTCATGCTCTAATGATTGAGCTACATGAATGCAGATCTGAGCCTTTCATTTTTTAAGCTAAGCTATCTAAAATACAATTCATGACCTTTTTAAAAAGTTAACTATCCTATAAACTACAAAGTAGCTAACTACATTTAAGGGTTTCAAAATTTACCAGTGTTTATACTCTTAAAGAAGATACAGGTCACTGCACGACAAACCTTTTGCTTCGTTTTAGTCTCTCCAGTTTCATTTAGGGAGTTTGAAAATGTGCACAAGTTTGATAATTACATATTAAAAAGTAAATTGTTGTTCTGTTAAAATATTACAATTCATGGTCTTTCCAATGCATTATTCATTAAGTCATTAAGAATGTATTAGTGCATATTAGTCACTCTCATTTGCATGATTAGTAAAATGGAGGCAAATTGGAGCATGTAACACACACAAACACACACTTGCCAAGCAGTTGGATATTTTAATCAAAGATTAATTTGTCTGAAACAGAGAGATTTTGAGAAGTGAGATGCTGATATTGGCAATATGTTCATACTCCAGTACATTTAATTTTCTCACCTCAGGTGTACCTGGAGAACCTTCAAAGTCTGATTTTTTTTCTTTTTCTTTTTTAGATCGGCATGTTGTTTGTCAATCTAAGTCTGACTCTTCTCCGGAATATAAGGCAGATCTTTTTTATCATCTTAAACAAGCTGTGATTTTTACATAGAGTGCTGTATAACTCTATGTAATCTGATTCCCTATGACGTGAAAATTTCACTTTCTGAGGTTTTTTAACATTAATATGAGTTCCCCCAGCCTGTATATGGTCCCCAAGTTTCTAGAAATTCTAATCGGTGTAAATCGAGATTTTACTATCTTTCTCTGTCTTTGAGAAGATGGAAGCTCAAACGGACTGATCTGGAATCTCCTCCTGGTGACGTTATAAGGAGAAATGTTACCTCCTCTTTCTCTGCTTTGCCCACCCAAATATTTACATATAATTCAGTCGCAATGTCAGCACAGGCGTAACAAACACACTTTTATGATATGGATTCGACAGCACCGGCACAAACAGTGAGTAACAGTGTTCATTAATGCCTGATCTGTGATCGGCGATTTCTCATGTGTAGTTAATCATTCAAGTTCACACAGACTTTCTTTATAAATCGTTTAATACTGTTTATGCATCAGTGAATCAAGCCAGTGACTAATAGATCAACTTTACGTTGTTTCTCTTAGTAGCATGAAAGAAATCTGTTATTTAATTTGTGATTTAACTATAGAGAGCGGTCAAAGAACGCTCCCTTTTTTTTCAGAGCTGTCACACATTGCGAGTATATCTGCACTCTTGCCCAAACTGCCGTTACAATGAATGACGCTGTTATGCTGCACAACAAAGCTCTTACTGTATTCATGTGTTTGCTGTTAGTTGTTGTGAAAGCATTTTGTGAGAGAAAACGTGTTGCAATAATGACGAGATGACTGCATTCACGCGATAAACAGACTCTGTCTACTCAATGCTCATCACTGCAGCCTTTCATGTGATGGGAAAAGATCGAAAAAATAGTTATATAATCAACACTTCCACGATTCCTTAATCTCGACAGCTGTAATAGTAAATATATATATATATATATATATATATATATATATATATATATATATATATATATATATATATATATATGAGAGGGGTTCCACATGTAATACACATTTCGAATGCAAAGATGTCAGCCAATTACAACAGTTGTCGTTTCCTCGGAGTCTCACAGCAGACACGCCCCTTCAAACAGAGCATTCAAGCCAGAGGGCTAATATCAGGATATAAAAATGCTTTTTATTTCTAAATTTTAAATGTAAAAATCATACTAACAATATAAGTACACCTAAGGAAACATTAAAAAGCATTTAAAGAAAAGGAAATAATCCATGTCATGGGACCTTTAACAAAAACACAATATAATTTTTACAGTGGTGTTTGGATTATTCCAAAAATAAGCTCTGTGACCAGCAAAAGTTTTTGATTCATTATGTTATATGTTTTGTTTATTTTGTTAAGCTTAAAGGGGTCACCTGATGCAAAATTGACTTTTGTTGTTTGAACATAAATTTGTATTGGAAGTGTGTTTGTTTTCCATCAACTATTAAATTTAGATCCAGTGCGACTTATAGCCATGTGCGATTTATTTTCAGTAAAATATGGTAGATAGCAACACTGTTTAGAATTTACACAGCTTAGATTAATAAGCATTCAGCCAAGGATTCCAAGAGTTATGAATCATTCAACAGTAACAAAAAGGAAACAAAACATGTCAGGAAGCTGTTATATATTTGTTATGAAGGATTTCCATAATCAGAAGAGTGATTATGATTTGACCAGGGGAGATGTTTATATTTCAGGCTGCTCAATGACTCCTATTGACTGTGGTGAGAGAGTGAAAGAAACACTCTGCCATCAATTATTGCAGGATCTGTCCATGCTGCTGCTGCTCAAATCTGATTGTGAGTGTGTTTGTGCAGTTACACTGGAAGAGAGATCCAATACAGCTTATTCCTTTCTTTCTGTGTAGGCTTTAAATAAGAAGAAAATGTTATAAAGTTAGTTTATCAAATGCTTGATAAAATAAGAGTGCTACTTTACTGAATTTTAGGGTGCCTGTGAACCAACCTTACACTTACAGTACATAACTTAAGTTTCAGACAATACATGGCCGGTTACTTTGTTTATTTTTATATCATTCTAAGTATGATACATGTGAATATTTAATGAACAATGGAGTCTTTAATCATAAGTTCTTCATTACTGTCACCCTGCTCACCACACTCACCTTTTTACAATAATCTGGACACTATCCACCTTTTTCCTCAACGCGGAAGTAAGCCTATGGGTGAGACTTCCGCTTCATTAGGCGCTATAGGTAAAAAACGAGGAGAATAACAACGTGCAGTAAACAGTAAAACTGTTTGCAGTACAAACCAGTGTGTTCTTAATTAAGATAACAGATTAAAATAATATGATAGGACACATCAATTGTCAATATCAAGCAGCAAAATGAACTGTTTTGTACAGCTAAAAATAGCTGGACGCTTATGAGACCGGAAGCTTCACCCATAGAATTTACAAATGGCGGCTCCCATTTTTACATCAGCAAAAAGTTTCACTCACTCACATACAGGTGCTCAGTATTGCTTAGCTTAGCTGCCATACCAAGTGCATGTATGCATGCTTGTATTCTGTTTCTTAGTCTTGTTGTTCTGACCCTAGGCTGGTTATCTCGCCTCTGATCATTTGCTGCTTGCCTTTATCTATTGCTTGTGTTGGATTATTCTCTTGTCTTGCCCTCTGGACACTGTTTGCTGTTGTATGACCTTTGCCTGTCTGACTATGCTCTTTGTTTGAATAAAAAGCTGCATTTGGATCTGTCCTTGCCTACACGACCCTCATTGTTACAGTTACAATGATTTCACCAGTTAAAGCTGTAATACAAGGCCTTGAATGTCTTATGTGATAAATAAAGACAAAGCACACACACTCTCTCCACTCTCAAGGATGTGTCTCTTTCACTTGGGCGGGCATGAGTGCAGAACAAAACTCTTGACTTTAACGGGCAGTTCATATCGGCATTGAAGTAGGACGTGTGCTGGTGCTTCACTGTCAGAGAAAAGCCTGTCAATGGGGGGGTCATTATCACAAGTGCACTTAAAAGCTCACAGTTTATCTACACTAGTGGTTTTAGTGGCAGTTTGAGAGAGGTGACACTGTCTGTAATGTGTAAGGGATGTGAGAAGATGTGTAGGGAATTCTACATACAAATCGGTGTTAGTCATACAGGAAGCTATTAGTGACAGTCCATTAAACCAAAATCTGTGTCGCCATGGAAATTTCTATTTTGGGTTTATTTATTTCCTTGTATTTGAGCACGAGGTTTTGTTCACTTGCTGTTAGCAATCTGAAAATCTATACCAATCTGTACTTTGACTAAACCGATAGAATTCAAAAATAAATACCCCAAAAATTATCTCCATTTGAATCTGATAAAACAATATTTTTGGAACATCCTCAAAGGACTTTTTTTTTTTTTTTTAAGGAAGGTGGTTCACAAAAATTTTTGGTTTAAAGACTTTCTGTTAAATACGGTCTATTCAGTTAAATTTTCAGTTCAATAACAGTGCTGATGTTGTAAAGTTCATCAATTATGAAACAGATTAGATTCAGCTATAAAGCAGGTCTACAGAAGATTTTCTCTGAAGATGTTTCAGCTCATTTCAATTCAAGTTCGTAGCTTTAAGAGAGCAACAATGCGTTTGTGTTGTTTACATTCTTGTTCTATTATTATTTTTTATAATATTTATCATTCATTTCTGGGTGAAACATTCCTTAATTTGTTACTAAATCAGGGGTGCGTTCTCCGAAACTACCTTAACGCTACGTCGTTCTTAAGTTGTACCTTAAGAAGTACCTTATCGTTAATACGTGGTTTCCGAAACCTTCTTAGTTAAGTATACCTTCTGTAAGTCATGCGTTCGTAAGGTTGGTCTGGAGCGCTCTTAGCTATACCTTATCGCTGCTTACGGTTCATACCGCTAGTGGCCACCACTACGCAAAAAGATTTTTTACATCGCAGTTTAATTACACATAGAAAATTTTATATGAACTTTTAATATAAAATCTGATTTAGAATTAAAATTACATTTTTACTTTACTTTAAAATTATACACATAAAATACTTAAGTTGTTATAGCCTACACCCAGTGTATGGAAGTGTTTTCATTAATAAAGTTTCCATACACTAATGGTTGTTAGCTTTTTTAATTACTATCCTAAGGCACATCAGCTGGCGAACCATTTGACAGAAAAGGCTTAGGAGTCTATATAAAGAAAGATGAGTTTACACAAACTTTATAGCTATGGCAGCGAGACAGCGAGTACTTGTTTTAAATCAAAGACGGCGGCGTCCGCGGAGCCAGTTAGTGTATGTCAACTACTTTATAAGAGAACATTTTAGTCCACTGACTACCATGTCAGAAGAGACCATTGTAAAAAAAATTTGCCTGCCACGGGAGCAAATTCTGCAGCTCTTGCATCTTGTTGGCCCAGATTTGTCAAGACAAACTCGACGGAGCTACCCCCTCAGCCCCGAAATTCAGCTGCTGGCGGCTCTTCGTTTTTATGCTGTGGGGAGTTTTCTGGAGGTTGTTGGGGATGGATATGGGCTGAGTAAGACCTCAGTGTGGCTGGGCGATCTCTTTTTGCGGACTTTTTTCCCCGACATAGTGAATGTCGGTATGTCTCTCATGTTTGCGCTTTTATTGAGGAAATCATCCAATTACACAAATGAGCGATTTACGCCAATAATGTGATACGGCTGGTGGATAATCAGCATACGTTGTGGAGAACATTAACACACTTATGGCCGTGAGGGTTTGGGATTGTACACTTGCTAAATTATAAACACATACTCATATTTATTTCTGCATGTACGTATTTCAATAAGCCCCGATAAATGCAGTTTGTACTATTTCTAAAACGCTTCTTTATAAAGAACATTGTTTTCTCAATACTTTACCTATACCGCTGTGAAGGAAAGAGCGCACAATCGATCATCGAGGCGTCGATATCAACCTATTCAGCGCCTCCACCATGGACAGCAACTGCTAAGGTCGAACTTAAGAAGGTTTACCTTAAGCTACATCCTAAGGTATAGTTCGGAGAACACACGTAGCAAAGGTATACCTGTAGTTAAGGTGTACCTTTTGAGTATTCGTAGCGCGCTAAGAGACAACGTTATCGGAGAACGCACCCCAGAGCTTTACATTATTTCAACTATGCCATTTGGAATTTGTATAGACCTATTTATAATTCAAACAGGTCAATTCTCAAAATATTACACATAGCTATAGATAAAAAAAGCCATAACATTTGAAAATCTACAGAAGATATTCTGTCATTTTTCAGCTCAATTCATTTCAAGTTTGTTGCTTTAAGAGAGCAACCATGTATTTTTGTTGCTTGATTTCCTTCATATGTTACATTTTTTATTGTTTTACATTGTTTTATTTTATTATTATTATCTATAATCATTCATCATTTTTAATCATTTATATAATTTACCATTTAATAATTTATTAATTTGAGGGGTTTCAAGAAATGTTTGTCTACATGAGTTGATGTGAAGCGGTTTGGAATAACAACACTGTTCGGAGTACTGTCTGAGTACTGCAACTAGTTTAATATTTTTAAACATATACATATTTGCATAACTATTATTGTTGAGTTATACTAATATTACTGTGCCATGACCCAGCTTTTTCTTTCCCTATCTCGTTCTCACATTGAGAGATTCACGAGTTATGAGCTTAAACACACCCGAGACATTTATATAAGCGATATTTCACACATGATATTTTTCATTTCCTTTCACAAACAATGTGTTTGTCAAAGTCAAAGTCAAAGTCACCTTTATTTATATAGCGCTTTAAACAAAATACATTGCGTCAAAGCAACTGAACAACATTCATTAGGAAAACAGTGTCAATAATGAAAAAATGATAGTTAAAGGCAGTTCATCATTGAATTCAGTTATGTCATCTCCGTTCAATTAAATAGTGTCTGTGCATTTATTTGCAATCAAGTCAACGATATCGCTGTAGATGAAGTGTCCCCAACTAAGCAAGCCAGAGGCGACAGCGGCAAGGAACCGAAACTCCATCGGTGACAAAATGGAGAAAAAAACCTTGGGAGAAACCAGGCTCAGTTGGGGGGCCAGTTCTCCTCTGACCAGACGAAACCAGTAGTTCAATTCCAGACTGCAGCAAAGTCAGATTGTGCAGAAGAATCATCTGTTTCCTGTGGTCTTGTCCTGGTGCTCCTTTGAGACAAGGTCTTTACAGGGGATCTGTATCTGGGGCTCTAGTTGTCCTGGTCTCCGCTGTCTTTAAGGGATGTAGAGGTCCTTTCTAGGTGCTGATCCAGCATCTGGTCTGGATACGTACTGGATCCGGGTGACTGCAGTGACCCTCTGATCTGGACACAGACTGGATCTGGTGGCCACGGTGACCTCGGAACAAGAGAGAAACAGACAAATATTAGCATAGATGCCATTCTTCTAATGATGTAGCAAGTACATAGGGTGTTATGGGAAGTGTTTCTGGTTCCGGTTTACCTAATTAATGCAGCCTAAAAATCCTTTAACGGATTTGGATAATAAAAGCATATTAGTATGTTATGTGTATGCCAGGTTAAAGAGATGGGTCTTTAATCTAGATTTAAACTGCAAGAGTGTGTCTGCCTCCCGAACAATGTTAGGTAGGTTATTCCAGAGTTTAGGCGCCAAATAGGAAAAGGATCTGCCGCCCGCAGTTTATTTTGATATTCTCAAATTGCCTGAGTTTTGAGAACGTAGCGGACGTAGAGGATTATAATGTAAAAGGAGCTCATTCAAATACTGAGGTGCTAAACCATTCAGGGCTTTATAGGTAATAAGCAATATTTTAAAATCTATACGATGCTTGATAGGGAGCCAGTGCAGTGTTGACAGGACCGGGCTAATATGGTCATACTTCCTGGTTCTAGTAAGAACTCTTGCTGCTGCATTTTGGACTAGCTGTAGTTTGTTTACGAAGCGTGCAGAACAACCACCCAATAAAGCATTACAATAATCTAACCTTGAGGTCATAAAAGCATGGATTAACATTTCTGCATTTGACATTGAGAGCATAGACCGTAATTTAGATATATTTTTGAGATGGAAAAATGCAGTTTTACAAATGCTAGAAACGTGGCTTTCTAAGGAAAGATTGCGATCAAATAGCACACCTAGGTTCCTAACTGATGATGAAGAATTGACAGAGCAACCATCAAGTCTTAGACAGTGTTCTAGGTTATTACAAGCGGAGTTTTTAGGTCCTATAATTAACACCTCTGTTTTTTCAGAATTTAGAAGTAAGAAATTACTCGTCATCCAGTTTTTTATATCGACTATGCAATCCATTAGTTTTTCAAATTGGTGTGTTTCACCGGGCTGCGAAGAAATATACAGTTGAGTATCATCAGCATAACAGTGAAAGCTAACACCATGTTTCCTGATGATATCTCCCAAGGGTAACATATAAAGCGTGAAGAGTAGCGGCCCTAGTACTGAGCCTTGAGGTACTCCATACTGCACTTGTGATCGATAGGATACATCTTCATTCACTGCTACGAACTGATGGCGGTCATATAAGTACGATTTAAACCATGCTAATGCACTTCCATTAATGCCAACAAAGTGTTCAAGTCTATGCAAAAGAATGTTGTGGTCAATTGTGTCAAACGCAGCACTAAGATCCAATAAAACTAATAGAGAGATACACCCACGATCAGATGATAAGAGCAGATCATTTGTAACTCTAAGGAGAGCAGTCTCAGAACTATGATACGGTTGAAATCCTGACTGGAAATCCTCACATATACCATTTTTCTCTAAGAAGGAATATAATTGTGAGGATACCACCTTTTCTAGTATCTTGGACAGAAAAGGGAGATTCGAGATTGGTCTATAATTAACTAGCTCTTTGGGGTCAAGCTGTGGTTTTTTGATGAGAGGCTTAATAACAGCCAGTTTGAAGGTTTTGGGGACATATCCTAATGACAATGAGGAATTAATAATAGTCAGAAGAGGATCTATGACTTCTGGAAGCACCTCTTTTAGGAGCTTAGATGGTATAGGGTCTAACATACATGTTGTTGGTTTAGATGATTTAACAAGTTTATACAATTCTTCCTCGCCTATAGTAGAGAATGAGTGGAACTGTTCCTCAGGGGGTCTATAGTGCACTGTCTGATGTGATACTGTAGCTGACGGCTGAATGGTTGTGATTTTATCTCTAATAGTATCGATTTTAGAAGTAAAGTAGTTCATAAAGTCATTACTGCTGTGATGTTGGGAAATGTCAACACTTGTTGAGGCTTTATTTTTCGTTAATTTAGCCACTGTATTGAATAAATACCTGGGGTTATGTTTGTTTTCTTCTAAAAGAGAAGAAAAGTAATCGGATCTAGCAGTTTTTAATGCTTTTCTGTAGGATATGTTACTTTCCCGCCAAGCAATACGAAATACCTCTAGTTTTGTTTTCCTCCAGCTGCGCTCCATTTTTCGGGCTGCTCTCTTTAGGGTGCGAGTATGCTCATTATACCATGGTGTCAAACTGTTTTCCTTAACCTTCCTTAGGTGTAAAGGAGCAACTGTATTTAAAGTGCTAGAAAAGAGAGAGTCCATAGTTTCTGTTACATCATCAAGTTCTGAAGTTTTGGATATGCTAAGGAACTTGGATACATAAGGAAGATAACTTAAAAAGCAGTCTTTTGTGTTAGAAGTGATGGTTCTTCCATACTTGTAACAAGAAGTAGGATTTACAATTTTGGCTATGTGAAGTTTGCACAGAACTAAATAATGATCTGAGATATCATCACTTGGCTGAATAATTTCAACACCATCAACATCAATTCCATGTGACAGTATTAAATCTAGAGTATGATTTCGACAATGAGTAGGTCCTGAAACGTGTTGTCTAACACCAATAGAGTTCAGAATGTCTATAAATGCTGATCCCAATGCATCTTTTTCATTATCAACATGGATATTAAAATCACCAACTATTAAGACTTTATCTGCAGCCAGAACTAACTCGGATGTAAAATCACCAAACTCTTTAATAAAGTCTGTATGGTGCCCTGGTGGCCTGTATACAGTAGCCAGTACAAACATAACAGGGGATTTATCATTAACATTTGTTTCTCTGGATAATGTTATATGAAGCACCATTACTTCAAATGAGTTATACTTGAAGCCTGCTCTCCGAGAGATCCTGAAAACGTTGTTATAAATTGAAACAACACCTCACCTTTGCCTTTTAGACGCGGCTCATGTTTATAACAGTAATCTTGGGGGGTGGACTCATTTAAAATAATGTAATCATCAGGTTTTAGCCAGGTTTCTGTCAAACAGAGTACATCTATATTATGATCAGTGTTCATATTATTTACAAAAAGTGTTTTCGTAGAAAGGGATCTGATATTCAATAAGCCAAGCTTTATCATTTGTTTATCCATATTGCTTCTGTTTTTTATTTGTTGAACCTCAATTAAATTGTTAATCTTAACTTGGTTTGGACGTTTTTTGTTTTTTCTAGTTCGGGGAACAGACACAGTCTCTATAGTGTGATATCTAGGTGAAAAAGTCTCTATGTGCTGAGAATTAACTGACCTTTGTGACGGGAGGCGGCTAGCAGACGGTCGGTTTAGCCAGTCTGTCTGCTTCCTGACCTGGGCCCCAGTTAGTCAAGTATAAACACTAAGACTATTTGCCAAATTTCTAGAGAGAAGAGTGGCGCCACCCCTTTAAGCAGGTCAGGTCTGCCCCAAAAGCTCGTCCAATTGTCTATGAAACCTATGTTATTCTGTGGGCACCACTTAGACATCCAGCCATTGAGTGATGACAATCTGCTATGCATCTCATCACCACGGTAAGCAGGGAGGGGACCAGAGCATATTACAGTGTCTGACATCGTGCTTGCAAGTTCACACACCTCTTTAATGTTATTTTTAGTGATCTCCGACTGGCGAAGTCGAACATCATTAGCGCCGGCATGAATAACAATCTTACTGTATTTACGTTTAGCATTAGCCAGCACTTTTAAATTTGCCAAGATGTCAGGCGCTCTGGCTCCCGGTAAACATTTGACTATGGTGGCTGGTGTCTCTATATTCACGTTCCGTACAATAGAATCACCAATAACTAGAGCACTTTCATCAGGTTTCACAGTGGGTGCATCACTGAGTGGGGAGAACCTGTTTAAATCGGAACAGAGGAGCGGTGTTTTGACCCACGACTACGCTGCCTCACCGTCACCCAGTTGCCCTGCTGCTGGGGCTCTGTTTCCGGAACCGAACAATGTACAGGAATCCCTGAGCTTGACGCATCCAAAGCCGTATCTAGAGCCCTAACATTCTTACTGTCCTCAATTAAAGTTTGGATGCGTGTCTCTAATTCTGAAATCTTCTCTTCATATGTCTCTTCAATTCTTTGTCTTCATATGTTCTGTCTGTATAAATAACTGCATATACTTTTTCTCATAAACAACTTTTTTTAAAAGTTATAAATAATCAGATTAATAAATAATGATCAAATAATCAGATTAATGGTCAGGAAATAAAGACTATTATTTTTTTCAGATTTTTAAATCATGACCAAATATGTAGTTCTACACTCTTGCAAAAAGTACTAACATTAAACAAATAGTTGAAACAGTTAAAAATGTATATCATCCTCAGGCGATCCAAAATGTAGATGAGTTTGTTTCTTCATCGGAACCGATTTGGAGAAAATGTATCATTCCATCACTTGCTCACCAATGGATCCTCTGCAGTGAATGGGCGCTGTCAGAATGAGAGTCCAAACAGCTGATAAAATCATCACAATAATCCACAAATAATTCACATGACTCTGTATTCTGATGGCACCCATTTACTGCAGAGGATTCATTGGTAAGCAAGTGATGCAATGATGAAACTGTACATCATTTTCAGCAAACCTTCATTTTTAGATGAACTATTCCTTTAATTTGCTACTAAACCAAAGCACTAGATTATTTCAACCATGCCACAGTTTGGAATTCATATGGACCTATTTATAATTCAAACAGATCAATTCTCATAATATCACACATTGCTAAAGATTTAAAAAAAAAAAAAAAAAAACATGAAAGCGAATTCACAAAGAAACCAAAGAAGGAATTTGCAAAGTCAAAGTACAGATCTCAATCCATCTGAATCAAATTTAAACACTGCAATTTTGCACAAAAAGAACACTAATGACAAGAAAACAGTAAGAATAACTTAAGTTAAAATTTCACCTCGCTTCATTTGTTATTTGTATTTGTTGGTAAATACAACTTTGTCACAGCTGTGGGTCAGTGGACTGTTTACATGCTCAGGTCACGTAAGACCTGTCGTGTCTCCACTTAACTGTCCTATGGAAATAAAAGACAAAAAGTTACCAAATAAACAAAAAGAATAGGTATAACTTGCCCACTTTAACCTTTACAGTGAATAACAGCTCATGTTTCATTAAAGGTCATGCAATGTTATGTAGAAACTCATCTTCAGCAGGCATGTGTTGTGCTTTCATACTGACAGTGTTTAAGCTGTGTGACAGAAATTTGGCTCTCCACAGAAAGTAATGGGAAAATAATGTAAAGGGTTGCCATTATAAAATGAAAGTGATTTCCTTTGAGAATGACCGTAGATTATGAAGTGGTTATCAGGAGTTGGCCAGATCTGTTGCATACTTAATCGCCTTGACATGAAAGGAAACAAAATTAATATAAATGGTAATTAATCTACACAACAAAATGCAAGCCCTGGTAGGCAGCCCACTCCTAGCACCATGTTCATGGCAATGCATGTCATGTTAAAATAATCTTCTGACTTAAACACATTCTATCATAAAGGTAAATTATGCAGTTTCTGTGCTATTATTGTTACCTAGCGGAATTACAAGAATAAAGAATATTTTCAAACACATTTTGCAAACGCCCCTTACACTAATTTCTAATTTCTAGTAAGAAATTTTGAAATTTAAATAGTTCGCTTTAGGGAGTGATCTCTGTGAACCTGTGAATCATCACAGGTTCACAGAAATGAAGCCTGTTTGCAGATTTATTTATTATTTTGATTGCATTTAATATATTATACTTTCAAGCATAAAGCTGTTTGTATGCATGTTTTGGGATAATTAATAACAAGGAACATCTGGAACTAATATAACTAAATGGGAACAGGAGCAGGAAAGACCAAATAAGTGCAAGGATTTGGGGAGCAAAACAAGGAACAAAGTCAACCCTGAAACAACATAAAAAACGACCAAATTTTGCTATAAGTTTGATTGCAACATATAATAATTGCTGTTAATAGTGTTCATTGTCTGTTTGATTATGTCTTTCCATACTTTCTGCCATATGTACATTAACTGAAAATGAGGTGTGTTAAGAGTGTATTCAACATGCTGAATATCTATGATCTGAAATCCTGATGTGTATCAAAATCAATAAAAACAGAAAGAAATCCTGATGTGTTGGGGGAACCCCAAGGACAAACGGAACGTGTGTACGGTCGGGAGATTATCAAGTGAAATGAAACAATATCAAACTAGAAAGTGAGCTGACAGAAGACACAATAATTTTTTCCTGCCTATTGTCACCGATCTTTATTTGCAAGTCATTTTAAAGGCTTTTCTCCATTATGAATTTTCACATGCATATTAAAGGTTTCTTTACATCTAAAACTCTTCCCACACTGAGAACATGTGAATGGTTTCTCTCCAGCTTGAGTTCTCATGTGTTTCTTAAAGCTTCTTTTGTCTGCGAAACAACTTCCACATTGAAAGCAGGTGAAAGGCTGTTCTCCAGAAGTGACTGTTAAGATATTCTTCACATGGGAAACTCTTCCCACACTGGTTGCATCTGAAAAGCTCTTTTCCAGTATGAAGTTTCAAGTGTACTTTAAAGGTTTCTTTATCTGTGTAACTCCTGCCACACTGAGGGCATATGAATGATTTCTTTTTAATGGGTACTTTTGTGTCACGCTTAACGAAACTCATTCTTCTCTCAACACATGGGGAAGATCGCTCTACAGTGTGAATCTTTAGGTGCGAATCAATGTTTCTTTTATTAAAACTCTTCCCACAGTGAGGACATGTGAAAGATTTTTCTCCAGCGTGAATTCTCGTGTTACGTTACAAGCTTTCTTTCATTGTGAAATTTTTCCACACTGTGCACAGATGAAAAGGTTCTGGGCATCATGAATTTTCATGTCTTACACTGGTAACTCCTTCCACAACGAGGGCAGGTGAAAGGCTTTTCTCCAGTGTGAATTCTTATGTGTGTATTAAGCCTTCCTTTGAACGGGAAGCTCTTCCTACACTGAATGCAGGTAAAAGCTGTTCTCCAGTGTGAATTTTAATGTGTGCATTTAGATAACCTTTACTGGCACAAGTCTTCCCACACTAACAGCAGGTGAAAGGCTTCTCTCCAGGGTGAATTTTGAGGTGTATATTAAGATTTCCTTTAGTGGTGAAATGCTTTCCACACTGCAAAAAACTGGCAGTTATTTGGCTTCTGTTTTGTTTCTGAGAAATTAGTTTCAGTTTTTAAGATGCTCAAACCATTTTCTCCAGTTGTCAAGTGATTAGGTTTCTGATAATGATTGAAAATATTAAATAAAAGTAGTTCAATGTCTTTTTTATTCCCCTTTGTTTTACTAAAATAATAATATAAATTGTAATAATATAAAAGGTCAAGAAAATGCAATCAAATCTTCATGATACTAACATTTGTTGAGGGGCAATATTTTTCTTTCTATTAATTCCTCTAAAAATCTATCTTCATACATGTCACATTTCCCAGACACTTAATGATATTTATGAATTATAAATAGTTTTTTCACTGAAAGTGCAATTTTTTATTTTAATAACAATAATACATCAAATGTGTACACACATGCAATTAAGATGTGAGAAAAATATTGCATTTAACATTATGTTTATACCATGTGGCAGCTATTATATTGCTTTTAATCTATAAATCTGCTCTGAATCTACAGCCGCAAGAGAAAATAAGTCACTTTAACAAGTCTGG
Source organism: Carassius carassius (assembly GCF_963082965.1). NCBI lineage: Eukaryota > Metazoa > Chordata > Actinopteri > Cypriniformes > Cyprinidae > Carassius > Carassius carassius. The sequence goes on from NC_081767.1 coordinate 4,507,794, forward strand.
AGTCCGATTTTAATCTAATAATATACAAAAAGGACGTGCTCCACAAAATAATGACAATAACCCCCCTCCAAAAAAATAAAATAAAAAATAAAATAAAAACATCACTTGTCCCCATTGTCCTCATGGCCTTCATGCAATAACATAACCGAACATAGTAACTGCAGTGAGGATCACAAACAAATGGACCCTTTTAAACCAGTTCTTGTTGGTTTTGGTGAATCAAAAAAAAAAAGAGCACAACGGATGCAGTTCAATTCACTAAAAAAATTCCCATATGAGTCAGTCCTTTTTTGAATCATTAAAAAAAAAATTATATATATATATATATATATATATATATATATATATATATATGATCAAATTTGTAGTCAGAGTAAACGTCCTCAGCCCGAGACCGAGGTAAATGGACAATGACTCAGGCGAATAGCCCGAATAGTCAACATCGGAGTTTGAATGAAGCATTAACCCCTGAAAACATAACTAAACACTAGAATTAATGCTTTTGCGGAACATCACGAATCTACTGATGTCAATGTAGATGTATTATTGGACGGATGTAGAGATAAAATCCAAGGGTTTTACATGCTTTGTCTCTGTCTAGACCTGCATCTGGAAATGACAGACGCTTAGCACGAAGTGGACATAAATATTGCTGCTTTTACACATTGAACAAAGATTTTTAATTCATGTGTAAAACAAGATCTGTCTTAACATAATTTTAAGAGACTTTATAGAACACCTATTTAACTGAAAAATCATTAAGCTGTATGGTCACATTATAAGCAATACCTGAGTGTTAAGAAAATCATATTAATGTTGCCTCTCCATTATTCTACAGAATAAAATAATACTGTAAATGTGATCTACCTAATGATCAATGCATAATATGCTGTAATGTTTACCAAAAGATGCTGCAAATACCTGTATCGTGAAGCTGTCATCTATCCAACTTAAACTCATTCAAATGTATTGTCATAATAGAAAAAAAAGCGTATGTTTCACGCCACATGCGTGCCAATGTATAGCCAATGTATGCTATCCCAGTCTTCTAAATTAATTCACTGATTTTTTGTAAATATTTGGATATAATATATGCATTGTATTTATTTCCCATTCATTTAATGTATTTCTTTACGGTGTACATTATACTATTTATGGCTCATAGACTTAAAACTTAATGGACATTTTTAGAATAGTCATTTAGCCTTTTTTCCCATATTCAGGAGAAGTAAAAAAACTGATTTCTAACAGTAAACACAAAATTGGCCTTCACAGCACTGAATGCATTCAAACAGATTAAAACTTGAAAGGCTCAGAACAGTGATCAATACCTGACCTGAATGAGAAGCATAAATTGACATCATGTCCAAATTGTAGTCGACTAAATGAAAAAAAAAAAGAAAGAAAAAAAAAAACCTGTCCAGTCATGATGGCATTTTGTAGACCCACCTGAACTAAACCCACAGCAAGCCTAAATAAGTGAATCATAGAATAATTTATTCAACCAATTCATTCAAAACAGTTGATTTGTATTTAGGGTTTACAATGAAACTTGTCGATTCAAGGACAAATGAGATGGGTAGTTTTCAGTTTACTATTCATTCTTTTCTGTTGTATCCTCAAGCAGTGACTCACTGCCATACAATTCAGAAAATATCTTTAAAAGGACTGTAGGTGCACCATGATTGACAGGGTCCCTAACCTTCACATGTGAAAGCATGTCACCCTCTGTGCATAAAAATGTCAATTCATCAGCTTCTGAAGAGAGGACAGTTTTAGTCATGTGTACAAACATAAACACAACATTTAAAGAGTGCCTGTTTCAGGAGCTAAGACAAACAGCTGTGCTTGAGAGCCTCAGATGCCTGAGGTGCAAGTGTGTCTTTGATACACAAAGACATGCTCTGAGAATTAATGAATCTTAACAAACCTTGACAAATCCCTAACGGGTGGTGATTTTTAACCTTCCACAAAACAACCTTGAATTGAGTACTGTATCCTTTCCTCATCTGCTGTGGTTTGTTTGCAGTCTGGTGGAGAGATGCCTTATTAGTGGTGTCTGCTAAAGCAAGCATTACTATTTTTACCATTCTGAACTGTATCTTGGCTTACATTTAATTTTTGCTTACAAACTGTAATTCATTCATTTTGGTCATTTCTGATTGAATGTATATTATATATTTAATATGTACTATTTGTGGCTAATAAATTAATAAATAGATATTGTAATTTCTTTACTTATTTTTAAAGTGTAAGAAAGGTGGAAATAAAATATGTTTTTACTTTTTATAGATAAGCCTTGTGATATATTTAGGGTGTTATAACCCTATAAAGCCTGTCATATCTAATAATAGTCAGAATAGTCACTGAAAGATAAATAAACAAATAAACATTCCTCAAAAGCCTGATGATCATATTCAATATTTACAATTTAACATGTTTCTTTCTCCCCCTAAAAATCATGCATGGATAATATAAGTAAACCTATGTTACTTCCATCTTGTATACATCATCTTATGTTTACTTTATAAAAATCAGTAAAGATTTCAAAGTAAAAAAAAACAAAACAAAACAAAACACATGAACATCAACCCCAAGAGGGACTTTTATTTTTTTATTTTATTCATTTATTTTTTATTTACAATTATACTGAAAGTTCTTTTACTTGCTTAAAAGTATACACTATCAATCAGATGACAGTTTTTTTAGTTTTGATCATGTTGAACATTTTAAAAATCTTAGAAATGCATGGCAAACACCACTCACATATTTGTTTTGCTATTTTTGAGTGCACAGAGGTTTCTTTAGATATAACACTCAGCACAAGCCTGACATGGCCGCATCAGCATGCATATTAGATTTATTTGCATGACTGAGGTACAAATTGGCTTTTATCAGCCTAATTCTGTCCCTTTGCTGTGAGAGAATTTGGTAATTAACATCTCACAGACACCCAGAGGGAGAGAGAATGTGAGGTGCAGAGAGACAACACAGAACAAGGAAAAAGAGATGTGTGACTTCACAAACTCTTCTGCACAGCAGTAAAAAGCTCAAAGTCATTTCTCGGTCTGTTTGTCCATGCATTTTTCTCTTTTCTCAATTACCAAGTCTTTCAACTGTAAATTAGTTCTTCAAATCTTGTTCCTTCATTCGAAACTTCTCTGATGTCTGAGGTGCAACCAAAAGGGCACATGCTCTCTCTGAATGACCACAAAGGACCATCTTGAGACATCTTGGGCCAGATTTACTTAACAAATAAAAATTTTGTGAGAGTGTTTCCAAAAATGTGTCGATGGGAGTAGGTTATGTGGGTGCAGTTCCACCTGCTCCGCCCTAGTGGGCTCCAGTTTAGAGGTCTTCACAGTGCACCCGTGACCCGTCGGCCCGGGACCCGACGTGGTACCTGTATGGGTTCGGGTCTATATTTTAAATGATCAGCAGGGTCCGGGTCGGGTCCGAATTTATTACTTCGGGTCCCGTGTCTGTTTAACATTGTTTGTATTACCCGTGCGATCGGAGTCATCGGACTCTGAGAACATCCGGCCGTGATCAGAGACTGCTTGTGTTTTTTGTAACTTGCAACTTGTAAAATTAGGAAAAGAAAAGAGTGAGCCAAAAAAAAAAGCGATCTCTCTCTCTCTCTGCCGTTAGAAGCAGAGTGTGCAGACTGAGAATTAATGCAAGTGCACGCACGGTAATAATGCTTGCAGACTTGACACACTCAATTAATATATTTCAAATCAGCAACAAGATCTGAGGTGAACTGTCAACTGATTGTTTTCTATGACGCTGAAATTGTGTTAAAAAGCATATTTTAGGTTTATCCAGCTAGCACGCATGTGCACTCCCGAGTGCATTTCATGTTTCTATGGCAACCAGCGAGGGACACTTCGACTGCAAAACCGTGCTTTACATTTTTACAAGTTATTATGTGAGTTAACTCGAGTCAGAATATACATGTGCACAGTTGTTTTTGTCATGCGTCACCGTGACATCAATGTTTTTGGATTTAACCTTTGGACTACCCTGTCTGGATACTGTTCACTGGAGATCGACAACGCCTGTTTTTGGATTATTCTCAAGCCTGCCTCATGTCTCATCAGCTCAGACGTTACACACATATTGATGCTTGATCAGGACCCTTTGGTGTCACTTTTTAACACACAGGGTTTTTCAGCATTTAGGGTCCTCCATTACTTTAAATAAGAACCATTTGGCATCAATATACAGATCCCAAAGGCATACTGAGAATGTAACCGTCATGATTAAATTATATGTTGGTTATTAATTTTGCCATTATTGCACATATGTCAGGGAGGCAAAATTGATTTGATTTTGAAATTTTTCACTGTGTGTCCTAAAGACAGTACTTTATAACACCAAAGAAGGGTTTGCTTTGGCACACTGTTAGTAAATCTGGCCTCTTGTTGCCTTGAATTAATATGGATTGGCCTAGACAGTCTGTATTTATCATTGCAAGCCTTGAGCAGACCTGCTTTACATTAAAAGCTCAGACCATTATGCAGATGTGATAATTTCATCCCAAAATTTACCAAAATTTACCAGAAAATTTACCATCACAATTAATAAATCCAGTTCACAGAATCAGACAATATTATTAATATTATTAGTGAATAACAACTTTAACTCCCTTCTTTCCACTTCTCGTCAATATAAAACAAGTAACAAGCAGATAAAAGTACAGTCACAGGTATTTGTTGAAAAATAAATAAATAAAAAATCCCACAACAACCAACAACCACAAGGAGACCAGGAGGGAGGTGGACCGGTGGAGGACCAGGGGGAGGGACGGAGGGCCAGGTCCATAGAGGGAAACAGAGACCGGAAGTAAAAAAAACAAAAACAAAACAACAGCAACAAAACAAAGAGGCCAGCAGGGAACGAAAAGTTCAGGGGCCCAGGGCAGAGCCGACAGGGCAGGAATCCAGGGTGGAGCAGGTGGAACTAGAGCCCACCGGCATGGCGCAGATGGAACTGGAGCCCACCACAGTCCAGCAGACGGGACTGACGCCCACCAGGGCAGTGCAGAGAACCACCACCTCCGTGTGGTCGAGACAGATGCCCACCAGGGCAGCGCAGAGAACCACCACCTCTGTGTGGTCGAGACAGATGCCCACCAGGGCGGCGCAGAGGACCACCACAGCCGTGTGGTTGAGACAGAGTCCAGCAAGTCTGGTTAGGTAAGCCTGAAATAGAGAACATGAACAGGTTAAGGGTGGCCTCCGTTTCCCTGATGAGATGGTGGATGGTCTCCATGACCATGACAGGATAGGACGAGCGCTCAGGAAGTTTGGCTGAGATGTGTCGAGGCTCTGGTAGTTCAGCAGAAACGTGAAGAGGCTCTGGTAGTTCAGCAGAAACGTGAAGAGGCTCTGGTAGTTCAGCAGAGACGTGAAGAGGCTCTGGTAGTTCAGCAGAGACGAGAAGAGGCTCTGGTAGATCCGTGGTGAATTGACTGGGTTCAGGAAGATCAACAGGGACTTGACTTGACTCAGGAAGATCAACGGTGACTTGCCCTTGCCCATGAAGAACACTGGTGACTTGACTTTGCCCATGAAGAACACTGGTGACTTGACCTTATCCATGAAGAATACTGGTGACTTGACCTTGCCCATGAAGAACACTGGTGACTTGACTTTGCCCATGAAGAACACTGGTGACTTGACTTGACTAGAGCTGAAACGACTAATCAATTTAATCAATTAAAATCGATTATTAAAATAGTTGTCAACTAATTTAGTCATCGATTAGTTGCTAAATAACTTTTATTTGCCATAAGCTGCTCATTTCGTGCATATTTTAAATCTGCGGTGTGGCAGTAATGAGCCACCGGAGGTTTTACTCAGCCAGTACAGCAGGAGAAGTAGCGAATAGCCAATAGCTGGCCTCGTTTTATGTCACGTACTTCCCGAACAGCATCTCTGCAGCATTCAGCAAGATGGCGGAGGTAGGCGGCAGTGGAGTAAGCTTGAGAAAGAAAAAGAAAAAAGTAATCGAACAAAGTCATCCAAAGTGTGGGATTACTTTACTTTGCGCCTTCAAAAAAGAAGAGTAACCTGTAAACTCTGCACTATTGAACTGTTTAACTGTTATTTAACTGTTTACACTATTTGTGCAGATTCTCCCGTACAATGTTGTTATTTGCAAATGTTTAGTCGTAAAAGCTGATAACATTGCTTTTTAACAGTTAACATTTAAAGCTTTACAAACATGTTCTGTGATCAGTTTGTTGTTTACCAGTTCATAATTCAGTCTTGCAGCCTAATTATGACTGAATGAGAGAGGTAAATGTTTAAATGTATTTGAAATGCACTTTGTTTCTAAGTATGTACTGCTCTTTTTCACACAGCAGGTTTTTTGTGTGTCCAATTTTTTTTTTCTGGACATCCTTCTGATGGATTTTTTTAACTTTAAATTGTGAGTTCCATTCAGGTTTCATGCCATTGGCACTTTTTTTGAAGGATTGTTTACAATTTCAAAGCATTAGCTATAAAGCTCTTTACTAGGTATAAGCTGTGTGTTTACGGGAAAAAAAGAATAAAATGCAATGTACTGCAATTTTATTCTGTTTTATTCTTATTCTTCATGAAAATATGTTCTGAAAGATTCTTTAATAAGCTTTGTTCGGGATGTTAAACTACTTTAGGAGCCACTAAGGACTGCCATGGTGAAAACATTATTTGAAATCTCCTTGTGAAATTTGCTAGAGTATGTATGGGTCAGTGTTTTGATTGCAGAAGAGTTCGAGATAGGATTACTAACACATAATAAAACAACTCCAGGTATATTTTTGATGAGGATATGACAAAGCCTGACTCGACTCTGGAGGGTCAACGGGGACCTGACTCGACTCTGGAGGGTCCACGGGGACCTGACTCGACTCAACGGGGACCTAACTCGACTCAACGGGGACCTGACTCGACGGGGACCTGACTCGACTCTGGAGGGACCACAGGTACCTGGTAAGTGGGGACCTGACTTAACTCTGGACGGTCACCTGTGGCTGTCATCTTGTGCAGTGGCACAGGACCGACGGCCATCTTGTGCAGTGGCGCTGGGTCGGCGACCACCTTGTGCTGTGGCGCTGGGCTGGTGGCAACCTTTTACAGTGGCGCTGGGTTGGCGGCCATCTTGTGCAGTGGTGCTGGGCTGGCGGCCATCTTGTGCAGTGGCGCTGGGCTGGCGGCCATCTTGGGCAGTGGGTCTGGCCTGGCGGTCAGCTGGTGTTGTGGCGCTGGGCTGGCGGCCACCTTGTGCTGTGGCGCTAGGCTGGCGGCCATCTTGTGCAGTGGTGCTGGGCTGGCTTCCACTTTGTGCAGTGGCGCTGGGCTGGCGGTCCTCTTGTGCAGTGGCGCTGGGCTGGCGGTCCTCTTGTGCAGTGGCGCTGGGCTGGCGGCCACCTTGTGCTGTGGCGCTGGGCTGGCAGCCATCTTGTGCAGTGGCGCTGGGCTGGCGACCACCTTGTGCAGTGGCGCTGGGCTTGCGGTCCTCCTGTCTGGAGACACAGGTCTAGAGTCGGCCATCACACCTGGAGAGACAGGTGTGGCTGGGGTATACCACTGAGACCGATGTTGCAGGTACATGGTGAACCCCCAAAAATCCAGGATCTCCAGCTCCTTCATCTCCCACTCAGGCACAGGGTTATCCAAACAAGCATTAAAAAGGTCTTTAAGTGCCTCATCATTGTATCCCAATCCTACCGCCATGGTCCAGAATACTTGCGCCAAACCACCCTCCTCACTCCCCTCTTGACGGAGGGCGAACAAATTTAGGAACCTCCCCCTCCGCTCCTCCATGCTGGCTGGGGAACGGACACAAAATCCCACAATGCTGGATCTGGGCTTTGATGGAGTCCTTCTGTAATGATTGCACACGGAAACGAGAGATCCAATTGCAGTGTTTAATGGGTAATCCAAAATCAAAATCCAAAACAAACTAGAGGTCAAAAACAGGGAAAGGAGGTCAAAAACAGGGAAAGAAGTCCAAAAATAAGAAACAAGAAAAACACAAGGGAACACGAGAAAGCCGGGTGACGGAAAACAAGGACCCCATGAAACAGAAAGAGACAGGCTGGTTTATATGGACAGGTGCAAACGATGAAAGTGGAGACAGCTGAGTGCAATTAACAGGTGTGCAATTAACAGTGATGAATGGGACAAAGACTTGTGGGAAATGTATTGCCTGCAGTAGGGTGACTATGGGGAAGTGAGACCACTAGTGGACACCCAGGGAAACACAGACCAGACACTGTGACAGGAGAACTCCAAATAATTCCTTGATGCGCAAAAAGTAAAAAGTAAAGTGACTTTGTCTCAACAGTTCATGTAACTGGATAACTGAACTAACCAGCACACCGATCTCATCACACACCAACTTAAATGTTATTTTAATCACTTCGAAATGCCTTTTTGCAATCATGTGATTGGGTCGCAGGTGTCGCTGATTTCCCAATCACTCCACCGGCCTCGCTCGTGTTCCCATATCCCTCGGCCCTGCCCAACTCGTCACACACATATATTAAAAACCTATATCAAAACCTATATTGAAACATATATGTTTACTGTATATAGGTTTTTTCCATGTGGGATGGTTTGGTCATCTCCATTTTACAACAAAGTTCAAATCAAATGGATGGCATGACACTAGTGCTTTTGAAACCTTCTATGTATTGATTACAGATTAAATGTCATTACAGGTGTTTGCCAGTAATGAGATCATCACAAGTTCCCTGTGCCGGATTTGGACACATGTCCCTGCTGACCTTTATCCCTGTTTAGTATGCCATGATGAACACTCAGATAACCACACTTCATCCTCACAATCACAACATTCATTCAACATTCATTAGAAATGACCTTTGTGAGTGGCAATTAGCCAGGAAGCCTCCATTGTCAAAAAACAGAAAGCTGAACTATCAACAATTTAGAGGAATCACTATTTGAGTCCATTACTAGTACCCGACAGCTCAGTGTGAACCAGACCAAAACAATCAACTGAATTAAAATCTAACGTGCCAAGATCATTACACAAAAAATAGCTTAGCAAACACCACCCATTTGCCCCTATAGGTTTCTGTTTAACTTGGTTTGTATTCCAGTCATGTTCAACAATCCAAGACAGATGCTGTTCCTTTGCCAATCCTTCATACATACTGTACACATTGTTAATAGATACACAATGTTGACATGCTACTGTCTGTATACTGAAAACACGCGGGACACTTTATAATCTTTTTTTTTTTTTGTTTAATGAAAGAGCTAGGAGGAAACTGGTCAGAGAGGGGACCAAGAGGCCTAAATCAACTCTGGATGCACCATTGCAAGTTATAAATTCTAATTTATTCATTTATTAAACTTTTTTAAGTTACAAACATTAATTTGATTAGCTCTGTTGATATAATAATATTGCACATTACATTAACCTAATATTGGGTGTAATTTAAACTAAAATTTTTGCATTAATTGATTTTCTTTCAAATAAAAAAAATTAATTAAAATTGGTGTAACTTAATGAAATTACCTTTTGGGACAATACATTGTTTTTAGTGTGTACAACTACTTGTCTCACATATGTGGCCTAAAACTCGCCATTTTAACAGATCAGAAGATGCATTTAATAGATGAGTTTAATACTAGCCTGTGTTACCCTTGACAACCATGAGAGTGTGCTTGGTTCAGAGAATTTTCTTATTAGATGAAGCACATCCAACACGTCCAGATTACTGGCCAGACACAGCTGATGAAGACTAAGACCTCTAGACTGCCAATAACATGATTAGTGACCCTCATCCTGGTCACACTGACTCTCCTCTTATAAATAGGGTAATTTTCTTGTTCGCTTTTCTCTCCTTTAGGACTTTGCAGATGGCTGTCTGCATAGTTCAGAATGGAGTGACATAAAAAGACTTTAGAGAAATAAAGTGCTTATGGAAATGAAGTATCTGTGTACTGTGCAGGTCAGTCATTTCAGGTTTAAAACAGCTAATGTAGTTAATCTTATTTGTAGTTATTAAATTAGTGACATTGCTATTGGTCATACATAGGGTTAGGGGTGTGAACAAACTCTTAACAATATTAATATTTATTGCCTTTATGGATGCTCATACAAAGACAACTAAATTAAGTACTTTAAACTTGTAACTCAATTCCAATTTGGCATATTCAACACAGAATAAATGTGTCTAAACATTGTGTTCATGGCATCCTGGGACGGTGTGTTATGACTGCTATCCAGTCCTTAGCTGTTGTGCCAAAAGTATTTTTCTACTAAGGCAACAGGATAGCGTTGGAACATATTTGTCTCCTGGTCATTAAAAACTCGTTAGCGATGTCCTGACAGGAATATAATGAGAATAGGCTGATTTGCTGTGGAGGTCTCAAATTAGAAAGGCTGATGTCTGAGAGGAACCAAGTTTACAGGCAAACTCAAATAAGAATCTCCAGGAGTTAACCAGACAAAACATGATTATGGAAACAGAGAAGTGAGAAAATCAAGATTGCTATGCTGATGACACTCAACTTTACTTCTCATTACAACCAGATGATATGGCAGTACATGTTCGCATGGCAGCCTGTCTGACAGACATTTCTGGCTGGATGAAGGACCATTACCTTTAACTCAATCTTGCTAAGACAGAACTGCTTGTGGTTTCAGCCAACCCATCACTTCATCACAACTTCTCTATACAGCTAGGTTCGTCACCCATAACTCCTTAGAGGACAACCAGGAACTTTGGAGTTGTGACTGCTGATCAGTTAAGCTTCAAAGACAATATTGCTACAATATGCCCGATCCTGTAGTTTTGACTTATACAACATTAGGAAATTAGACCCTTCGTATCAGAGCAGGACACACCTCCTTGTCCAAGCTTTTGTTCTCTCCAGACTGGACTATTGTTATGCTCTCTTCTGATCCCATAGGGTATGTACTATCAAGCCTCTGCAACTGATCCAGAACGCAACAGATAGAGTGGTCTTCAACGAGCTGAATACAGCCCACATCACATTTCTCTTCATCAGTTTGCACTGGCTGCCAAAAGCAGCTTTCATCAAATTCAGGGTACTGTTTGCCTACAAAGACAACAACTGACTCTTCACCAATATACCTCAAATCGCTTGTTCAGACTTATCCACCCTTCAGAAGCTTGCCTTCTGCAAGTGAATGAGGCCTTGTGGTGCCTTCCCAAAGAGGCACAAAATCACTCTCACAGACTTTTTGCAGGTCTCCATTTTTCATTCATTCCTCCTGTTTGCTATTGGTCCGACAAATAGAAAGTCCCGCCCCAAACGCTAAACATTAATTGCTTGAATTAATGAATTTGATGTCTTTTACCTGCAGGTAAACTGCTCTTTTAAAAAAAACAACAACAACTGGACAATCTGCTGAAAAAGAAGCTGAGAGCTTCTCTGTGAAGGTGACTTCGTTGTTTGGATCAGTTTAACACTTTTTTTCACATCATTCATTCTATCATTAGTCAATGTGACTTTTTAGTCTGCAATATCACTTTTAGTTTTTACTGCATATAATAACCACCTCTTTATTTGAATTCCCCTTTTTTGTGTATTAATCACAACCTCAAGCTCCCTTGAATATCTCTCCCTCTTTTCCTACACACACTAAGGGCTAAATCACATAAAATTCTAATGGCTGGATAATATGGGCACCCAAGAGCAGCATGTCCCATTATTTCCTCCATTCTCAAAGATATATTCAGCAATAACCAGCTGTTACTGGGAATTAGAGGACCTGCCTTCCGGCTGTTACAGGCAATGTCCACTGAGGGAGGCTGATTATTGGGTTTATTAGTTCCCTTTATGAGTACGCGATTCGGAGATAGTCAGAAAGTTGCTTGGGATTAAAGAGCGGAAATAAGGTATTTAAATTGTGATTTGCTGCTGGAAACCTTAAAAAAGGGGAAACATTTTGTAAATGATAATGTGGGATTCCACCTAAGCTTTAACTGAATGCATCTACATTTCGTTGAAGTCAGAAGTCAGAATGATGTCCAAGATGGAGCCGCAGACAGCCGCCTCCGTTTTTGGCTCTCCAGTTTTTGTACTGTTTTTGTACGTTTTTTTTTTTTTTGGTTTCTCAAACATGATCAGTTTTACCAGGGATTAACTGCTGAGCATTCTGCAGTACACACCACACAATCTTTTACCAGATTTGGACGTTTTGCTGAACAAAGTAGTTGGCGGAGCAGAGGTGCTGATCAAACACTTTTGGACATGGAAGCATGGGAAGCGAGCCGGCGCTCTTGTGAAGCTTAGACAACGCAACTTCCAGCCATTCAGAGTGGAATGCAATGAAGAATCAACAGGGAAATCGAATGGCGACTATACATGTTTCTACATCAACTAAAGGTGGTGTACAGATGTGGTGTTCCGATCTAGAAGTGCTCTTGATTAACTGCAAGCCATTCTATTCGCTGCGGGAGTTTTGCTCGTTCATTCTCGTGAACGTTATTTTTTCAGTAACGGGGTAATCTAATTCATTACTTTTCCAGTCGTTACAACGCCGTTAACATTACTGGACGTTAAATGCGGTGCATTACTCATTGATTGAATAAACTATATAATCCAAATGCACCCCTGGCTCACACAGATATAGCCAATCAGAGCCAGTGTTTTTACCATAGACTGTATAAAAACATGGACGTAGTGTCCGTGACGTCACCCGTAGACTCCTGAAGAGAGTTTTTGAAGCCTAAAGTGTGTAGAGCGGGCCGTCGCCATCTTGGCAGCGCTTCATCACGCGACTCTCCCGGACATTCAAAAATGGGCAAAAAGGCGGGAGCTAGTTGCTGTAGCCACGCCCACCTAGCGCGACGGCAGTGTCAGCAGCGGCAATCTCCCTGTCACTCAAGTGGCCACGCCCTTAATTATGCAGAACTTTAAGTCTTAATATAATTTAAACGGATGAGTTATAAAAAAATTCACCCCCCTCACAGTTGTCATGAAAGGCAAAATTAGCTATTTAGACCAAAATAATTTTTTGAAACAGGCTGTAAACATGTTTTTTCCTGCTGTAAAGTTGGGCATTTTAACATGGGGAGTCTATGGGACTGACTCCCTTTTGCAGCCAGCCTCAAGCGGCCAGTCGATGAATTAGTCACTTATTGAATTAGTCAGAATTTTAGTCACTTCCTTATTGGCCTCACGAGAGAGAGTGGGAGGTTGCCACTTGGTTTTTACACACATGCCATCACACGCGCCAGCGGCGCCGCACACACACACACACACATACACAGGCAACAGCTAAACAGAGATTCGCAGCAGCAGCAACGTTGGCGAGTCAGGAGCAATCCTATGAAAAGTTGGCATTTTCAAGGTAGAGATATTAATTGCAAATTAATTGTGGTCAAAGGCAAGAACGTGCATGTAATGTGTACATTATGTCCAGGAGCGAAGACTTTGTCGACATCCATCGTAAGCAACTCTTATTTAATTAAGCATCTCAAAATGACACAAGCATCTACAAAGCTAGTGGCCAAAAACACCTTTCTTACAAAGATAATACTTGAAGTGCAGGATAAAACTCTTGTTGTCTTTTGATGTGCAATAAATATTGAAAGTTATATACCAACACCTGTCTGTTCTACTCATTTCAACTGACTTGTTAAAACTGCTCAAAAAATACAAATTCTTTGACATATAGCAACGTTTTTTTTTTAACAGTAACGCAAATAGTTACTTTCCCTGGTTACAAGTTACTTTTATTATAGAGTATTTCAGTTACTAACTCAGTTACTTTTTGGAACAAGTAGTGATTAACTATAACTAATTACTTTTTTAAAGTAACGTTCCCAACAGTGCATGTCCCACCAGTGTCATGTCCGCTGTCTGATCACCACTGATCACTTGTTTTCTCTTTCAGGCCCTGAAAGAGAGGCCATGGACAAATATATTAATGAATCCCTCAAAGATGGTCTCATCCGACCCTCTTCATCTCCTGCAGGTGCTGGGTTCTTCTTTGTCAAGAAGAAGGACAGCTCCTTGCGTCCTTGTATAGATTATCGAGGCCTGAATGGCATCACTATTAAGAACAGGTACCCCTTGCCTCTTATGTCGTCTGCCTTTGAGCTATTGCAGGGAGCCAAGGTCTTCACCAAGCTAGACCTTCGGAATGCCTTTCACCTGATTCGCATACGTGAGGGGGATGAGTGGAAGACAGCTTTCAACACACCCACGGGACACTTTGAGTACCGGGTCCCACCATTTGGTCTGACCAATGCCCCAGCTGTCTTCCAGGCCCTGGTTAACGACGTTTTGAGAGACATGGTGAATCGCTTCGTCTTCATGTATCTTGATGATATCTTGATATTTTCCCCATCTCTGCAGGTACACACTCAGCATGTTCGCCAGGTGTTACAACGGCTGCTGGAGAACCAGCTCTATGTTAAGGCGGAGAAGTGCGTCTTCCATGCCCAGTTGGTTCCGTTCCTGGGATTCGTTGTTTCAGCGGGGGAGATCAAAGCGGACCCCTGTAAGGTAAGGGCCGTTGCCGAGTGGCCAGCTCCTGACTCTCGTAAAGCTCTGCAGTGGTTCCTGGGGATTTGCCAACTTCTATCGGCGGTTCATCTGGAACTTTGGTCAGATTGCTGCACCTTTACCGGCACTCACCTCTCCCAAGGTACCGTTCAATTGGAATACTGGGGCACAGGAGGCCTTTGACAAATTAAAGGGGTGGCGCCCCAAAGGGGTGGTGGTGGCATCCCTCTCTTGGGACATCGAGAGACCAAGTTGCACTCTGAAGTAATCCAGTGGGGTCACTCGTCCAGGCTGGTCTGTCATCCAGGAGTCCGGAGGTCGCTGGCTGCCATCCGTCAGCGATTCTGGCGGCCATCCATGGCCAAGGATGTCAGGCAGTTCGTGGCTGCCTGCTCGGTGTGCGCTCAGAACAAGACTTCCAATGCGCCTCCCGTTGGTCTGCTCCACCCGTTGCCCATCCCTTCTCACCCCTGGTCACATTTGGCCCTTGATTTTGTCACTGGCCTCCCGGAATCTATGGGTAACACCGTCATTGTTACGGTGGTGGACCGTTTCTCTAAGACGGCCCATTTCATTCCCCTTCCCAAGCTCCCCTCAGCCAAAGAGACTGCTCAGGTGATGGTTGATCACGTATTCCGGATTCATGGTCGTTCTGTCGGCAGATCGGGGCCTCTACGAGTCTGTCATCAGGTTTCCATCCCCAGACCAACGGGCAGTCCGAGCGGGCAAACCAGGATTTGGAACGCACTCTTCGCTGCCTGGCATCCCACAATCCCAGCTCCTGGTGTCAACAGCTGTCCTGGGTAGAATACACCCATAACTCCCTTCCGGCTTCTGCCACAGGCATGTCCCAATTCCAGTGTTCTGTTGGTTATCAACCTCCCTTGTTTCCCACACAGGAACCCGAAGCTGCGGTCCCGTCTGCTTTGGCTTTTGTCCGACGGTGTCGATGCACCTGGAAGAAAGCTAAGGCGGCCTTGGCCCAGGCTAATATGCGGACCAAAGCAGCGGCCGATCGTCACCGGACTCGTGCTCCCCGCTATGTGTGTGGTCAAAAGGTATGGCTCTCCACCAAGGACCTGCCTCTCAGGGTAGCCTTGCGCAAGTTGGCTCCCAGGTTCATTGGCCCATACCGGATCACCAAGGTCCTGAGTCCGGCAGCGGTGCAGCTCAAGCTCCCTACCACGCTTGGTCGGGTGCACCCTGTTTTCCATGTTTCCAGAGTTAAACCTGTGTTCCATTCCCATCTTGTTCCCTGTGCCCCAACGCCCCCTCCTCCCCGTCTAGTGGATGGCTCCCCGATCTATACGGTGTGGAAGTTGCTAGATGTCCGACGTAGGGGTCGGGGCTTTCAATATCTTGTGGACTGGGAGGGCTATGGCCCAGAGGAGAGGAGCTGGGATACATCTTGGATCGGACACTGGTCGAGGACTTCTACCGGCGACGAGGTGAGCCCCTTTCTGCGGCGCCTGGTGGCGTCCGTCGGAGGGGGGGTACTGTCATGTCCGCTGTCTGATCACCCCGTTCTTCGGTGTGTGTGTGTGTGTTTTTGTTTATGTCTGCATTTCGTGTGGACATGGTGCTTTGTTTTGGTTTTGATCGTTCGTCTTGCACCTATCTGTGGCGTTTCTCCCTCCCCCTCATTACTACAGTTTCCGCTTCTAATTGTTTGACTCCACTCACCTAAATTCAATGTCTGTTCATCTCTTGCTCTATTTATTCCCGTCTGTCACGCCAATCGGTGCCAGATCATTTTTCGACTATAGTCCATGTGTAGCCATTCTGTCTAGTTTTGTTCTGTCGTGCCATTGTCTGCTGCTACTGGTTTTGTTTTGTTTTCTATTTTTTTCCCTCCCTCATTTCCTAGACCGGGCACCTGCATTCCTCAGAAGTGTTTTGGTTTGCTCCGTTACGGGCTCTCTCGTGTCTTCCTCCCCTCTCCGGTCTCTACGCTGCCGCGCCGTTGGGCGCCCCCTGCCGGGTGTTTACGCAAGTACATTGAAGTCTCTTATTTTTCTGTTGGACCTTTTTCCCTTATTTACCAAAAACCTGAATCTGCTAAACCTCTAATAAAGACTATAAAGAAATGGACTAATGAAACAGAGCGGCCATATAATCTTTACTGGAACAACAAAGGTATATTAAACTTGAAACAGTAGCAATAACATAATTTTGACTTGGCCTGCGGTTCCTCCTATATTGTTTTCCTCCAGACTGGACAATGATCTTGGTTCACTGCAGACATTCTTTGCTGTCATAACCATGGGGGGTTTGCATCCTCACTACTTCCCCTTTTGAGAGTATGCCCAGTTGTTTACATCTTTTGTTGAACTCTTCTTTTGACACAGCCTTTTTTTTTAGTCAGCTGAGCATGAATCTCATTGGAAGCCAGAGGAGAAGGTTCCAACAAAGAGCTGTGGAGTGGCAGGGTGGTGCAGGTTTGTCTGGATATTAGTCTCTGAGCTGGAGAGCCAAGCTTAGGATCTCGTGGAACATTTAGCAGATTCAGTAATATGAGATAGATATCAGTGCCATCTTGTTTGGACTTCCCATGAGTTGTTTAGCACTGTGGACTGGGTGCTCCGCTAGGCCATTATACTGAGGGTAGTTTGGACTACTGGTTTTATGAACAAAGTCCCAGACAATTGCAAAGTCTTTAAGTCTTTCGTTGCTCACAAACTGCCTCACATTGTCGGTGATGAGGGTGTGAGGTGATCCATGAACAGACAAATGTCTCTTTAGCTTTTGAATGACATATGATAAGGTCAAATTCTGGAGCTGATCAATCTTGTACCAGCCCAAATACGAGTCGACAAGCCCCAAGAATTGGTGACTGTTCCATTCGAAGATGTCAGCTGCTACTCTTGACCATGCCAGGCTTGAAACTGAGTGCAGCTGAAGGGGTTCTTTTTGCTGGTGGGGTTAGGTGCTGTTGCATGTGGCACAAGATGTGATGTAAGTATCAATGTCTTTTGTCATAGTAGGCCAAAATAATATTCCACGTGCATGTTGTTTGGTAGATTCGGCTCCAGGATGACCCCTATGCACAATTTGCATGTATTCCAGTCTAAGTGTTTCTAGGATGATCACTTTGTGGCCTTTCCACACAAGTCCATTATATGTGATCAGTTCATGTCTACGTATATGGGTGAAATGGTCACATTGCTGGGGGAAGACTGTGGAGTTTAGTTGACCATCCTTGCCTTATTGTGTTAACAAGCATTTGTAGTGTGACATCATTGTCTGTGTGGCATTTATGTTCATCCATGCGTGATAGTGAGACATTGCAAACATTCATTGCCTCAAAGGTGTATTCTTCCGTGGATTGTTCATGTGCAGATGTTTGTGGTGCCCGTGACAAGGTGTCTGCTATGTACATGTGCTTTCCTTTTTTGTAGACAAGGGTGATATTGTATCATTGGAGCTGAAGCAACATTCGTTGGAGCCAAGCAGGAGTTCTGTGTATCAGATGGTTGGTGATTGTCACCAAATGCTGGTGGTCAGGTGGCTGGTGGTCAGCTAGTTACTGGTGTCCCATAGATGTAATCATTGAACATGATGCAAGCAAAAACAATAGCGAGGAGCTCTTTTTCTATTTGCGCATAGCACATTTCATCTTTGATGGATCAGCATGCAGGCCGTCACTGTTGAAGACATGGCCCACATAGCTCACCTCGTTCAGTCTGAATTTGCATTTAAGTGTATTTAGCCTGAGATTTACTTCTCTAACCCGCTCAAAAGGCATTTTTAGGAATCGATATTGGCCAAAATGGGTGCTGAAAGTTGTGAGTAGTGATGATTTATGGTCTAAGGATATTTGCCAAAATGAATTTTTAGCACAAAGCACAGAAAATATGGTGGAATTTGACATCTTGGCTGCAACTTCCTCGACTGTTCTCATTGGGTGATGGGGTCTTTGAATAGCTGTGTTCAGGTCTGTAGGGTCTATACAAATTCGGATGTTGTTAGAGTCTTTTTTATGAGAGCAACGGAAGACACCCACTCACTTGGTTTGGAAATTGCCGTTATGACACCAAGATCTGTCATTCGTTGGAGTTCCTTTTTCACATTGTCTTGCATGGTGACTGGAATGTGTCTTGCAAGTTGGACAACAGGAGGTATGGTGAGGTCAATTTTCATGGAATATGTGACAGGTAGTCTTCCAACCTCATCGTTGAAAAGGTCAGCATATTTGGTGAGAATTCTGTTTGTAAATTCATCCTGGCTGGATGTGTTCAGATAGTGGACTTCCTTGGTAAGTGTAAGAAGTCACATGCGTAGACAATCAGGTAAACCCAGTAGTGGCTGTGCAGAGCTTTTAGACAACATATAGACAACATGCTAGTGTGACTGTGCCAAGTGTGTGTAACCTGCTACGCCACCGTATGCTATTAGCTTTGTTGTGTTTGACACATTAAGGTCTTCCCCTCTTTGCAGGTCCTGAAAAGTGTCCATATCCATTACATTATACTTGGCTCCGGTGTCCACTTTTAGTTCCACTGGCTTGCCATATATGTGTACGGTGATGTACAGTTTTTGGTTTTGTTAGGTTGGTCATGGAATTTACAGACTCTGCAGTTCCTCCGTCAATGAAGAACGATTCACTCTCTTCACTGTTTGGTCTGGTTCAACATTGTGGACAGTTTTGGTATACAATGTTTTGCTTGAGTGGACCTACAGCATTTCTTAAAGTGGTTCCACTTCTTGCAGCTGTTGCATTGTTGACCAAATGCAGGACACTTATCTCTTTTGGCTGGGTGGTCACTACCACAATTGTTAAAGTTCTTTATGGTCGGTGGTGCTTACCCTGCCATAGCAGTTTATGTAGCTTAGCGGCTAGTTAGTTATTCACATCACAAGTCGAGAGACCTGCATGGAAACTTTTCCAGCGTAGACAAATCTCACTTTAGCGTGTAGTTATAGTTTACTTCTGATACCATGTTGACTCGTGCAGTATAAACAAACTGGCAAAGAGTTCTGCTTCATATTCTGTGGGCTTATTAACCACGCATACACATCACACGGTTGTGATACATACTTAACAAACGACTACCACACTGAGAGAGTTGAGGCTAGACAGGGAGACCACATAATCACATACAATTAGTGATGTCACACATATCAATGTACTACAGATATGAAAACTAGCTATAGATAAGTTCGTAAATTCTTAAAAAATTGAGGGTGTAATCCACCTGCCTCTTATTGCAACTGTACTGTTATTGCAGTGCTGGAATATCTCGGTTAGGGGACATCCCATGACATGCTGTATCTGCTGTTTGGCAAGCACACAACTTAGTACACATAATTGCTAAATCATTTCCAGCACCATGTTTGAATTGTTTATTTCCAACAGCTTGCCTATAATTGCATCAACATCCGTGAAGACTGCCAACATCTGTTGTAAAGGAAGCACAGAACAAACACGGTTTTATATTGAATTTGTGAACATGACAGTAAAGAAAAGAAAAGGAAAACAGAGGTAGATGTGAACTGGAATTTGCTGTTAAGGTGGATTTAGTCTGTAGATGGGGACCAACATGAGGTATCCATCATGGCATATGGAGGTTGGGGTTGGGAGAAAAGCTTTGTGATTAATTGTCGATGTGTGCTGAATACAGACTGGATTCCATTAGTTATGTTACTATGCCAAGCACATTGAAATATGTTTATTCAGAGAGACATTTGCATGTGACTATCTTGCAGATACTTGGCCCATCTGGGCTGTTGTTTCGTGTTGCACTGAGGGGGTAGTCGAGTACCACTTCATAACTCTGTCTTTAAAAAACGGTTTGCTGCAACTACTATAAAATCCATGAAATATTATACATAGTTCTGACTTTCTTTTAGATGGTTCCTTTTCTTATGATGGGTAGCCGACATAATAGCACTGGTTGTTTGAACAAATCAAACTATTTTAACATTGCATTTTAACAAGTGTAAGACATGTAAGACATAAAATTTTATTCTGAATGTCACCAAAGTCATAACACACAATTGCTCTCAACCAGGTGATTACTTCATATGTTTAATATGCAACTGTTTGGTTACACACATTCTTAAAAAATATCTTCTTTTGTGTTCAACATAAAAATAAAAATTAATAGAAATAGAATGAATAGAAATGAATAGAAAATTATTCATTGTGCATAAATTACTTGCATGCAATATTCCAATGAAAAACAATGTAACCCTAACCTCCGAAACAACTTTTATTTTATTTATTTATTTATTTTGCGGATGATGTCACAAAATTCCTTCACTTTTATCAACCTTTCCTCTCCAACCACATGACTCCAAAATGAGTAGTCACATGAAATACAGGAGTCGAGGGTTTTGGATCAAAAACATCCCTGATTTGCATTAGCAAACATAGCAGAATTAAAGTCTAGGGCTACATGTGCCATCCAAAACAGCTGGTATTGAGAGAGCCAATAGATCCTCCTTGTTTGGCTCCATTCTGTCATGAGACACACACTTCTCACACTCAATTCCCAATGGATAAATTCAAATCCCACCCAACCTTATTTCTGGTTTTACTCTGTAGTACATCAAATTACTGAAAGTAAATGGGTTGTGTGTTTCAAGTTGACTTTTAAAATGTCAAACCCAGTATGCCAACTCTCATTTAAACCCAGAATGTTCACTCTCATTTATATGGGTCACCTTGGCCCATGATTCCCTCGGATTCTCATCTGTCCTCACCACAGCAGAGGCTTCCACTGCCTAAATGAAACACAATGCAGAGGAAAGAGAGAGAGTGAGTGATTGAAACGATGAGATCAAGAGGAAAAAAAAAATGCAGATTCTAGGCACATGATTATCTATCTATCATCAGTAAAGTGGCATCAAATTAGCATCTTCCTGAGTGCTGTCTTATCTTAGGAGTACCACAGCAGATGCATGTAGATATCACCGATTGCAGTTCAAAGCAAGGATGTGCTTTATCATTCCACTAGAAAATGCCGCATTCACCTTCTCTGAATTGCCTCTCTTTTTATCAATAGGAGATACTACAGATAGTGGTGTCAGAATGCAGGTGGTTGATTTTAAGATGGCTGTTCACAGTGGTGCTTTTTCAGGTCAGAGAGAAGAATGCTGCAGTGTGCAAGCTTATTCAAATTCATAAACAGCAGGATGGAGCACGAAAGAGTTTGTCGTCAAGTTCGGCATCTTTGTATTTTCTAAACAGAACATTTAAATGTCAGATATAAATAAAAAAAGTGATAAGGAAGCAGAATTCACAAATATCTAATAATAATAACCTTAACAAACTTCATAACTTTAACAAAACATGTTGTTCATCTTTATTTTGATCTGGAGAAATCGTCACCCACTCCAAGACACAAAAGTGGTGTCTGATTCGCGAACGAGCTGATTCTTTTCAATGAATCTGTTAAATTGTTTTGTGATTAAATCACAAATCGGACTGTAAGTGTTCTTGAGTAAACAAGTCAGTTATTCAAATGATCCGATCAGAGCGAGTCTCCAGTGAACAGACCAATTTTCGGAGCAAACAGTGATGACGTTTTTTGTGTGTGTGGGAGGAGCCTATCTGATGGCAGAAAATTACAGCTTTAAAGTAGCAGTCTATGGAAGCCATGGAATTAAAGAATAAAACAAGGTAATTTTGAGTTTATATTTCAAAATTCTTACTTTTTGTCTTATATCACACAATTCTGAAAATAAATTTGTATTTCTCTGAAAGCGAAAATATCCATTTGATGCAATAATGACATTCCCTGATTGGCTGTTTCTGGGGGGGGAAGAAAAAGTTAGAATAAAGCTGCTCTCATTCACTCTGGATACCAGAAAATCTGTGCGCGAGCAAATGAAAAATAGAATTTGAATGCAGCACTTTTATTAGCTGTTGAAGATAAAATTCTCCTAGTTTGTATGTTAGTGTATATTTGTGCCTTCAGTGTGGCAATTAAAAATAATTAATTTCTGAAATACCTGAAGTTGAAACACAAAACTATTAAATTGCTTTTACTGATTTATTTCATTGTTTACATGTGTTCATTTTTTCTTCAAATAAGGATGTTTTTCTGTGTCCGAAAATATTATTTGGAACATTCATACACTTGTTAATTAAATGACAAGATTTAAATAAGACTGCACTAATAACAGGATTAGTGAATTGAGCATTTCCCAATAATGCTGCTAAATTAATTCTGCTTTTTATGGCATCCTTAGTTATGTGAATTATTAACCAGTTAACATTCACAGGATTTTTGGGTTTTGAAATATGTGGTTCAGAAAATTGTCATGTGAAACTATTTACTTTGTTTCCATGGTAACACCTAGCAGATTTGACATGGTTCCTCATATCAAATGTCACAATTATACTAGTTTTCTGCCAGACTGAAAATATATTTTATTTCTGTTTATCTTTGCATGTTATTACCATTTCCGAATATTTCCTACAACCTCAGTAGTGCCTCCACAAAAAATGTTTTGTGTCTTTCTGCAGGTTTAATAAAAAAAAAATAATAATAATCCTGGACCTATGGTCAGTCTATAGCAGTATTTTAACAAGGCATTACATCTAATTCTATAATATTAATTCTAGGTTAAAATAACCCTTTCTTGGTTATTTTGGAACCCAATTGCTGAGTTGATTTTTAACTGGTTCATTCAACCTATTGATGGCTTTTCATTTCAAATAACAAAAATGCATTTTAAAATCTGTTTTATATATAACAGATATGGGAATGTGGGGAAACAAATAAAATACAACTGCTATCAACTGTTCCAGTTCCTTAAATGACAATCTTATATTAATGTTTGAAAAGTTATTTTGAAAAACATCAAAAAACAGCTTCACCTTCTGCGATTTTGTGTCAGACATTTACATTTCAATCCATCAAACACATAGTATGACCACAGCTGCATTCGCTAGTGCACTAGAACAATAACGCTCCTATTGTAGTCACTGAAGTTCACAGAAATGTAGTACCACCACAGACATTTTTCAGCCATAGACACCAGAGTTGCCAAGTCCGCTTAAAATAAACAACTTTGATAAAGTAATGCGAATTACTTAAAAATTGATGGTTTCTTGTTATGAAAATTCTGCACTCTGCTAACAGTAGCCAATCAGTGCAATAATATAAGTGCTGTAACTTAATTGGTCAACCCCCCCCCCATGAATCATGTTCAACATGAAGGTGTGTGACCCTGTAATCCAAGCAATGGTAGGCCTTGTCCTAAATCGCACCCTAAACCCTCACTGTTTTCCTCTGAGTCCACATTTTCATGATGTAATGCCACTTTGACTGTCAGGTAGAAGTCTGCTGTGGAGCTCGCCCCAGTGCACATCGAGGGTGCATAGCAGCCTCAAAGGGGGCACTCGTGATCACACTTCTGAAAGCTAAAATGATGAATGGGACACCCTATGGTCTAGTGGAATTAACGGAGACATGCATTGTAAGTCTGCAAGACTTCAAGTGCACATGAAGTGTCCCATTTGGGACAGGGCCTTAGTGGTAGCGTAATAGAGGAGTGGGATGATTTTATTATAAAGTAAATTTTACATTTTTACAATGTGTTTGTAATGTATTAGTTATCACAGCTATAATAAAAACACAAGTAGGCCTATGCTGATAACCTACTAACAGTATATACATTTGGTTCAAATATATTTTATTAGGCTATAAATATGTCGTTATGTTACAGCTCCTCCTTAAAGTTCTTTTCTTTTTCTCCTTTTCCATCTCTCCAACCCTATTCTGGATACAGGTGATTGGAGAAAAGTAACATGTGTCTCCTGCTTTGCTGCATTTTGCAGATTCTTGTAAAATAACTTCTGCTTTTGCTTTTCAAACAAAAGAGTGGTTTCAGTTTAATATTTTGGAGGCTGATTTATTAGTAATAAATAATTGATAATAAATTATATTTATGATAATAAATAATCAAATAATATTGGGCTTGTTATTGAAGCTGCTGTTGTTTATTTGTCTTGCAAGAGTTGGCAACAGTGCTGGTCAGGCTGAAATTCCATGGTGGCATCTACTGTAGATCCGGTGTAGAAAGGTGTAGACAAGACGTAAGCTGCAATGCACTTTTAAATAAAAAAGGAAAAATGTGAGAGTACAGTTTCATGTTGTTCTATCTGTACAGTAATAATTTGATAGAAATACAATGTAATACAAACCTTAAAGGGATAGTTCACCCAAAAATGTTTTAAAAGTTTATTTGCTTACCCCCAGGGCATCCAAGATGTAGGTGACTTTGTTTCTTCAGTAGAACAAAAATGAAGATTTTTAACTCAAACCGTTGCAGTCTGTCAGTCTTATAATGGAAGTGAATGGGAATCACGGCTTTGAGAGTCAAATAAACATACACATACAAAACTAAATTAAACCTTGCGGCTCGTGACGACACATTGATGTGTAAAGACACAAAACGATTGGTCTGTGCAAGAATCTGAACACTTTTTTTTTTACCTCTGATTTTCATCACAATGTCCTGAGTGCATCCTCAATAGCCGGCACATCTTATTCTTCTTCATGCTTTACGTCGGATTGCAGACTTATGAGGCAAAGCAAGGCAATCGATAGAGTGTCAATGATCCATTTGAGATATAGGTGGCAGTAATGCACATATAAGTCTGCAATCCACCGTAAAGCAAGAAGACGACGGGTCAGGCAGCGGCTGTTGAGGCTCAGGACAGTTCGGACATTGCGGTGAAAATCAGATGTAAAAAAAAAAACTATATGAATACGCTTCAGTTCCTGAAGTTTGGGTAGGTATGTAGTTGTGAGGGGGTTCATAATTTGTGTGGACAGTGAAAATGACCCACCAGCTGAGTTACAGAAAAACTACCCACTGCCTTGGTAAAAGAAAAAATATATTTTTTAGATAACCCAATAAAATTTCCCAACAGACTGAGCCCAGCATTTGGGTTAAAAGACAAAAAAACAACCCAGCATTTGTTTTAGTGCAGAAAAACTTTCAGTGCCCATTTATTGAAATGCTGAACCGATTAGGTGTGAGTGTGTGTGTGTGTGTGTGTGTGTGTGTTTGTGTGTGTGTGTGTTCTTGTTTTTGTGACATATCAGGACACAACTCTGTATAATGACATGGGTATGACACAGGTATTACAAAGTTTCCTGTGAGGGTTAGGGTTAGGTGTAGGGTTGGTGAAGGACGATAGAATATATAGTTTCAACAGTATAAAAACCATAACGTCTATGGGATGTCCCCACTTTTCACAAAAACAAACGTGTATGTGTGTGTGTCTGGTTTTAGCCTTGGAGGCAAAAAGGTAAAGTGATCTGAAGTGATTATTTTGCTGACAACCATGGTAATTATCATGAAGAGAGGAAACCTGTTATCTTCATGCAGTGACAGAGAGAGATCCATTCTCATATATATATAGGGTCCACACAGTAAAACACAATAAGCACAATTTATTTTTTAAAATTTTTTAAGGTTTTGCACACGTATTTAAGCACATTTTTTATATGGGATTAAAATCTAATAAGATAATAAGAAAATTAAACTTGGCCATTTAAAGTTTGTTGAGTAATTTCTACTTAATCTTTTGAAGTTTACTCTGCAATACTCAAGAACATTTTACTTACCCATTGTTCATAAACTTTACTTAAATGTAGCAATGAGAAAAGCCATGCTATTACAGCATATCACATAGAAACATCTAAGTAGATAAGGCAGTAAATAACTTGTTATACCTTCTAAGATAATGGGCCCTATTATACACCTGACGCAATGCGGCAAGTGTTTTTGCTAGTTTCAGCCCGACACAGTTCTCATTTCCCCTTCCTGCACAGCGTTGTTTAAATAGCTAATGCTGTCATGATCCGGTCATTGAACTTCTGTTTATTCATCACCAGAGGTCATCATCCACAACACAGACTCTTACACTACACAGTACACCCTGGACTACATTTCACATGTGTCAATGCACCAATCACATTCACCTGATAACAATCACACCATGCACCTGAGACCTATCACACACACACACACACACACACACACACACACACACACACACACACACACAGCACAATCATCAGAAATGCTTTATAAGCATTGGACTTCGTACCTGTTTGTGCCATACTTGTTTGACTGTTTTCCTTCATTTAACTAGCAAAAGTGGATTCGAACACACCCTGACTGCACTTTAGACCATGCGCTTAGATCATTAAAATATGGCCCAATATGTCTACAAAGTATAATTAATACATAAATGAACACAGATACCTCAATACATGGTACAGAATTATGGTAACAATCAGTATGGGTTATTTTGAGTAGAAAATGAACTCCAGATGTCACAAAACAGCATATTACTACAATAGTCAACATTTGAAGTGGATCAAAACCTTTCATCAAAGCTGTCCTAAAACATAAAACAAAATTTCTTCTTTGATTAACTTTTTTGATTCACTTCAAACGCTGAATACTGTAAACCTGTGTACTAAACAATGTAAATACAACTAGGAAACAGTGAAAAATTCAACCTTATTAATTATTATCAGTGCATGACGGAAACACCAGTATCATAACATTAATATTTACTCAAATAATTCTTCTAAACATAACAAACAATTCCAAGAAAAGTATAAGTTCAATCCTTAATTTCTACAAGCTTGAACTGAGTGATATGTAATTTCTGTAGTATTTACTTCATCACAGAATTATTTTTAGCACTGCATTTTGATTTTCTGTTGACCTTAAAACTGGATGTTATCATCTTCTGTGTGCTGTGGTGTTATATGGATGAAATTTTGTCTCTTTTAGCTAAATTGAATGTGATTTACAAATCTTTGATGGATGTTTATGTTTAAAACAAGTTATCTGTTTTTGTCACACTGGCAGTAAGAAAAAAAAAATCATAGAAAAACTGAAAAGGTACTATTGATTTTCTGGCAAAATATTCTTCCTTTTATTTTTTTTTTTTCAGACATTGCCTTCAACCCTAAAATACAACACAATACAATGCATAATTCAAAATACAGGCAAAACACTTGTAAAAAAAAAATATATGGACAAATTACATTTTGTCTGAAGTCATTTTTTCAACACCATTAACATGTAATGAGGCTTAAAAATGCAGTTCTGTTAATTATGTTAATACACTCACCACATGCACTTCATGGCACACTAAATTCCACAGAGAAATCTTTTGCACAAAATATTTTTAATAGCTTATATATATATATATATATATATACATATATATGTGTGTGTGTGTACTGTATATATATATTGTATATGGAAGGCTGCAATCATTTCCACTTTTGTATTTGATCTGGGCTAGATCAAATAGTAAATAGCATCTTTGCTATTTACTGTACTGTAAATTATAAATTGTATTTTGTAATTACCTGTGAATAGAACAGTGGATAAATAAAATAAAGGGTTTCTCATAATGATGCCCATTTATCATGCTGTCCAAGCTATGTGTGTTACTCTATCAAACCTTGTTTCATTTCTCAATTTTTTTTTCTATTCTAATTAAAATATATATTATTTATGTGATGAATGGCCAAGCTTTCTGTCATTTCACTGCTACACTGAAACATTTTCTTGTATCGCTGTACCATGTGTCATTTACTATTTGTACCGTGTGCCTGTTTCTGCAGGAGAGAGCCCGAGGCTTTAACTCAGTTTTTCAGTAAATCACTGAGCACCACACATTGAGATCCTCTGTCATACACACACAGCAGATATGCATTGCACACTCCCGTACAGTTACTCTACATCAACCCTTCATTTGCTTTAAATGAAATCAATATTAAGCTAATTTATCCTGTGACTTTCTTGAGCAGCATGTGTCTATTTTATGTGAGCCATTGTAATTGTGCATCATTGAGGTCATTTGGAATGGTCGTATCACAGAGAAGGTCAAGTGAAATGCTCAGCACCGAAATCACTCATCTGTCTGAATGTAATGACTTTAAATATGAATGCCTTGTGCAATGGTAATTGAGATGATAATGAATGATTTTCTTGGTGAAGGAGACAGTCCAGCTAACATCATGTATATGCATATGTGTGTGTGTGTGTGTGCGTGCGTGTGTGTGTGTGTGTGTGTGGATCCACACAGACTATAGGGTGAGCACCCCCTGGTGGCCTCACTAACACCTCTTCCAACAGCAACCTAGTTTTCCCAGGAGGTCTCCCATCCAGGTACTTGGAGAGCAGGGTGATATGGCTGTGGCTGTGTCTGGCAAGGAATTCTGTAATCTCTGGAGAAAGCTTAGCATAAACATTCACATTCATCTCAATAGAGGGTGCTTGGTTGGAAATATATATATATATATATATACAGTACAGACCAAAAGTTTGGAAACATTACTATTTTAATGTTTTTGAAAGAAGTTTCTTCTGCTCAACAAGCCTGAATTTATTTGATCAAAAATACAGAAAAAAATTTAATATTGTGATATATTATTACAATTTAAAATAATTGTTTTAAAAAATTGTTTTCCTCAGTCGGAAAAGGGTGGCTTGCCCACTTCAGGTTGGTGGAGAGTTACTGCCTCAAGTGGAGGAGTTTAAGTATCTTGGGGTCTTGTTCACGAGTGAGGGAAGGATGGAACGGGAGATTGACAGACGGATCGGTACAGCTTCTGCAGTAATGCGGTCGATGTACCGGTCTGTCGTGGTGAAGAAAGAGCTGAGCCGCAAGGCGAAGCTCTCGATTTACCGGTCAATCTACGTTCCTACTCTCACCTATGGTCATGAGCTTTGGGTCATGACCGAAAGGACAAGATCCCGGATACAGGCGGCCGAAATGAGCTTTCTCCGCAGGGTGACTGGGCGATCCCTTAGAGATAGGGTGAGAAGCTCAGTCACCCGGGAGGAGCTCAGAGTAGAGCCGCTGCTCCTCCACATAGAGAGGGGTCAGTTGAGGTGGCTCGGGCATCTGTTCCGGATGCCTCCTGGACGCCTTCCCGGGAAGGTGTTCCGGGCGCGTCCCACTGGGAGGAGACCCCGGGGAAGACCTAGGACACGCTGGAGAGACTATGTCTCCCGGCTGGCCTGGGAACGCCTCGTTGTCCCCCCAGAAGAGCTGGAGGAAGTGTCTAGGGAGAGGGAAGTCTGGGGTTCTCTGCTTAGACTGCTGCCCCCGCGACCCGGCCCCGGATAAGCGAAAGAAGATGGATGGATGGATGTTTTTAAAATTATTATACTTTAAATTATCATTTATTTCTGTGATGCAAAGCTTAAATTTTAGGATCATTATCACATGATCCTTTAGAAATCATTCTAATATGATGATTCATTATCAAAGTTGGAAACAGTTCTGCTGCTTAATATTTTTTTCAGAACATGTGATACTTTTTTATGATACTTTGATGAATTAAAAAAAAAAAAGATGCTATGTTTTTAAAATATAAATATTTTGTAATAACAATATACAGTCGTGGCCAAAAGTTTTGAGAATTACATAAATATTGGAAATTGGAAAAGTTGCTGCTTAAGTATTTATAATAGCAATTTGCATATACTCCAGAATGTTATGAAGAGTGATCAGATGAATTGCATAGTCCTTCTTTGCCATGAAAATTAACTTAATCCCAAAAAAACCTTTCCACTGCATTTCATTGCTGTCATTAAAGGACCTGCTGAGATCATTTCAGTAATCGTCTTGTTAACTCAGGTGAGAATGTTGACGAGCACAAGGCTGGAGATCATTATGTCAGGCTGATTGGGTTAGAATGGCAGACTTGACATGTTAAAAGGAGGGTGATGCTTGAAATCATTGTTCTTCCATTGTTAACCATGGTGACCTGCAAAGAAACGCGTGCAGCCATCATTGTGTTGCATAAAAATGGCTTCACAGGCAAGGATATTGTGGCTACTATGATTGCACCTAAATCAACAATTTATAGGATCATCAAGAACTTCAAAGAAAGAGGTTCAATTCTTGTAAAGAAGGCTTCAGGGCGTCCAAGAAAGTCCAGCAAGCGCCAGGATCGTCTCCTAAAGAGGATTCAGCTGCGGGATCGGAGTGCCACCAGTGCAGAGCTTGCTCAGGAATGGCAGCAGGCAGGTGTGAGCGCATCTGCACGCACAGTGAGGCCAAGACTTTTGGAAGATGGCCTGGTGTCAAGTAGGGCAGCAAAGAAGCCACTTCTCTCCAAAAAAAACATCAGGGACAGATTGATCTTCTGCAGAAAGTATAGTGAATGGACTGCTGAGGACTGGGGCAAAGTCATATTCTCCGATGAAGCCCCTTTCCGATTGTTTGGGGCATCTGGAAAAAGGCTTGTCCGGAGAAGAAAAGGTGAGCGCTACAATCAGTCCTGTGTCATGCCAACAGTAAAGCATCCTGACACCATTCATGTGTGGGGTTGCTTCTCATCCAAGGGAGTGGGCTCACTCACAATTCTGCCCAAAAACACAGCCATGAATAAAGAATGGTACCAAAACACCCTCCAACAGCAACTTCTTCCAACAATCCAACAATAGTATGGTGAAGAACAATGCATTTTCCAGCACAATGGAGCACCGTGCCATAAGGCAAAAGTGATAACTAAGTGGCTCGGGGACCAGAATGTTGAAATTTTGGGTCCATAGCCTGGAAACTCCCCAGATCTTAATCCCATTGAGAACTTGTGGTCAATCCTCAAGAGGCGGGTGGACAAACAAAAACCCACTAATTCTGACAAACTCCAAGAAGTGATTATGAAAGAATGGGTTGCTATCAGTCAGGATTTGGCCCAGAAGTTGATTGAGAGCATGCCCAGTCGAAATTGCAGAGGTCCTGAAAAAGAAGGGCCAACACTGCAAATACTGACTCTTTGCATAAATGTCATATAATTGTCGATAAAAGCCTTTGAAACGTATGAAGTGCTTGTAATTATATTTCAGTACATCACAGAAACAACTGAAACAAAGATCTAAAAGCAGTTTAGCAGCAAACTTTTTGAAAACTAATATTTATGTAATTCTCAAAACTTTTGGCCACAAGTATACACTACTGGTCAGTAATTTGGGGTCAGTAATTTTTTTTCTTTCTTTTTTTCATAAAATCAATACTTTTATTCAGCAAGGATGTGTTAAATTGAATTTGTGTCATCAAATATATTAGACAGCAGAACTGTTTCCAACACCCATAATAAATCAGAATATTAGAATGATTTCTAAATGATCATGTGATAGACTGGATGTTACATGTGACACTGAAGGCTGGAGTAATGATGCTGAAAATTCAGCTTTGCATCACAGGAATAAATTATTTTTTTTAAAGTATATTCAAATAGAAAACTATTATTTTAAGTTGTAATAATATTTCACAATATTACAGTTTTTTCTGTATTTTTGATCAAATAAATGCAGGCTTGATGAGCAGAAGAAACTTCTTTCAAAAACATTAAAAATAGTAATGTTTCCAAACTTTTGGTCTGTACTATATATATATGTATATATATATATGTGTGTGTGTGTGTGTGTGTGTGTGTGTATACATTTACAGACCTTTTTGTGACTAAGAGAGAAAATGATGTCATGACATTACTGATTGGCTGATGTACACAGTCCTGAACACTTCACTAGCGCAAAGTGATGTCAAAACCATTTTTAGACACTGTATGAATTCTAAGTTTATTTATAAATGTTCATGATGTCCACCAACTTGAATGAATTCTTCATTGAGCTTATTGCAGTGCATTATGGGATTGCCTTCTCCATGAAAGATGCATACAAAGTTGTAAGATCCTCCCACTGACCAACAGCGTAGCCAAAGGTATTCTGGGTGTAGCTTTTCCACCCGTGCTTCTTTGAGTTTCACTAAAGTTATTTCATGTTCATTTCAGTTTGATTCTAGCTATGTGTTTAATCAAATGATTCCAAAGTGTTTTTTTGTTTTTTTTTTTGTATTCCAGTTATTTATTTATTAAGAACCCAATGTTGAACAGCGATTTAGGCAAATTTTACAGGAATGCTGAGGGGTTAATAGTTATATTTTTCTTAGTCACATTCATAAAAAAATTTTGATGTCTTAAAATGCTGCATACAGAGGCAAATCCTGTCGTTTTATTTCCAGAAGCAAAGGTCTGGTGCACTGAGGGTGACAGCTGATGGTAATGTACTGCAGGGGGTGTTTAAGTCTGTGTTTGTATTGTGTGTATACTGTGGATTCATTGGTGCTGACGCATCATTAGCTGGATTTACCCGTAGGCCACTCTTATGAAAGGTCAATGAAAGGTCAGCTTGAACTTCATCTTACCTTTACTCTCATTCTTATTCTCTTCTCATTCTCCTTTTCCAGTTTCTCTCTGTTCAACCTTTCCTTCATCTTTCTCTCTCTTTCGTCATCTTACCATGCTTCATCTCCTCATTTGCACTGCAAATTGAAAAAAGAAAAAAAAAAGTAGTTTAAGAATTTTTTTTTTAATACCTAAAAAATCCCATCACAGTTCCCTTGATTCTCAATAGACTTTACATTTAATGTGTCTCACAAACCACAGAGGAGGTGAAAGATATAGACTTTCTTTGTTTTTTCCTTCCATCATTTTAATAAATAGCAGGTGCTTTGTGCATTCACTGGAGGTTTGTTCGTTAGCATTCTGGTCTTATTTTGTGTTTCTGTTTTCCCCAGTGCAAGACAGAGCTGAGATTAGTTTGTTTTGTTTGTTGTTCTGACATTTTCTATATTTTATCAATAATTCAATATAATGTTTGGAACATATATTCCTCTCTGGTGGAGCAAGGTTCATCAGGATTTTGTAAAGGTTAATTAAAGGTTAACTATGATAAACTGTACAAAGTCGCAATAAAAAGTGCTTGCTCATGGTAGGAGAAATATGTTGCCCTCAAGTCATCCAGGGAGGGTTTTACATTTGGTTTTAATTATGATGTCATGTGCTTTGTGGTTTTGGTTGGAATAAAATGGACATTGGTAATTTCATATTTTTATCTCCACTACTACAATAACAAGACAAGGAGTAAAAGATGTGCAACTAACACTTTATTTATGTAATTTTATAATGAAAATGCTGTCACAGTGAAAGATGGGAAATGTAGTTTTGTCACACAGTCTATTGCCTCATAAAGCAGCTCAACAATAGTGCATACAATGTGGAAAAATGTACATTGTACAGACAAAATGTACAAAAATTTGAATAAAGAATAATAATAGTCCAGGCACTTCTTCAGACTCCAGAAGTGTGTGTTTTGTTCGGCAAGCCACATAAAAATTTTTAATAATAATAACAATAACAATATATATATATATATATATATATATATATATATATATATATATATATATATATATATATAGCAAAACAGATAAATGGGCATTATGCTATTTATATAGAGAGTCTACATAAAATAATGCTGGCACATGACACAATTATTGTGCACATACTGGATTATGAATCGTATAGAATGTTATACACTGGATAAATATATATTTTCTTACAAAAGCAGAACAAACTCATGAATTATAAATATGTTTCTATGCAAATAGTTATAAAGTGTTAAATGTAGCAATTTACTGTATGAAAGAATGATTTTATGAACGATTTGCACAGGAACTCATTCTGCTTGTGTTTTTCATTATAAATTGTCTCTTTATATTCATGAAGTGAATAGGCATATCAAGCAAAGCATCTTAATCATAAAATATCTTCCTTTGTAAAGCAGTGTGACAAACATATGCTCACAGCCTGGCGCAGTTCACAAGTTCTCCTGCACACAACTAAGTAACTATCATAAGGACAAGTGATGCTGTCTGTGTACTATTAGGAAACTACAGTGAGTAGGTTGTTTATTTCTGCAGGGTCATGCGCCAGCCAAGTCAGTTCTATTAAGATAAACGTGAATGCTAAAAGATAGCTTTCTCTGGGTATTATAGACCTTCTTGTATAAGAATGTCAAGTCAAATGACATTTTTACACTAAAATGAAAGCAAACTGCTAAATAACTTTTCAAAAACCATAACTGGATAAACATGAAATAAATGGATAGTTCACCCAAAAAATAAAATAAATTCTGCCATCAATTATTCACTCCCATGTTGTTCCAAAACTGTATGAGTTGCTTTCTTTTATTGAGCACAAAGTAAGATATTCTGAAGAATGTCGGTAACCAAACATTTGAATGTAGCCATGGACTTTTTTGGTTACCAACATTCTACCAACACCAATATTCAAATAATTGCATTTAATATAAATTTAAACTAAAACATTTTCACTTGATAAAAAAAAAAAAATCAAGCAATTAAAGGAACACTCACTATTTTTGAAAATAGGCTCATTTTCCAACTCCCCTAGATAGTTAAACAGTTGTGTTTTACTGTTTTCTAATCCATTTAGCCGATCTCTGGGTCTGATGGTAGCACTTTAGCAGTAAGGATGGGTATCGTTAAGGTTTTAGCGGTATTACTACTCTTACCGATACTGCTTAACGGTCCGGTACTTTAACGGTATTCTTATCGGTACTTTGTGTTGTGTTAGGCAGTCGAAAACGTCTCTTGGTTACGTATGTAACCCTAGTTCCTCGAGGGAACGAGACGCTGCGTCGAAGCGCTTTGGGGAACGCGTTCAGCGTACGCGACTCTGAATATCGTGTGTAATCAGTCCAATGGAAGGGCGTGACGTCACCGACGTGGTGACGTAAGCGACCAGGAAGCTATAAAAGCACGTGCCACGCAGCTGGCATCAGCTTCGAGTACCAGCAAGCGCCGGCAGGGGTGCCGGGGGTATGGCTCCGAGACGCAGCGTCTCGTTCCCTCGAGGAACTAGGGTTACATACGTAACCTAGAGACGTTCCTCTTCAGGAACTCGAGCTGCGTCGAAGCGCTTTGGGGAACGAGTCCTAACGCCGCCAGACTACCAAACCCCTGCCTGGTGTGTATCCGAAGAGCACAGCTCAGGACAGGAGGACAGAAGTGCCTGGAGTGACTGGCATATCTAGGCCATAGAACCTAACAAATGTAGAGGGCGTGGACCACCCCGCAGCGTTGCAGATGTCCAGCATGGATACACCTGCTAAGAAGGCCTTAGAGGCCACCATACCCCGAGTAGAGTGAGCCTTGGCTCCCGACAGCGGGGGATGACCAGAGGACTCATAGGTGACGTTGATAGCCTCGACTATCCAACAACTAATAGTCTGCTTAGAAGCAGGAGAACCCCTCTTGGGGGGACCGTAGCACACAAGCAATTGGTCAGTTTTTCTCCACAGGGCAGCTCTGTGGACGTATGCGTCCAGTGCTCGAACCGGACACATACAGTTTAGCTTCGCCTGGTCGGGCTCCCGAAAGGGAGGAGGACAGAAGGCCTGCAGCACTACAGGTCGTGGTGTAACAGAGGGAACCTTGGGAACATATCCCGCTCGAGGGTATATGAACGCTTTAGTCATGCCTGGTGCAAACTCAAGATAAGAAGGGGCCATCGAGAGGGCCTGAAGATCTCCTACTCTCCGCAGAGAGGTAATAGCCAACAGAAAAGAGGTTTTAAGTGTGAGATGTCTGTCTGAGATATCTTGAATAGGTTCAAACGGGGGTTTGCACATAGCCTCTAACACCACAACCAAGTCCCACGGGGGAATACGGGACCGTACTGGAGGTCTCAGCCTCAGTGCACCGCGGAGGAAACGTGTAACTAGGGGGTGTCTTCCCAGAGACTGACCGTCGAGAAGGGTGTGGTAGGCCGCAATGGCCGCCACGTAGACCTTCAGAGTAGAGTGGGTCAACCCTGCAGAGAGCCTAGCCTGTAGAAACTCCAGAACTGTACCAACTGGGCAGTTTGCTGGGTCTAGCTGGCGGTCTCTGCACCATGAAGTGAAAAGCTTCCACTTCAGGGCGTACAGTTTCCTCGTAGAGGGAGCTCTGGATTGGAGTAGGGTCTCCACAACCTCAGTTGAGAGACCAGCTGCTACCAGTTGTGCCCCCTCAGGGGCCACACCCACAGCTTCCACAACTCCGGGCGAGGGTGAATTATCGTGCCCTGCGCCTGTGAGAGTAGGTCTGTCCTGATCGGTATCTCCCACGGAGAGCCGTCGAGGAGCGAGACTAGATCTGAGAACCATACTCGGCCCGGCCAGAACGGGGCTACTAATAACAGACGTACCCCGTCCCGGCGTACTCTCGCCAGAACTCCCGGAAGCAGAGCGATAGGGGGAAAAGCGTACAGACGAAGCCTCGGCCAGGTCTGTACCATAGCGTCCAGTCCCAGAGGAGCTGGATGAACTAGAGAGAACCAGAGGGGACATTGTGACGTCTCCTGAGTCGCAAAAAGGTCTACTTGAGCCCTGCCAAACACTCTCCATATCTGATCTACCACCCGTGGGTGAAGTCTCCATTCCCCGGGCCTCGGCCCCTGCCTCGACAGTATGTCTGCTCCCATATTTAACTTCCCAGGAATATATACTGCTCTTAATGAGAGGAGTTTGTTCTGGGACCACACCAGGATCTGGTGCGCCAGCTTGTACAAAGGGCGCGAACGCAGACCGCCCTGGTGGTTGATGTAAGAGACCACTGATGTGTTGTCGGTGCGCACCAACACATGGTGACCTCTCAGGTCTGGGAGGAAGTGCTTCAGTGCACGATAAACTGCTAGCATTTCTAGACAATTGATATGCCACGTTAGATGGCGATCGCTCCACAGACCACGGGCAGGGTGGCCACTCATGACCGCACCCCAGCCGGTGAGGGACGCGTCCGTCGCTAGTGTCACACGGCGACAAGGAGCTCCCAGCACCGGGCCCTGATTCAAGAACCAAGTTTTCTTTTCCACATGTCTAAGGCACGGAGGCAGCGCCGCGTGACCTTGATAGTGCGAAGCGGATTGCCCCTCGGGGAAAATCCCTTGGTCTTGAGCCACCACTGTAGGGGTCTCATGTACAGCAGGCCAAGAGGTATCACGTTGGACGCAGCTGCCATCAGACCCAACAATCTCTGAAATTGTTTGACAGTGAGTGACTGGCCTTCTCTGACTCTCTTGACTGAGATGAGGATCGACTCGATATGAGCAGGGGACAATCGTGCCTGCATCGCGGTCGAATCCCATACTACGCCTAGATAGGTGGTTCTCTGAGCCGGAGAAAGTACACTCTTCTTGGCGTTCAGTCTCAAACCCAGCTCCCCCATATGTGCGAGAACGACATCTCGATGTCGAACCGCAATCTGCTCTGACTGAGCTAAAATCAACCAATCGTCGATATAATTGAGAATGCGGATGCCCTGCGTGCGCAGGGGGGCCAGAGCCGCATCTACACACTTTGTGAACGTGCGGGGTGAGAGTGCAAGGCCAAAGGGAAGTACTCGATATTGGTAGGCTTCGCCCCCGAAAGCGAACCTCAGAAACTTCCTGTGTTGAGGAAGGATGGAGATATGAAAATATGCGTCTTTGAGATCTATCGTGACAAACCAGTCCTCGGACCTGATCTGAGCTACAACATGCTTGATTGTGAGCATTCTGAACTTCAGTCTCATAACTGAACGATTTAAGACCCTCAAGTCTATATTCGGACGCAGCCCCCGATCCTTCTTTGGAACTATGAAATACCGGCTGTAAAATCCGGACTCCCTGTCCTGAGGAGGGACCACCTCGATGGCCCCCTTCTCTAATAGGGTTTCCACTCCCTGTTCCATAACCAGACCCTGCCCGGGGCCCACTATCGTGTGAACGACCCCGTTGAATATAGGCGGCACGGAGCCGAACTGAATGTGGTAGCCTTTTTCTACTATATGCAGGACCCAACGAGATACATTTGGCAGTAGTTTCCACGCTGCTAAATAATCTACTAAGCGAATTAGTCTCTCGAGACTGACCTCTGGTGTAAGAGACCCCCGCAGGGGCGGCGAGCGTCCCAGCCCCGCTACGCGCACGGGCGGAGGATACTGAGAACGATGCTCGCCCGGGGCCGCTGCGCCCTGGAGCACTGGCAGGGTTGGCAGAACGACCCCTAGAGGGCACTGAGGTGGGACGGGCACCGTGGACTGCGGTGTGTACCGTTCTACCCCAGCGGAGGCTGCCCTCTGAAACCCCGGGCCGTTGGCGTCAGGGTTTCTTGGCTGAGGACTTCTTAGCTTCGATAACCGCCCTTAAATCTAATTTGGGCTTAGAAGACCTCGGCCTAGAGCGTCGCTGAGACTCTCGTTCCCGACGCGGAGGAGCACGAGAGGCGACGCTCTGTTTCTGGGCCTCGCGGTGTGAGGAGCTAGGGTGCGGCTGGGGCATCTCCTTCCCAGATGCCCCGAGGGAGCGACGAGGGAGGAACTTATGGAACGCCGCCGCCTGTTTGCGGGCCTCCTGGAATGGTGTGCAGACACGCACCAGCCTGACCTGCAGCCGCATACCCTTTGCCCACCAAAGCCGAAGTTGTTCTTAGTGGCTTTGAGGGCAATGCCGGGGCCTTCAGAGACGATGCCGCGCCAGGGGACAGATAGCTCGCAAGCGTCTGTTCCACCCGGGGCATCGCTCTATAACCGTGCTCTCCCATCCCCACTACATTTCCGTAGTAATCAGATGAGGGGATGTAGAGGCGGGCCGAGAATGGACGTTTCCACGACCTGGCGATCTCATCATGCAGGTCGGGAAATAATGGAAGGCCCCGGCTGGGAGGTGGCTGACTCGCGCGCAGGAAGCGTTCATCCAGCTTGCTTCTCTGCGGTTCGGTAGACTTTTCGGCGGGCCAATCGATACTTAATTTGGCAACCGCGCGAGTAACCACCTCTAAGAGCTCCTCATACTGTA
This sequence comes from Carassius carassius, assembly GCF_963082965.1. Classification (NCBI taxonomy): domain Eukaryota; kingdom Metazoa; phylum Chordata; class Actinopteri; order Cypriniformes; family Cyprinidae; genus Carassius; species Carassius carassius. The sequence continues at coordinate 4,546,990 of NC_081767.1, forward strand.
GCGAGTGGGGTGGCGAATCCCTATCGAGCGACTCCACATCGACCTCCTCGGAGGAAGAGAGGCGGAGCGTCGATCCCTCACCCTGAGTGGAAGGAACCGCAGTGCGTGCTTCCGACTCTAGGGATTGGGTGCCGGATCTGGCAGAAGTGGAAGGAGATAGGGACTGGCCCGTCTCCATTCCTTCTACCAGATCGACTTGCGAACCCCACGAGTGCAGCCGCCGCTCTGCCTCGGCAGAAGCGGGACCAGCACCGCGGGGAACGCTGGCGAAGGCCCCCTCCTCGAAGAGGGCCCTCCGGGAACGAAGCAGCCGCACCGACATTCGCTCACAGTGCGGGCAGTCGGCCCCCTCGAGAGCCCAGAGCTTCGAACCCAGGCAAACCACGCACAGGTTGTGTGTATCCCCACCCGTTATATATCTCGGGCAGGGAGGAACACACAGCCTATAACGCGATTTGGAATCGCCATCTGAGTGCTTAACTTTCGCCTTGCTTTTTGGCATGTCTAGGAGCTCTTTTAACTGGACAGACAACAGTAAATAAGACTCACAAGACGGACAAATGACATTCACACACAGAGCGCTTGCTGAAAGACGCGAAGCTGACGCCAGCTGCGTGGCACGTGCTTTTATAGCTTCCTGGTCGCTTACGTCACCACGTCGGTGACGTCACGCCCTTCCATTGGACTGATTACACACGATATTCAGAGTCGCGTACGCTGAACGCGTTCCCCAAAGCGCTTCGACGCAGCTTGAGTTCCTGAAGAGGAACTTTGCATTTCTCTGTCTGCACATAATGCACTTTTGAAAGATGCTTTGACAGATTGCTTGTGTTTCCGCCCTTACATGCAAAAATTATGTTACACTTATGACAACCAGCGTTGTCTGCATCAACTCTAGTGAAGTATAACCACACTTGTGAACGTTTTACTGTCTCCGCCATCGTCACTCTTTGTATTAAGCAGTAGTTTTCGTACTGTGAGGGGCCGTTCACATATCGCGTCTAAAAACGTGTGGAAAACGCTAGGCACGCCGCTTTCTGATTTTTTTCCCCAAAGCCTTCGTGCACTTGCGCTCCTGAGGAGTGCTCGTTGTGGTGTGTGTTTGTGTGACTGACAGACAGCCTCCGCGGCGAGCATGAGAGATCTCGCAGATCTCACAGACAAACGTCTTAATATGATCGCACATTAGAAATGTTTGGTCCGATAAAATGTGCAGGATAACATTATTAAGCAAAAATACATAGTACATTTAATTTTTCCCCTCCAGTACCGAAAGCAGAACCGATACCGTCAGATCTTACTGATATTAAGGTATTTAATAATTTAGCCCCGGGGCCATTTTAATACCGGGTTTCGGTACCCATCCCTATTTAGCAGTAGCTTAGCATAGATCATTGAATCTGATTAGACCGTTAGAATCTCGCACATAAATGAAAGAGTTTTGATATTTTTCCCATTTAAAACTCGACTCTTCTGTAGTAATATCATGTACTAAGACTGACGGAAAATGAAAAGTTAAAATTTTCTAGGCTGATATGGCTGGGAACTATACTCTCATTCCAGCATAATAATCAAGGAACTTTGCTGCCGTACCATGGCGATATTGATATTACGTGATATTGCACAGCGCCTAAAAATAAGATATCTGCTGGAAGTTAGCTGGGGGTATAGATCCATGATAAACAGGAAAATTACAGTGTTAATGCTGTAAAATTGGTAAATTATTAAATAAAATTTCAGGTGTGAAACAGCTATACAAAAGTGAATAGTGAAATTACTCAGCTCAATTTTGTTTAGTGTTAATTCAATAACAGTGTCAATGTTGCAAAATTAATGTCATTATCCAGCTCAATTCAGTTAAAATTTTGCTCTCATCCAGCAGTTAAATCATAAATATTACAAAAAATCTAGATCAAAATGCTTGGAATTGGTAGACTGTTATAGATAGTAAAGGAAAATCATTCAAAAAGTGTCAAACAGACATTTGTACTCATCCAACATCCCAGGATTCATCTCATGAAGTTGGTTGAATGACCAGGTATTTAGGGCTGGAATTTGCACAAAAAGCAGCTCAAATATGACAGATTTGATTGGGAAAAACTGGGGTAATTTCATTGGAAAAACTTGGGGCAATTCTCTGTCATTATTCTTAATGAACCATCTGTTACACTGAGAGATTGGCAGGTGTGAAAAAAAAACAAGGTTAAAATACTCACCTTTATGTTCTTTTCTTAGAATCCTTCCATTTTTGTGTTGTTCTCTACTTTAAGAGAGTTAGCACGATAGCAACAAATTAAATAGAGTTTTCCTTTTTCGACTGGCTCAGATTGTGAGCAAACTATTTAAAGTTTGGCATTTGCCACGTCGTCACAGACTAGTTAGGAGAGGCCAAGCTCTGCCCTCTTTGCCATCTCATACAGTGAACTCACGATGACCTATTCGCCTGGGTGTTCATTTTTCTCCAAAGGGACCTGACATTTCTCTGACATTTGATCAGCCTTTCCTGTGTCACTAGCGAACTAGTGCTCATCCAATCACAGCATACATATCAATGTGGTGCAGAAAATCATCCAAACTGCATAAAAATGGAAACAAAGTTTCCCACTATTTCTGAACCTCCGTTCACTGAACATTCTGTAAAAATAATGTGGTTCTCTGAAAAGTTAATGTCTAATGCGTTACACAAACTCTGTCCACTATAATCACACACTTCACCTGCCACATCACTACGGTTTATACAGTTTTAAATATGGATATTTTTCTTACACAAACACATCGCTTTGTTTGAAAAGGCCTTTATTAACCCCCCAGAGCCGTGTGGAGCACTTTTTATGATGGATGGATGCACTTCTCTGGGCTTCAAAATTTCAACACCCATTCAATGCCATTATAAAGCTTGGAAGAGCCAAGACATTTCTAAATATAACTCTGATTGCATTCATCTGAAAAAAGGAAAAAATATACACCAGGGATGGTGTCACAATCCCTGCCTGTGTTCCGTGTCCCTAGTGTTGTTCACTTCATGTTTCCCTGCCATGCTGCCACTTTGTTAGTTGCCATGGACACTGATTAACCACACCCCTCTTGTTACCTAATTATCTTGTTTGCCCCTGTGTATAAAGCTGTGTGTTTCTCTGTCGTTATGGATGTTACCCTGTTTTCCTTCATGGTTTCGTTGTGCTTTGTTTTCCCTGCTTGGTTTTGTTTGGACCGATTACCTGTGTTTTGGATTTTACTCTTGGATTACCCTTTGAATAAACTGCTGCATTTAGATCTGCTCTCTTGCCTGCTCTTTGCCTGCCCAGCATCAAATCATAACAGAACAACTCATCGAGACATGGATCTAGTAGTAGCCCTTGTTCACCTACGCCAGGACAGTTTCACCCTCGATGACTATATTCAAAGATATTTGGACATTGGCAATAAATCCGACCTCCTAGATTTTGTTCTAATAGACTTTTTTTCTGCTATGGACTCAATTAACTACTCCGAGAAGTCAAAAATGGTCCATGAGGGTCTTTTGCTGAATGTTTGGACTTTGCTCTTCTGTCTGTGGGTTCCCCTCACTGTTGGGGAGGTCAAGGAGGACGCTACTCTTAAACGTCTTTTGGGAAGGCAGTGGTCAGGGAAGGCTTTTGGTGATAGCCAGTTCATTGTTATTATTCCCCATTCCAGAACCTCTCCACAATTTGGCCACTGCTGCAGAGCTTCTCCACAAGCCACAGTCTACAACCTAAAATGCCCACCATGTCCAAGTCAGCTCCCAAGATGGCTGCCATGTCACAGCCAGAATCAGCACCCAAGATGGACACCACGCCAGAACCTCCACACATCAAGAAAGTCACGCCAAGGTCTTCAGCCACCATGGACGACACACCAGAGTTCCCAGGTACCATGGATGACACACCAGAGTTTCTGGTCATCATGGATGCCATGCCAGAGTTCCCAGTCATCATGGGGGTTGCGTTTGGAGACAACAAGGCTTTCAATGAGTGTTTGAGGCTGGGTTCCAGTTTGGCGGACCCACCGTTGACGTCAGTGAGAGCAGCTGGCATTCCAAGACCTTCAGCACCAGCAGTTATTGAGGCAGTTCCCCTATCTACAGTGCTTCCAGTTACAGTGTTAGCTATCTGGTGTGTTTGGGCTACATACTGTCCTCCAGATTCTACAGAATCAGTTCCTGAGCCAAGTACAACCCTGGAATCGGTTTCTGAGCTAAATCCAGCCCTGGAATCCAAGCCAAGTCTAGTCCTTGAGTCTGCTCCAGTTCTCTCGTCATGTCCAGGAGTACTGTTTCCTGTTCCTATGACTCTAGTTAGTCCAACTCTTTCTGAGGTGGCGGATTGCACTGCAGAACCTCCCAAAGTGGCGGCATCCACTACAGCTCCTCCTGAGGTGGCAGCTTCTGCTGCAAAACACCTGGAGGTGGCAATGCGTCTGACTGTGTACTCTCTGTCTGTCCTGTTTTGGCCACAGAGGCCATTGATAACCTCTTTGTGCTTTTTATTCCAGTCCAGCCTGATCCACCATGGTGGTTCCCTGTTTCATCAGCTCCACCATGGTGGTCATCTGCTCCACTTTGGGAATCCTCTGTCTCGTCTGCTCTACTTTGGTGGGCATCTGCTCCACCGTGTGGGTCTTGCTGTGGTGGTCGTCTGAACTGCCATGGGGATATTCTGTCCCTTCTGCTCTGCTGTGGTGGTCCTCAGCTCTGCGGTCTCCATCTTGGCTTCCTGCTCTACCTACTCCGCCAGCTCTGCCTCAGTCTCCAGGCCCTCCTCCTGGACCTGGCCCTCCATCCCTCCCCCTGTTCCACCTCCAAAATTAGTCCTTAATAGTTTTACTATTAAAATGGTCATTTTATAAATGCTCAAGCATTTAGAGAGTGACAGATTTAATAGTCTGTTATATATATATATTAATCAGCTGGAGGAATCAGCATTTTCTCTCTCTTTCCTCTTCTTTTTATTTCATTTATATATCAATTTGACTATTTAGTTGATGAAATTTTCGGACCCTTTAAATCGTTCCAAGCTCATCTATCAGGAACGTGCTCAGCTTCCGTTTTTCCATATTTGGACTGCTCGCAGTGAATGCGCACAATTAATTTTAATGGCTCAGTCTGTGTAAAATGCATCATAATTAGATGAACAATTAATATAAATCTCAATGTCACTGTTCTTTTACTGTTTACTTAAGCCTGTCACAGAGATCGGTGTGATAGGGTGTAGAAACATTTTTCACTCAGAAATTTAGAGTAAATTTCACAAATTATTTAAGAGTAACATTAAGTAACACACTGAACTGAACATATATTGAAGTAGAAATACTGAAATAATATTTTAGACATACTCCAGTATTCTAAACAATGAATCTGAAGCCTAAAGCTTTATGGGTATTTTTATCAATGACTATTTCAAAGTTTGGGTGTGCTGGTGATCTTCACCATGTTTGACCAGAGGTGTGTTTTTTGTATGCAGATTAACAACCATGGTACAAAGAATAATTTCACCAAATCATAGTAACTTTGTCGTATGTTTGTCATTCGTCCAATTTTGGTTCAACGACATAATTATTGTTGTTGTTGACACTGAGCACACATGGGATAATAACTTTTGGAAATTTATTGATTGGAGATCATAATTAATGTCAGATTATTATTGTTAATTTACACAAACATGCCATGTCTTTCTTTCTTTCTTTCTTTCTTTCTTTCTTTCTTTCTTTCTTTCTTTCTTTCTTTCTTTTTAAACCATGTTAACATGCATTATGTAAATGTGTACTCTAATAAACATGCAAAACTCCAGAAGGTTTAAAACGGCACCATGCTGCCAGGGCAAACATCACCCAAACATTTTGAAAGAATGTGTGTTAGAGAGTTTGCATAATGAAAAAAAAAACATAAGTCCTAAGAATATAATGTGATTTATGGGAAAAATCAGCTTGAGGGATATTTGCAACCTGTGCTTGTCAAATGTATACGCATACAAATAATCCTCTTTTTAAGACAGCAGAACCATATGGCGATGAAATGGGCTTGTGACATGATAAATGGGTCAGAGAATTTACACATTCACCCACTCCACAGCAAACAGCAGCATGATAGTGTCCTGCCAAGACCCTCTCTGCATGCAGCCACCTTTTAGTAAAGATCATCACTGACAGCCAATCTGCTAAATGGACCCTGCTCCTGCAGATGCAACTCAATAAATTGCCTGCTGACCTCTGACTGATGCTGCGAAGCAAAAAGAGGCTGAGAAAGCAGAGAGATCTTTATCTGTGCAAACAACATATTACCTGTTTTATGGTGCAAAACACCCAGAAAACATTGTACAGATGCTTCATGTATCCGAGTGATGAATTTAGAATATTGACTTTGTTCCACAAAGGAATAGATCACCAAAAATGTAAAGTTTCTGAACATTTAGCAGATGAATTTGTTTCTTCATCGGAACAGATTTGGAGAAATGTAGAATTACATCACTTGCTCTTTAATGGAGCCTCTGCAGTGAATGGGTGCTGTTAGAATGAGAGTCCAAACAGCTGATAAAAACACCAAAAGTAATCAACACCACTCCAGTCTATCATATAATGTCTTGTAAAGCAAAAAGCTGTGTGTTTGTAAAAGACAAATCCATCAAGACAATTTTTCAACTTTAAACCATCGCTTTTGGCCAAATTATCAGTCCATGGTCCATAATAACTGACATATTTGTTTAGAAATATTTTACACTGTTTTTGCTTGTAAACAGTGCTTGACCAGTGGATATTTTTATCCTGATTCAGACAAGACAACACTTTCACTGGAGAAAGCAATATTATGGACAGAGTTTGTTTATTACGAACATGCAGCTTTTGTCTACACAATATGTTAAGATGTTAATGGATAGACTGGAGTGGATTACTTGTGGATTATTGTTGTGCTTTTATTAGCTGTTTGGACTCTCATTCTGATGGCACCCATTCACTGCAGAGGATCCTCTTGGATGGCCTAGTGAGTCAATAGTGAGTACATTTTCAACAATTTACAATTTTGAGCGAACTGTGTCTTTAAGCCTCCTACAGTGTGTTCCACAAAATGGCCAACATATGTGGATCCTCTCTTCTAATTAACAAATTTGGTTAATTCCGCTGCACCCATTGCTAACAGACACATAATCCAACTAACCACCCATTAATTCCAGTGTTTTTTTAATTAATTGTTTAATCACATATCGCATATTGAGTATCCACATTGGATGTAGTGTATATTAGAATATTGGCATTGTATTATGACAGATGAAGTTTGCCAGAATCAAACATTTGATATAATATTTTTTTGTGTTTTGATTAGAGAGGAAAAAGATCTCTGAAAATAACGCCACAGATTCAGTGGAGCAAATCAGAGATGTATAAGTTAAGTGTTTGAACATTTACTTTGAATAAATGGCCAGTCTTTTGTGTTAATGGAATATAGTCAGAATATTTTTTTTTTTATAATCACACTAGAATCTCCAGTGCAGCGTCAAAGGGGACGACTTTTTAGAAGAAAAAGCAACTAATTGCTCTTGTGCCTTCAACCTGAGATTAATTATATATTTTTTCTGTTATTAAGAAAGTAATTTATTAATATTAAAAAAGTCAATGTCAAAAAGTAAACTAAAACTCAGCATAGTAAATAACAAAATATTAATGCAGTGGTATGTGATTTGATGTCATAGTCTAGTTGTTTTTCTTCTGCCAATGCTGCTCTTTGAAGAACTTATTTTACATTCTCATTTTCCATTTGTCACAAATTAAACAGAAATGCAATACTAGGGTGCTGCATACTGCACAGTGTATACTGCCTACAATATATATAAATATATATATATATATATATATATATATATATATATATATATATATATATATATATATATATATATACACACACACACACACACACACACACACACACATCATTAATGTAGCATAAAATCATGTGATGTATATTTAATTCAGAGAATCACATCCATGTATAAACTGACAGTCTTTTTAAATAATGTTTAACATTCTGGCTTATATTACTTTCAGTTTGTTCATCACACTGGATTGTGGGATACAGTATTTCAAGCAGTGTGCTCAAAAATGGGTCTTTCACCAAGTTTATTTATGCATACTTTTAAAAGTAACTTTCCCCAGCACTGATGCACAGTACCGCCTTTCCCTACACGCAGAGTAAGCAGTTTGCGTAGGGCACCAACTCCCAGGGAGCACCATCCCAGTTATTCAAAAAAACTTTCGTTTTATATTTATATTAACATATATGTATATACGTTAATAAACATGATATACATACATAATTATAAAAAAAAACATGTTTTATGGTGAAGACAGTAGACAGGTGAAGCCCACGTGACACGTCCAGATCTGAGTTAATATTCTCTTAGAGTTTCCATGTTCCCTTCAAAAAATTAATCATAATTTTACTAGAGAAAAAAAAAAAAACCTTGGTTCTTGTAACAATGGTAACTACAAATTAGCCATTGCTTTGATACTTCAAATCCCTTTAAATAATAATTTACAAAGTATTCAGATAATAATTTTGTGCTAATAAAAACAGACCTAAGCGAACAACAACCTTTTATATTATATTAAACAATGAGGCAATAATGATTGGTTAATTAATAATAATTGAATAACACTGTTAAAATACATAATGTAATAAAAGATAAACAATATACACTCAAAAAAAAAAAATTTGTTGAACGAACTTAATTAAATTAAGGAAAGGTTTTCCACAAAATTGAATTACATTGTTCCAACAATATCTAATTTGTTTGATATGATTTGTTGTAATCTTGTTGAATGAACTTGAATTCATTTAGTCAAGACTTCAAAAAAAAATGTGTTATTCCTACTAGATAAAGTTTTGCCATCCCTAATAGAGAAAATCTTTTCAGGTTAACTAGGTCTAATTTTGCCATGCCAACTCTAAAAAATAATGCCCTGTTAACTACATTTAATTGTGTCATGTCTAATATATCTAACAAAGCCATGTCAACAATATACATTTTTGTCCTGCCTACTAGATAAAATTGGCAACATTATAATTTTAGCTAACTTGGCAGGTCCTCAACCCAACCACAAGCTCCACACTTCACCACAATGGTAACTCGCACAAAATACACCAATATAAAGTCTTATAAAGTCTTTTATTATTGCCCACATAATAAAGCATTAGACATGAAAAAGTTTTCTTATTATCACATTTTACTAAAAACTGCATAAAATAACACTTTATTTCAACATTTTCTCTCCCCATATCCAGTCCTGTGCAAAGCATGATGGGAAGTGTAAAACTTATTTTGAGGTACTTGATTGAAACATGTTCTTTCAAAATGAAAACTTTATGTTAAACCAACGAGTGACAGTTTTAAGTCAGTTTAACATGACACAATCATGTTGAACTGAACAATAGCCAAAATGGCATTAATTCAACATGAATTGTTCAGGTAAAGTGAACAAAACTGAAAAATCATTTTTTTGAGTGTATGTACATGTATAATATATAATCTATATGTCTGCAAAGGAAGCCAAAGTTCTGATTATTGCTTTTGTAACACTTACAGGATGATCAAATCTTTAATATTTACCAAATATTTAATCAAAATATCCATTTAATCTTTCATTTTTGGCCATGTTTTTGTGACCCATTTTCAAGAGTTTGCTTTCCAGGCTTCCAAAAAGCTAAAATGCGGTTGTCATGTAAATAAACAGCCAAAACATAAAAAGTTTTTCGTATTTTTGTTGAACATGCTGTAGTGTGAACACCCTCAGTTTGAGGGTGTACATACACCCTCAGTTTGTATGTACCTTTGTGGGAAGTTGTGGCCTAATGGTTAGAGAGTCGGACTCCAAATCGAAAGGTCGGCAGGAATTGGGCCGGCAGGAAGTGTGGGTGGGGGGAGTGCATGTACAGTTCTCTCTCCACCCTCAGTACCACGACTTAGGTGCCCTTGAGCAAGGCATTGAACCCCCAACTGCTCCCCGGGCGCCGCAGCATAAATGGCTGCCCACTGCTCCGGGTGTGTGTTCACAGTGTGTGTGTGTGTTCACTGCTCTGTGTGTGTGCACTTTGGATGGGTTAAATGCAGAGCACGAATTCTGAGTATGGGTCACCATACTTGGCTGAATGTCATGTCACTTTCACTTTTTTTTTTATATCTGTTTAGTTCCTATTCCTGTGTTTTCATTTGTTAGTCTCAGATTGTTCTCACCTGTGTGTTGTTACCCTTATTAGTTATTGTGTATATGCCTTTGTGTTTCTTGTGTTCCTGTTCGGGTCTTGTCCTTGGTAGGCTCAGTTTAGGTTTAATTATTTATAGTTCCTTGTTGTGTCCCTTTGTTATAATATTAATGAATTGCTGTATATGGATCCTGCCCTTATTTTTTCATTTTGGAGTCAGCCCTCCTAACATAACGTGCAATGGTTTATCTAACACATTTAATGGGAATTTTTTCTCGGATGCTTAAAAATGTCACCAGGAACACCAAAGTGTACTGGATAAAGCATGGAACCCCCCCTCCCCTTTTACATTTATTTCAGGGTCTAAGCACTGAATCTAGTCTATCACAGAGTTCTGAGAGACTGTCTGCTGTGTCTTCTCATTTCATCCCCCTTTCTGCTGTCTCTGCATGCTTGAAAAAACCACAGCCTTTCTGTCACCCCGCTGTTCCTGACCACTAGTCCGAAAATTCTCTTTACAGTTCATTTCAGAAATGAATGTCTGTGATTGATGCAAGCTGACTGTGGAGTTATAATTTCCGAATCATGTGCTATCAAGAGGACAGCTCATTTATGTGACAAAATTGAACCTTCAAGAATTAAAAATAATATACTGTATCTGTCTAGGCTTGCACAACAGTGATAAAAGCTACTCTGAAGGAAAATCTTAAAATGTATTTGATGGGGAAACATACATATACAGTATTTATAAAAAGATAAAATAAGTTCTGCATTTTTTCCCTGTGCAAACCCGACATCATATACAGTATCTAGAAAGAGCTTTTACCCTGTGGGCCTTTTGCCTCATTGCTATTTTTCACTGAATAAAAGTGCAGACATTAATATACTAGGAATGCAATCTGGCCAGTGCCATTGGTGTGATAGGTGGTTAGCGGTTGGGCTACTTCAGATGTGTGTAATTGTTGATAATAATGCATGTAGTCAAGAATACTCCCCAGCGTGCAGTGCTTATTGACTGGCTGAAGCCGTGTTTGTGTGCCCATGTTCTTTACATGTCCTGTGGTGAGATGCACAGTATGCTCATGCTTGTGTCCTCAACTTCGTCTGTTTCCACTGTGGGTTCAATTATAATTGTTAGATAACATTGCCTTTGAGGATTTCAAACGGCTGCTTTGTCCCTGTACTACTCTAGTCTAATTTTCATATGCAAATTTGCAAAAAGGATTCACATATTCTAATCACCTTATCATCAGAGTAATCTCTGCAAACCGCATCCCGTGTTTGTCTGTTTAGGTCAGCATGACTCCCAGTGGTAAACAGAGTTGATTGTCTGCAGTGATGGTAATGAACCGATCATGTGACAACTTTTTATTCTGTGTTAATCAGCAAGCAGTTGTGTGCAAAAACTGATTCTGAAAATTGCATATTATGGGCATTATACGGGGCCCAAATTTTTGGGGACACTTTTTTGCCACACCAACAGATGAATTGTGAATATTTAACGGCCATACATTTCAAATGTTACATGGTGTGCTACGCCACAGCAAATGTTTTCTTTAGTAATTGTTTTGACGTGTATTGCACACAACATGTTATGTGGATGGTGGAGGATGAACCCAAATGCAGACTGTTGTCACAGCAACAAAGTTTATTGTACACAAAACAGGAAAACAAAACCCACGAGGGGGCAAAACAAGGGCAAGACTGACGAGAGATAAACTAGACTAACACTTGACAAACTACACTATAACAAAAACAGGATCACACTACTACTTAGACAAGACTTACTCACTGACAGATCTCACACAGGTAGACACGCAATGTAGACAGTATTTGACAATATCAGACAATGATTGACAATCTTAAACAACGTTTGGTAATGAACCGACAAAGGACAGAGAAACACACGAGGTTATAAAGGGAGACTAGTAATATACACAACAGGTGGAACTGATACGCTATTAATTACAAAACGAGGATCACAAGGGGGGCGGGGTTACATGACAAGACAACGCAAGCACATGGCCCAAAGACAAGGCCATGTGCATGTACACAAAACACGGGCCTGTCATGATCCTGCCACAAGACTAGAGAAAAATCAGGACATGAAGGCAGAATCATGACACAACACTTACATCAGCAAGGGTCAGGCTATAATCCTTCCAAATCAATTTAAATGCACACTTGTGGCCATTTTATAAAGTAAGCAATACTCCAAAGTAGCATTTGAGGAGAAGCGTGTCTTATAATTCATCATGATCAGGAGACTTTACAGTGCAAGTTACATTAATTAAATATTACATAATATACCTCACTATTAGTAATATCAAAAGACCACACTATATAAACTAAAAGAAACTATTTCTATTTCACATAACACCACAATAATTCCAGATGACATTATATATATATATATATATATATATATATATATATATATATATATATATATATATATAAATTGGGGCTGTTAATCGATTAAAACTTTTTAATCTAATTAATTACATACTCTGTGATTAATTAATCTAAATTAATCGCATACATTATTTTTCCTGTGAAAGTATAAAGTATTTCAATTCAAATGAATCAATGAATAATAGTGACATTAAAGTTCACAAACTTTTTTATTAATATTTTCATTGTTCAAATAATGGCCATAACAATCAACAATATGACTCAATATGCTAAGAAAATAAATTTAAAAGTGCTTCAGGAAGAAGATTTTTTTCACTGTACAAACAAGGCATCTTGAAGATGACGTTGACTTTCTAGAGGTATCATGGGACGTGCTAGGTCGTACCTCCGGATTAACGTAAACTACTGGATGCTTTGCATTGATGTGGTACTTTGGAGTGGACGAACTCTGGTGATATGCAAATTTCTTGCTGCAGACATTGCAGACGACTTTATTTTTATCAACACTTCCATCAGGCTGTTTTTTATAAGTAAATGTTCCAATCAATGATCCAGGCAGCGCCATCGCGTTCTCGTCTCCCTCCTTCATTTTACAGTCGAATGGTGGCTAAAACGCATCCAGGTTCAAAGGTCAATACGGAATGGATTAATCCTCGTTATTTTTTCCCAGATTAGTAATCGAAATTAACGCGTTATTTTGACAGCCCTAATATATATATATATTATGTTTTGAGAACCTTATTGAATGATCTGTTAATAATGTAACAACTTTGTTCATAACTTTGAGAAAAATTAGCCAGAATCTTAGTTCTGAGAATGATCCATGGAAAATTTTTTTTTTATTATTCTATCTGTTTTCTTTATATTGTATTATTTAAAATCCCATGATAGGTGTACTGTGTTAACCTAACTGAGACTTGTTATAGCACTTATATATCATTGCTCTTTTTGTTGTTTTTGATTGCTTCCACTGTCCTCATCTGTAAGTCGCTTTGGATAAAAGAGTCTGCTAAATGAATAAATGTAAATGTAAATTCACAAGTGGTCAAAGTGTCAGTATCAGGACAGGCTCAATACCAACTTTTAGCTAATCAGAAACTGGCCAATCAGAAATACTATTTTCTTCTCAGTCATTTTGTGTATTCAGAATTGGTGACATCGGATTGGCTGACATCTTTGGAGGGCATGTTTTTTTTTGTTTTTTTTAGAGAGGGTGTGTGATTGAAGTTATCAAAATTGCGGGAGAATTTTATGGCCACCTTGAATGTTTTTGAAAACATTTAATCTCTCATTTCAGACCTGTGCTGCATCTGATATCAAGATTGTTCATTGTTTTCCACATTTAACCACTGTGCGCTCACTTCAAAGTCAAGAGAGGCCAGAAAGCTAATTGATTAGAATATTAACAAAACATTAGAGGAGGCAAATCAAGCCAATTAGAAACGTTCTTGCATGAATCACAGCGCTAAGGTTTTCAAGGCTTCCGAGTAATTGTGAAGCACTGAGAAGCCAAATGAGTCCTCAGACCCGGAGCTGAGAGGAGGCTACACTAATGACACAGCAGCTTTTCTTTTGATATGGCTCCAGCAGCTCTGCTCATTCGACAGAGAGGGAGGTATGGAGTAAGAATTCATTATTAAACAGATCTAATGTGTGAGTTGTTTACTGAGGTGGCTCTCCCTCAGGTAGGTGCTGTGTTTGAAGTCGTTTAACACGAGAGAAGGAGGCGAGACACTGGATACTAATGCTACTCTTCTTGTTTCCTGGAAGCGGCTTACACTGCTTTGAAGCTTACACAATATAATTTGGGTCTGTCGCCTGCTGAGGGAACAAAGCCACGATCAGGCATCATCTCTGCAGTCAGATATCTATGACAACACTGGCCGTGTTTAAAGCCATGGAACAACATCTGAACAGCATGATGATGCTTCAAAAAGGAAATTAAAAGACCTTTTAAGAAGTATGTTAGCAATTCTGAAGGAAATATGAGAAAAACAAGATTTGTGTTAAAGTTCTAGTTGAAAGGTTACAGGGAGGAGGCAAAACAGAGACACTGGGTCTTTTTTCACTATAGAAATGTTGTATTATGTGAAATTTTTTACCTTCATCCTAATGTTAATAATCCAGATTATTCTAGATTGGCAAGCATGTGCCTGCAGTTAGCAGTTATCATAAAACACACCAAAAATCATCTCCATAAAACAACTTTCATCTTAAAATCTGTGTGCAAATGTATCTTATGTTCCCTTTCAAGGAAACTTCGAACTGCATCCTCTAGGGGTCGCTATGGTGAACACCTTGTCGTGATCTGTGTCTGAAGCATACATTGAAAAAACACCGACAAGTTGGCCGGCGACAGCCCCTGACGTCACTACCTAAATAGGCACCGGGAGAACACGTCATTCTCTTCTTCCCCTTACAAAAAATAAGTTTATTCAAGTGTGCTATTAGTATTTTTAAACTTTTAAACTAAAAAGTATGCTTTTAGTTTACTTTTTATGTACTTCTCAGAAATGGGCTTCATGTACTCCTCAGAAATATACTTAAAATGACATTTAAGTATACTTGACATATACTTACAAAAATTCTAAATATATTTGAGATATACTCCTATAATCTGTGTTTTCATTATTATACGGTAGAGGGTGCTAGTACACATCTTCTGCACAAAAAAAAAAAAAAAAAAAAACACAAAAAACAACAACAAGTGAAGAAGAAAAAACAACAAATACTAACACATGTAATCTAATTTGACATGAAACAGAATAAAAACTGTAATATGGAATAAAATGTCGACCGATGAAGAGGTAATAATTAGTCAAGCTTTGGGGTGTTGATTGATTCATTCTGAATCCAATTCATAGTCTTTTTTCAACTTTTTGTTCAAAATGTTATTTCTTTATTTTTTATTAAAGTTACCCACACTGAAGTGTTTAAAACAGAATGCATGAAGTACAAACTAAAAACATATAGGTAAACTAGTTGTGTACTCAAAATTTGCCTCTGTTATACTTAAAGTATACTTAAAAGTATACTTTTATATACTAGAAAGTGGGCCGATTTATTCCCTTCGTTCTCCATGAGGGAGGCAGGGTTCGTCCGGTTATCTGCAACAACAGTTAGCTGAGGACTCATTAGAGCAGTTTCCCACTTAGCACGTCGCTGATTTGAAATCGTTTTCACCTTTGTTTCAGATAGCAAACGTAAAAAGCGATGTGGGGTGTGTAAAATAGGCTGGTTGTAGCCGACGATGTGCTCGGTGACCTTCAGTGCCCACTCTGCACAGTACAACGCCATCAAGCACGGCATCTGTCCTTTCATAGAAGAGGGAATCACAGTTGAATAATATCCAACAGTTCCAAAACTTTTGTCACTTTTATGCTGTCCCAGTACGCAGTTGTAAGCATTCGGGCCTACATGTGTCCAAATGTGGAATGACTTTGTCATGTCAGGGTGATGTAACGCAGGAGAGGAGGCTAATGCGGATTTGAGGAGAGTGAAAGACTCAGCCATGTCTGCTGTCCAATCTAGAGGGGAAGCACCCGGAAGGCCTCCCTTAAGAGCCTCTGTTAGAGGTTTAGCCAAATCAGAAAAATCAGGGATGTAAACCCGATTAAAATTAAATAGCCCCATTAGTGATCTTAAACCAGTAACTGTGGTTGGCTTCTTTAATTGTGTAATGGCTATGACCCGATCTGGAAGAGGTCTTTTTCCCTCACGACCGACACTCTGACCTAAAAATGTCACTTCAGGTTGAAACAGCTGTGCTTTCCGTTTGTTTATGAGGAAGCCAGCCTCTTGAAGTGCTCTCAGCAGGGGAGTGAGTACACTCAGATGCTGCGCCTTATTTGGAATACAGAATCATAAAGCTCAAAATATAAACGTTTTGTGGAACTAGATGGAAATCTGCATCTTTTGGTTTTATTTCTATATTGATGTAGAAGTCTTCTAAAGTCTGCAGCTCAGTTAAGGCCTTCAGAACAGACTGTCCTGTGCTTTTGAGCACGTAGCAAATGTACACGTGAAAGAAATCAGAAATCCGGATACACCAAGTATACTTAGTACAATAATCCTGAAGTATACTACTTTTTGGTAAGGGTCGTCTTGACTGACTGTTGTGTTTGAAGCGTCCATCTGAACGTGGTAAGAGCGATCTTTCTCTATCAATCATGGCGACTACTAGCAAAGCATTTAGACAGTGTGTGCATCCATGCCATCGTTATTTGACACCTGATGACACACACAATCTTTGCATTGTTTGTTTAGGTGAAGAGCACGCACACGGGAGGGAGCAATCTGTGTGCATTGTGAGCATTTTTCAATGAAAAAGCTCTGCTCTCGTTTGTCTCTCTTTTCGAGGAAAGAGGGGCAGCCATCTCCTTCCCGCGGTTCAGGACCTGCCGCTGCTGAGGCATGGAGGAGAATGAGTTCGCGGGGATCACAGGTGGATCTGGCTGAGGAGTTTAGAGAGTGATTTTCCCTTTCGCGCTTGTAGGCTGTGGACGAAAGAGAGCCTCTGGAGGATGATGTTATTTCTTTAACACTTTCTGATACAGAGGCTAGTGCTTTGCTGGGTTCGGCCCAGGAAGAGCGGGAGATGTCCGAGGATGGTTAAGAAGCTGAGGCTGAGCCTTCCGCGAGGTCGTCTCGACGAGCGTTATCTTTCTGACCCTTAGCCCTTCAGCTCAGGTGATTCTTCCATTTCTGCCTGATCTCCATACAGAGATCGAAAAGGAATAGAAGAAGCCGTTTTCTTCTTGCATCCATCGGTTTCAGCATACGAGTTATGTCAACATCGAGGCGATTCGTGAAATTGGCTATGAGAAAATGCCCCCTGTAGGAGAGACACTAGCTAGCTATCGCTCTGTGGGGGAGACATCCTCTCTTAAATCACCCTCCTTGCCATCTAAGCCACTTCATGATACATCTCGCTTAAATGGCAAGGCATATGCAGCAGGCTGTGGTCGAGAAGTTCAGGGATGCAAAGGCGCCCTCAGCTTCCTTCAAACCTTTAATTCCACGAAGGTCCAGTTCAAACAACATAGGGGTCCTGGTCCATCTCAGTCTGAGGACCAGAGACAGGCACAGAAGGCTAGTGTCACGACTCGTGTTCTTCCCCCACCTGCAGGTAGGGATAAGAGGAATTGTGGGCCAAAGGAAGGTAGGCAAGACCTAAGGGATGTGATCTAGATGAGACATCAGCGCTTTCGTCTGAATCAGAGCTATACTTGAGTATCTACTTGTTCCCTCGGGGGTTTTTTACATCTGCCCTTATCTTCCTCTTCCTAATTCCCCTGTAACCACCAGCTCTCCATCTGACCGGGGTTAGGTGGGAACTTCTTGCATAACCCTTCTTGCATAACCTGTATGGATCTATGATGTTTTTGGTTGGTTCTATGGTTCATAGTAACCACCTTACTGATGGTCTGGACTAAACCACCCGGTATGATTCTGATTCCGGCTTCATGCTTCTCGTATCATGAGGCCAGGTCATAGTTTTTGGCGGGAGCCTTCATGATCATCAGTCCCGGCTCAGCGCTGCAAAGAATTTCCTGGATGTCAGGCCAGGTAACCCTGAGGGGCTTCCTGGTCACCTGGATATCCCTTCTTGCTGACGCATCGAGTGGGAAGTAGAGGTGGCATTCGCGAGAATCTTCTTGTACATGTTGTCTCAGGTAATGCTCCCCTCGCCAGAGGTTTGTAAATTTGAACTTGCCTCTCCCGTGCGGTTCAGCACCTCTGCGATGCTTAGGAAGCTTTAAGTGCACATGCTTAGCTCTGTGTACTTTCTGAAATCCATATTTGGTGAGTGTGCACATTGAACACTTTGTGCACTTTCTAAAAATCCACGTAAGTGTGCACGCTAGCACACTTTATAAAATCCACATAAGTGGTAAGTGTGCATTCAAGACTCCCCACACTTTCTGAAATCCTGTACGGTAAGGGTTACGCGCTCAGATTTGTTCCCTTTCTTTGAACTGGTTAGACCTTAGTTCCTTTGGCTCCACTCAGCCAGTGTGTCTACTAATACACTTCAAGCATCGCTTCCCTTAACATGAAGGGCTATTTGGGCGGTTCTCGTAGTAGTTTAGCAGTGCTCCCATTTACCAAAAAGGGTTGCCTATGAGTATGCTACTCTTTTCCTGAATTTGGAGTTCTCCTCTTCCGTGAGATTAAGTTAGCTGTTTTTCCCCCAGAGCGCTCCAGCATTATCAAACCATATATCGAGTAGGTGACTGTCAAACATTGTTTTGGGATGCACCAATCCATCTTTGAGCTGATCTTTCAGAGTGCCACAAGAGCCCCTTAGAATAGTATTTAAAATCCATGTTATGGTAAGTGTGCACGTGAAGTCTTTGCACACTTTCTGAAATCCACACTGTGGTAAGTTCGAACGTTAGTGCTCTGCGTTCTTTCTAAAATCATATATGCTGAGGGCTTCATGCGGTTGCTTCGTACCCTTTCAACTCCACCTATGTATCCTCGGATACCTATCCAAACAGGGTGTTGCTACTAAGGATCTGTTCAGCAAGCTTATGCAAGAGCCCCTGTGTGACAGGCAAGACTTACAGTGGTATAAAATGCTAGGCTCTTTGCCGTATTCCTTTAAAGGAATCTTTATTGATTCCAAGACTTGAGCTCACCCCGGGGTCGAGGCCCTAACAGGTGAGTTGGATATGTAGCCTAGGCCGTTGGCCATAAGGGATAATGTCACAAACAGCCATCTAACATCCCAGGGGCAACTCCCATGGAAATGGTAGAGTTGGTACTTAGTGCTCACCATGATTTTGGCGGTAGCCCCTGTGTGACAGGCAAGACTTACAGTAGTATAAAATGCTTGGCTCTTTGCCGTATCCCTTTAAAGGAATCTTTATTGATTCTAAGCCTTAAGCTCACCCCGGGTCGAGGCCCTAACAGGTAAGTTGGGTATGTAGCCTAGGCCTTTGGCTGTAAGGGATAATGTCACAGACAGCCGTCTAACATCCCAGGGGCAACTCCCATGAAAATGGTAGAGTTGGTACTTAGTGCTCGCCATGATTTTGGCCTGCACTCCCCTCAGCATGGCGGTGTGGGTATACTGTTCCCCATAGTGACCCCTAGAGAAAGCAGTTCGATGTTACCTTTAAAGGGAACGTCTCTGGTTACGAATGTAACCATGGTTCCCTGAGTAGGGAATGAGGGAACTGCGTCCTCTAGCTTCCTGCCATGCTTCGGACACAAGTTTCAGATGAAGAAGTGAATGGCGTGTTTTCTCGGAGCCTATTTTTCTATAGTTGCACCGTTAGTGACGTCAGGGGCTGTCGCCAGCCAACTTGTTGGTGTTTTTTCAATGTATGCTTCAGACACGGGTCATGACGAGGTGTTCCCCATAGTGACCCCTAGAGGACGCAGTTTCTCGTTCCCTACTCAGGGAACCATGGTTCCATTCGTAACCTGAGACGTTTCCCTGTAAAGCCTAAAAGCATGGGAACCATTCTCAAAACCAATTGAAACACAATAAATATCTTGTAGCCTGCAGTAAAATACATCTTAAACCAGCCTAAGCTGATTTACCGGTCTTAGGTGGTCACAGGTTAGACTAGAGGCTGGTTTTAGAAGGCGTTTGGCCTCTTTTCAGCTTGACTGGACTGGAAAGGAAAAATCATCTTAAACCTGCTAAAAAACAAAGAAATGCTTCTAAAGCCAGTATGAGTCTGTGAGTTTTGTGTAAACATGGTTCTGTAAACTTAAGTCAATGGGAGATGTTTTAACTTTAATCTCAAATATCTTTAACAGTATGGATGGATAACATTAAATTCTTGGCAATATCCGATATGCCAATTTATTTTTTTCAAATCATTTTGGCCTACAACCAGTATTTGTTTGTAAACAACACATATTCTTTCAGGGAATAACATATTCATTTTAATTTCTAAGCAAAAACTATTTTCTTAAATTCAAGTGGTGATCCAAATCAGTGATTGTAGTTCACTTTATGACTGCCCATACTGGTGATGTGATCTAATCTCTAGCACTCTTTCACACATGAGTTACTGCAGTGCATAATCAACACAACATCTTATCTGCAAGGCATAACGTCATCATATTTCATATTATGCTGATGATAACATTTTAAGCCTTTATCAGTCGTTTCAGATTGCGTTCTGATAATATTGTACATCCTTATTTAGTTTAAATTTTAGTTTAGTTTATAATTTAATAAGTTGTGTTTAGAACAAACCCAAACCAGAATATTTGAGGAATATTAATACACTGCAGCCTTGTAATTAGACTTGCAAAAAAGAAGCCTGTATTGTAAAATGAATATTCATAGATTTCCAAGTTCAAAAGTTTATATTTTCCTCCACATATTTTGCATTTTTACATGAATTTTTAAAGCTAAAATGAGTTCTTTGTTATTGCAGCGTTGCATGAACATGGGCATTTTACAGGAGTTGCACAGGCTGGATTTACCTTGTGCACCTTGGTTTTTGCAGATATGACAAGGTCAACGATGTAAACATCTGAATTTTAAAAAGTCACCTTAAAAACAAACGCAAAGGAAGCATCTCACTGTTGCTGAGGGCAGCTTTGTAGTAATGAGTGAGACTGTCCTGGGTCAGTGAAGAACGAAAACTTTTTTAGTGATTATTCTTGGCACACTGTGCCCGATGCCATCTACTGTGTAGAATACCAAGTAGATCATTCCAATTAAAGTGGAAAACACAGGAACTCACTTTTTCAGTTTAGTCATTTAGTGCAGTATAGCTGAACAACCATAACAGATGCTGGTTTCCTGTAATAAAGTCAACATTGAATGATGAATGGACTGCCACAGGCACCTGGAGGAATGAAACTGACTGTCAGGACATTACTAACCTAATCTTTGTCAATGTCTTGTTAATAAACAAGAACCTGACGTGAAGTGGGCCAGGATTCATCATGATCAAGGCACCTTCAATTATATATATTGCTCAAAAGAAATGCTGTGTATTTGCAAAATAGTAAAAACAAAATTGCAGTTATTTTATATATATATATATATATATATATATATATATATATATATATATATATATATATATATATGGTCCCACTTTATATTAAGTGGCCTTAACTACTATGTACTTACATAAAAAATAAGTACAATGTACTTATCGTGTTCATATTGTATTGTAAAACACTTTTGCTGCTATTGAGGTGGGATACGGGTAAGGTTAGGGATGGGGTTGGAGGTATGGGTAAGTTTAAGGGTGGTTTAAGGTGTAAGGTATGGGTCAACAGTGTAATTATAAATGTAATTACAGAAATTAAATACAGATGTAATTATATGTAGTTTTTTTTTAAATATAAGTACAATGTAAAAACATGTATGTACACAATAAGTACATTTTACTAAATTATTAATTAAAATGTAAGTACATAGTAGTTAAGGCCACTTAATATAAAGTGGGTCCATGGCAAAAATGAGAATTTAGAGGGACAGTATGCTTAATTATTAATGTGTTTACATTTGGCTGGCACTTTTATCCAAAGCGACTTACAGTGCATTCAAGTTACATGTTTTTTATACCAGTCTGTGTGTTCCCTGGAAATCAAACCTACAACCTTTTGCACTGCTAAAGCAATGCTCTACCACTGAACCACAAGAACATGCAGACAATGCAAAACATTTAGGTCATTGAAAAAAATGACCCTTATTTTGGAGGCATTCCATAAAGAATCAGAGGTTTTATTGCAGAAGCTTGTATATGATATTTAATACTATTAAAAGCAGCTATCCCAAACATTTGACTTAAATGTGTTTGCCTATGCATTATCAGGTATAGCTGTTCAGCCTTGTTGTAGTGCCCTGTGCGAAAGAAATACAAATGTCTGTTCTTTACAATGATGCACAGGATGATTGGTGAGTCTCACTCCACCTAATTGGGGGCCATTCATGTGCTTCTCCTGCCCCTGCCTTTGATCATGACATGTGTGACAACAGAAGTCATAGCCACACAGCCAGAGGCCTTCATTAAACATACCTTAACAACCACTGTGGCTGTTATTATTCAAGGTGGTTTGCTTAAGTGTTGATCAGCATCCATTTAAAACCCCAAATCTAAAAAGAAATGAAATGGAAGGTTTTTTTTTTTTTTTCTCCTTGACAGATCCATAGAGACACACACGGCATCAGAGAATGCTTATTCTTTTTCACTGCAGAGGTCTGACAACACTTAAGTTTTCTTTTCTCCTAGATGTCATTTGATGCAGTGAAATGAAACCCTTATCTTTGCATACAAAATGCAGCTATCAAGAATATGCAATGATAATTGCCCCCTCTCATTTTGTAGCTTTAAATTTACATTTTAAGAAAAGAAAGCTATTACGCATAAATGACAAATTGATTGTTTAAAAAGGTCCACGGAAAAAAACGAAATGATAAATACATTTCAAAAAGACTGATTTACAACAGCGAACATTTTTTTTTACAGTGGAGATAATTCTAGATGAGAGATGTCTTTCTGACACTTTGTGACATGTTTGCACCTAAAAGACAGTTAACAGAGTTGAAAAATACAAATGAGTGCAAAGTGCTGCAAAATGACAGAAGAACTTGGAAAAACAAGAGCGTACATTTTCATTACTAAAAACTGAAGTCTAAATTCTCATTACCTTCCGTTTAATAAGCTCAGTTTTGTTGCTGAAGCAAGGCAAAGTACAAAAATTCAGAACTTCACAACATCATTAGGCTATATAAAATTGTTTAGTTGCACAGAGCAATATTTTTCTGTGCTTTTATGGGACTGTCTATTGAATATATAAGACAAAAATGAAAAATTCCCTCTCTTCTTAAT
The DNA here is from genome assembly GCF_963082965.1 of Carassius carassius. Lineage (NCBI taxonomy): Eukaryota > Metazoa > Chordata > Actinopteri > Cypriniformes > Cyprinidae > Carassius > Carassius carassius. The sequence continues at coordinate 4,570,435 of NC_081767.1, forward strand.
CTCTTCTCTTCAGATAAAGGGATTCCAAATGATTACAGCCTTAAATTATTTTCTAATCTCACTCAAACAACACAGAGATGTAACATTTGCCAATTTCACTCCAAGTCCAAATCCTCAAATCCATTCATGGAATTGGTTCATCTAATTTCACATTATGCTGTGCACAGACAATACCACCGTCTCTCATGTACCGCTTTAAACATAAGAATGATAAAAATGTAATATAGAAAAATTAATACCGTTTACATGTACTAAATTGCAACTTTTCCATTACAAATGCGTAATTACAAATACATTTAAATACCTGACATACCAGTTTGAATATTAATTACATGAAATAAAAAAATATATATATGAACCGGCACTGAACGACGCAGGGGGAAGGTCATTATTTTCTCTGCTAGTAAGGGGTTTATAATAGTCATTGCAGTTGCTATAGTCATGGATGGCTAGTTATTCAAAGGCGTTAGATAATGGCCTACGTTATGTATGACATTCACACACGACAGCCATGCATGTAACATGTAATACACAACATTAAGTAACAGACCTGATTCTCTCGGCGTGACACTCTCTGAAACATCTAACAGTGTGTTTTGTTCAGATAAGCCCTTTAGCTTTGTTAATACATTGATGTTTTTTGTTGTTAAGCCTTTGTTCACTTTGAACAGACAGAACGACTTTCGTCCCTCTAAAGACTGTGACATGGCATGAAACCAACATCCTGGGCAGTGCCATCTGTCAGCATGGCAGTTGCACACAGAGCGCTGGAGAGCAGCACTGGTCTCACGGTGCGTAGAGTTCCCTCTTTTAAATTAGAAAAATAGTAACATTGTATTTAACGATGTGCATGGATGTATTGCTTCTTTAAAGTACATTTAGTGGTATGTGGAATATTCTTCATATTTCAAATGAGGATGATCAGTCAGTCATAGTTAAAATGCTCCTCAGAATAACTTGGACAGTAGGCCGCTCTGTTTGCCAAGTGTTTCCATTAGAAACCCCCTCATTTCCTCATACAGATTAGTGGGTCGGGCTTGAAATCCAGGGCAGAGAGTATAATGAGGAAAGCAAGAGCGGCGCTGTAATGTCACACAATTGGCATACGGAAGCCCAGAAGGGCCACAGAGGGTTTTAATAAGAGAGCTGGAATGGAGCCTGCTCTGACACACCGCTGTATTCTCTTCACGTCCTCATACACTCTTCATAAAGGTCCCTTGTTGGCATCTATGTTTCCATGAAGAACTTTCCATTCCACAAAAGGTTATTTATAGTGAAAAAAAAAACTTACTTTAGATTACTAAAATGTTCTTTTTATATATATATATATATATATATATATATATTTAAATTTTAAATGTACTCACTCTCAGACCATCTGTATGTAGATGAGTGTGTTTCTTAATTGGAAACAGGTTTAGAGAAATTTAATTCAATAATCCACAATTAATCCACATGACATCAGTCCATCAGTGTGAGTGAACATATTGTGAGTGCAAGCTACATGTTTTTAGGAGACAAACGCATCATTACGACATTTTGGGCAAGATTTACTAATGACACGCAGTGAGAAATTAGCAATGAAAAGCTGTCCACACAGTTTTTATTGCATACGCATTTGTAGGAGTGTTCCTTTCAGATGCAAAATTTATGAGAAAAAATTATTTTAATGCGACCGCGCAATGTTTCAACCACAGATGGCGATAGTAAGGCCAAAGTTCCATTGTGCAAAACTGTGGGCAAAAACTTTATATACAGAATTTTTAGGGACGGTTGTCAGAGGTTTAGAAAAACAATCAGTCACACTCTCATCGATCAATATAAATATCGAGCAGTCACTGTTGATATAAAGAGATATATGGAGGCTGCCACCAGCTGATAAATGATTCCTGTCATTAACTTAAGAGATAAGAAACGGTGCAGTGGGCTACTGGCATTGATCTGTGTGGGGCTATCTGAAGGAATTATTTCCTTTTGTTTGACGGAATTTCATCAATTTAGGTGGTGACACCAGTAATGAGACTTACATCTCTGTTCTTTCTATCCTTTTTCCTCTATTACATGAAATACAAATCTTTCTCTCTAATGATGATGGAATCGCAAGTGATTACGGTCTGCATTCATTAAGTCAACCCCCCCCCCCAAAAAAAATACACATTTCATTATGAATAAATAAAAATAAATAATGTCCTAGAAGTTACTAATGAGAAATTGCATGCTTGGTTAGCCAGTTGTGACAGTGACCTGAGCCAGGGGAACAGTAAGTAAGCAAAGATTTCTCATTATTTCTCAAACAAAATCAGATTCTTCACATGTTGAAGTTTCAAATATTCAAAGAAATGAATGCAAATTAGTGCATTTACAAAGCACGGTTTGGTGAAAAACTCTTGTTTCAAGTATAAGCAGATCACAGACACAAAGGGATTGAACACTTTCACTAACATCATAATTATCCAAAGCCCATATGTTTTGTTAACAATAAATTAACACTGAAGTACTTGCCAGACCTCCAAAAACAACTCTTCTGAAGAAGTCTTTAAATAATGAAGTCCAGGAGGCAGATGCTAATGAGGAAAGGAACAGAAGTAAATCCAGCGTTGGGTTTGATGTGTGTTCTTGTGGTTCCATAAGTCAATCAAGGCTGCATCTCATTTCTAGTCTTACTTGATCTTAGTGCTGCTTTCGACACCATAGATCATGATATACTCATAGATCGATTACAAAACTATACAGGTATTCAAGGGCAGGCTCTAAGATGGTTTAGATCCTACCTGTCCGATCGCTACCATTTTGTTTACTTAAATGGGGAGTCATCTCATTTATCATCAGTAAAATATGGAGTGCCACAAGGATCCGTCCTAGGTCCCCTTCTATTTTCAATATACATGTTGCCCCTTGGTAATATTATTAGAAAATACGGAATTAGCTTCCACTGTTATGCTGATGATACTCAGCTATATATCTCAACGAGACCAGATGAAACTTCTAAATTATCTAAGCTAACGGAGTGTGTTAAAAATGTAAAAGATTGGATGACAAATAATTTTCTCCAATTAAATTCGGATAAGACAGAGATATTAATTATTGGACCAAAGAACACTACACAGAATCTTGTAGATTACAATCTGCAACTAGACGGATGTACTGTTACTTCCTCTACAGTCAAAAATCTGGGGTTATATTAGACAGCAACTTGTCTTTTAAAAATCATATTTCCCATGTTACAAAAACATGCATTCTTCCACCTTAGAAACATTGCCAAGCTATGAAACATGTTATCTGTTTCTGATGCAGAAAAGCTAGTTCATGCATTTATGACCTCTAGACTGGACTATTGTAATGCACTTCTAGGTGGTTGTCCTGCTTCTTTAATAAACAAGCTACAGGTAGTCCAAAATGCAGCAGCTAGAGTCCTTACCAGGTCAAGAAAATATGATCATATTACCCCAATTTTACAGTCTCTGCACTGGCTACCTATTATGTTCCGTATCAGTTACAAATGATCATTACTTACCTATAAGGCCCTAAATGGTTTAGCTCCTGCGTACCTAACTAGCCTTCTACCACATTACAATCCATCACGCTCCCTAAGGTCACAAAACGCTGGACTTTTGGTAGTTCCTAGGATAGCAAAGTCCACTAAAGGAGGTAAAGCTTTTTCACATTTGGCTCCCAAACTCTGGAATAGCCTTCCTGATAATGTTCAGGGTTCAGACACACTCTCTCTGTTTAAATCGAGATTAAAAACGCATCTCTTTCACCAAGCATTTGAATAATGTATCTTAAATTGTGAGTGTAGTTGCATCTGATCAAATGCGCATTTTTATTCTTTAGCTTAGGTTAAACTAATAAATTTTATTTTGTTGGATCAGCAGCTATGCTAATGATGTCTCTATTTGTTTCTATGTTTTGCTAACTAGGATTTACACAAGCTCCAGTCTGGATCCAGAACACCTGAGAAGAGATGATGCTGGCCCCTCAGAGGACCTCAGATGATGCTAACCCTGAATCAACAAACAGAACTAACAAATATTGCTACAAGTGTGACTGCATCATATAATAATTATTAATTATTAATAATATTAATAATGTTCATCGTCTGGCTGACTACGTCTTGTATTAATTTGTCTAAAAATCCTGTCATACGTGCACAAACCGACAGTCACCACTTATAAGCTATTACTAAATATTGTAGAAACTTAATTTTCTGTAAAGTTGCTTTGTAACGATTTGTATTGTAAATAGCGCTAATGCTGTACTTGTAAATGCTGAATCAGCATTTGTAATGACATCATTATCTGGTCATATGATATTTTTTGGCTCAGGGGATTCCCAACAGATCATAAAATGTGAGAACATTTGTATTATTTAGGGTAAATGCAATTTGTTCATTATTAATTTTATTTGAAGTTACAGTTTTTATTCCAAATACGTATGTGTAAAACATGAAATGTGACAAAATTTGCTGAAGAGAGGGGTGTGTTTTCCAGGAGCACAGATAGGACCAACTATGGTTACAAGTTCCAGCATAGATTTGGTGTTTCCAAATCTATAGTTCCAATGAATGTACATATACAAAGTTGTGTGGTTGGAACTACAGCTCTCAGCCTGTGGTTAAAATAATAGTTTACTCTTAGCATTCCATATGGACTTAAATAGATCATGCACTTAAGCAAAACAAGGAAGACAACAGTCCAATCAATATCTTTGTGATGAGTGGGGCGGGGCCAGGAGCCGTGTTGGAAATGAGCGACACCTGCGCCATTCACCGATCCCAAGAAGGATACAAAAGAGGATCTACGACACTGAAGGATTAGAGAGAACCAGGCATGGGCTTTATTTTGTGTTTTAGTTTTGTTTATGCATGGCAGTCGTCTGTGAGGGGCTGTCGCTCTGTTTTGTGTTTATTTTGTTAAATTTTTCATTTAAATGTCCGCTGGTTCCCGCCTCCTTCTTCCTGTGACTATGAAGGTTTTTGTATTGTTACATTGGTGCCGAAACCCGGGAGGAAGGAGGTACGCACTGCCAAAGATTTCTCGCTGCTGTGGTGAATCCGCAGTGCCATCGAGCAGGGCGAAGCTGTCTGCCGCCGTGGATGCTCGAGGCGGTGGGCTGGATTGAGTTGCCAGGGGGACGGACGAACTTGCTGCCATCTGCCCGAGATGTGGAGGGACAGCTGCTGTCCGTGAGGGTGCGGAGGAGTCGGAGCCATTCGCCTGGGGCCGGAGCCTGCTGCCATCCGCCAAAATGGGGAGGAGCAGGTAATGGGGGACTCCTGCCGGCTGCCCGAACACGGAGGAGCCGTCGCCGTCCACCAGGCGGTGGAGGAGTGTCGTGCCTTCCACCGAGTCCCACGGAGGAGATCGGAAGCATACAAAAGAGGAGCTATGACAGTGAAGCACGAGAGAGGACCAGGCCTGGGTTTTATTTTGAGTTTGGTTTTTGTTTGTGCGCAGCAGTCGTCTGTGAGGGGGTGTCGTGCTGTTTAGTGTTTATTTTGTAATTAAACTTTGATTTGAATGTTTGCCAGTTCCCGCCTCCTTCTTCCCGTTATTATGAAGTTTATATATTGTTACAATCTTTAATTCAATGCATGGACAAATTTTATTCTACATCTTTTAGATTGTTAAGAGAATTACAGTGAAGTTAGGGAACCCGAAATATGAATAATAAAAATATCACAACAGTCATCAGATGACATTTTCATCATTAACAGCAATAGTTTGACATTTATTTGATCTTAAAAACCTTAGTTTAAATTTATTATTTGTGGATATTTTTGCCAATATTCACTCAAAAACAAAGGTTAATAAGCTCAGATCAGTGATGCCTACAATCAATCAGTTCTAAAAAGAAATACAAAACCCATGCTAACGGAAAGAAAACAAAACAAGTTGATAAAAAGATTGAATTCAATAGTTGGTAAATAACAGGGTAAACCCCACTGAAAATCTGTGGAATGACTTGAAGACTGTTGTCCACAAACACTCACCATCAAATTGAACTGAACTTTTAGCAAATAAGAGTGGGCAAATATTGCAATGTCTAGATGTGCAAAGCACAGTCAGACAAAACAAAAACAAAAACTGAGCAAACGGTGAACAGCGCAACAAACAATCAGTGGTGATGAGAACTGACAATTAATGACAATTTAATGTAACAAAACCCATTTCAAGATAAAGGAGTCTGATTCAACAAGGAATATCAGAAAGCCAAGTCCTGAATGTATACAAAAGGAGGTGCTGGGGATGGAGGAGGGTAATTAGATTCAGCTGATGCAAGTTTGATTGAGATGACCTGCCACAACTAAGACTATGCATGATAATGACCCTATTATAGACTCTTTTACTGACAGGGTCTAACCTCCAATGCTAACTATCCAAACCTTGACCCTCTTAGTTAAGACACTGTGGGTGTCCATGGGAATATAGTTGGGTGCATCTCTTCCTGTTTCTCACCTCCAGGTGGGCCCGTCAACACATTTTTCATTTTCCAAAACATTGACAAATGACTGATTCCGATCACTCAAACAAATTATGCGAGAAAAGCACTTACCTCCAGCTGGCAGAGAGCATGCCAGTCTGATCAGTGAAAAAAGCAGGTTTACTAGTCCTCCTATGCTGCCTCATCTCACATTGTCAGATCAAATAAGCTGTTTGATAAACACCACAGAGGGTTTAATTATAGTAATGATCTCATCTCCCACATCAGCCTGCCTCACATGGTGCAAAGCCACATCCACAGGCAGATTAAAAGCCCTCTCTTTCTCCCTCCTTTACTCCCTCCACATCTCTTATGCTCACTGCCAGACACCTGCTGCAGCAGCCTCTTACCATTGCACATTCACAAAGACAAATGAATATCATTGCAGTTTAAAGGAAGTGTTCCTGTGGCACAACAGGAAAGACTTCCTGAGCAGATACATGGGGATTCTCAGAGGATCTTCGGAAGTATTGGTTTTCCTGCCAAGGAATTACTTCTCATTAGTGACTGTGCATGCTGTTGTCACTTTGAAACCACAACAGGACAGGCTGGTCACAATGGAACATCGGTGTGAGGTGTAAGCTTGAAACACACTCTACATTAAAGGGTTAGTTCACCGAAAAATTAAAATTATGTCATTAATAACTTCCAAACCCGTAAGACTTCTGTTCATCTTCGGGACACAGTTTAAGATATTTTCGATCTAGTCCGAGAGCTCTCTGTCCCTCCATTGAAACTGTGAACGGTATACTGTCCATGTCCAGAAAGTTAAGAAAAACATCTTCAAAGTAGTCCATGTGACATCAAAGGGTCAGTTAGAGTTTTTTGAAGCATCGAAAATACATTTTGGTCCAAAAATAGCGAAAACTACGACTTTATTCAGCATTGTCTTCTCTTCCGTGTCTGTTGTGAGAGAGTTCAAAACACAACAGTGTAGTGATATCCGGTTCGCGAACAAATCATTCATTGTAACCGGATCTTCTTGAACCAGTTCACCAAATCGAACTGAATCGTTTAAAGCGGTCCACGTCTCCAATAAGCATTAATCCACAAATGACTTAAGCTGTTAACTTTTTTAATGTGGCTGACACTCCCTCTGAGTTAAAACAAACCAATATCCCGGAGTAATGCATGCACTCAAACAGTACACTGACTGAACTGCTGTGAAGAGAGAACTGAAGATGGACACAGAGCCGAGCCAGATCGTTCTCGAGTCAAGAACCGTTTCTGTCAGACGCATCCGATTTGAGAACCGAGGAGCTGATGATACTGCGCATGTGTGATTCAGTGAAGTTTACTGTTTCCTAACATACTTAAGTAGACTTCTAAAAAGTGCACTTTGTATTAGTATCAAACTAAACATTTATTTTAAAGTACATATTAAATCATGTTTTATTTATTTATTTATTTTTTATTATTTAAGGAAGTACTCTAATTTTGATGTGTTGAGTAACATGAAAGTACTTAATTTTTTATTTTAACTTTATTGTGTTATTTGAATACTTTTTAATAGTTAATATAGTTTATATATATATATATATATATATATATATATATATATATATATATATATATATATATATATATATATATATATATATATATTAAATGCACTAAACTGCAGCTTCATCATTACAAGTGTAATTATACATGTATTTAAATACATGACATACATTTCAATATAAATTACATTCAAGTATTTTATTTAATAATAACTTTAACAAAAATTATAATTTTAGTTTATCGTAAATGCTTGTTAGTACATTCAGCAGTGAACTTTAACCATATTTTAAACAAAATAGAATTATGAAATTTGATATAAAGATGTACTTAAAGTGCTACACAAATTAGTTAAAGCACTTCTAAGTTCATCTAATTGCATTAAAAAAAATTAGAATACATTTTTTTGGTAACACTTTAGTATAGGGTCCAATTCACACTAATAACTACTTGCTTATTAGCATGTCCATTAATAACATATTGGCTGTTTATTAGTGCTAATAAAGTACATATAATGCATGACATCCATAATCCTACCAAATTCCCTAGACTTAACAACTACCTTATAAACTATCAATAAGCAGCAAATAAGGGGTTAATTGAGGCAAAAGTCATAGTTAATGGTTAGTTAATAGTGAGAATTGGACCCTAAAATAAAGTGTGACCATTTTTTTTATATTGTAAATAACACACAAACACTCAATTTGCGTGCACAATCTTTTTTTTTTTTGAAGATATTATTTCCTAAATAAGTTTGCTAAAAAAACTATGTTAAACATACTGAAAGATTCAAGAATCTGATACATAGGTCCTGCTTACTTTGAAACTAGTTCTCTTACGAGAGTTCTCTCGTACTGCGTCTTAGCTAAGATGCTACGGGAAAAGTCTCTTTTCACTCTTTTCGTATCTTTTTGAAGCAAAAAATTATCCTTAATTTTGAATTATTGTAAAGCGCAATTGCAGCAGCACACAGCCATAGGCGAGACGGCTCGCTCGCTCATTGGCTGCTCTGCGGCAACTGCACAAGCCTATCGAGCGCAGGCTGATGCAACATCAGACCAATAAGGGCGCTTCCGCCGAAACGGGTGTGGCCTAGCCCTATAAAGGGAGCTCGAAAAGGCTGACTCACCTGATTTTTCATCTCTTCAGCGAAGCTCACGCATCGTTGGATCACGAGAGGAAGCAAGCGCCGTCTGATAAGCATCTCAGCGGGACGAGCCACTTCTGAAGCCGCTGGCCTTCGCCGCCGTTCCTGCTGCGCTCTCCGGCGCCTATATCCTTTTATATCCTTGTGTGTGTTCGCCCTGCGACACAGTCACGTCATCTGTATCTCCTGCCTGGGTGAGGATCATGCAGCGCTCGCGCTCGCTGACGGCGGCTGCCCTCACTGCGAGCTACTGCCGATGGTGACTCTGAGGACTCGCCTGGCATTCTTCTCCGAGCCTGCATCCTCCGCTGCGCCGTAAAAAGCGCCGCTCCCAGCGATTACCGGAACCGCCTCCAGCTCAACCGAGCTAGCCGGTTCTCTCTGCTTCACCGGCCTCCCCTGCATCGCTTCCCGATGGTCAGCGCCCGCTGTCTGCTGCTGCGTCCTCCAAGGAAGTGGATCTCAGGGCCGCGTCGGAGGAAGAGGACACGTGCTCTCTGCTAGCTTCGGGCAGTGAAGGTTGGGATCTCGCGCCTTCTGCTCAGAGGCCCAGCAGATGGGCTGATATCGAGAAGGAGCTGATGCGAGTGCTCACGCTGGCCGCGGCGAGCCTCGGCCTCGAGTGGTCTGCACCAGCGCCCCCCTCTCGTTCCCGGCTGGATGGTAGCTTTCTTCCAGATGAGCGTATTTCTCCCAGCTCGAAGCCCGCCCCGTTTCTTCCTGAGCTTCATGAAGAAGTCGCGAAAGCTTGGAACGCTCCATTCTCGGCGCCAACTCGTTTGTCTGTTTTGCCAGAATTCTCCACACTGGACGATGCTAAGAACAGAGGCTACCAGTCACTTCCGCCGGTGGAACCGGCTATAGCAACGCACCTTGATGAAAGAGGCGTTGCCATCTCTACACACCATGGCCACGCTGCAGATTTTCCAGGGCGATCTCCTCCGCAAGCTGGATGAGATGGGGCCTGAAGCTATCTGTCTCGCGGATCTGAGGAGTGCTTCGGATCTCTCCCTCCGCGCTACTAAGTCCGCTGCACAGGCCATGGGACGGGTTATGGCTTCCGCTACGGTGGCTGAGAGACATTTGTGGCTAATGCTTTCGGACATGGCAGAGTCTGAGCGCGCTGCATTCCTCGACGCCCCGCTGACTCCTGCTGTCCTCTTCGGATCGTCTGTCAACAAGTTTGTCGAGAGATTCGTCGAGGAGCAGAAAGCTTCGCAAGCTTTTAAGCACTTCTTACCGAAGCGCTCCGGTTCTGCAGCGAGTCGCGCTAGACCGGCCCCGCAAAGCTCTCAGTCACGCCCCCCGCCTCCAGCTGCTTCATCGCGACAGCGTCAGCAACGCAGCTCGGGACCCCGTTCTCGCTCTACCAGCCGTCGCGCCGCGGGAGTCACGGCAGAGGATTACGGTGAAGCCGGAAGCTCCGAAGTCATCCTAGCACTTCTAGGAAAGCACCGGTGTACGAGTTCCGCTGTGGCCGAGCTCTCACCCAAGCGCACCGCTGTTTCAGTTCCAGGAATTGTGACTGTCTCAGCATTTTCTGCAACACGCAAGCCTGCACAGTTGCCCGCTTGCCTGCACACAAAAGCCGTTATCACGGCTACCCAGATATTTCCCGAAAAGAGTGTTATTTCTGGGGCTGTACAGCAGATACGTTCTAGTGCCCAAGAAAGACGGGGGTCTCAGGCCCATACTGGATCTAAGACAGCTGAACAAGGCATTGGTGAAACACAGTTTCAGAATGCTTACGACCAGGAAACTCCTCGCGCATATTCGCAGAGGAGACTGGTTCATGTCAATAGATCTGAAGGACGCGTATTTTCAAATACAGATAGCGTCACGTCACAGGCGATACTTGAGATTCGCCTTCGAGGTCCAGACATACCAGTTTACAGTCCTGCAGTTCGGCTTGTCCGTGGCTCCTCGTACGTTTACGAGGTGCATGGACGCAGCGCTCGCTCCTCTCAGACTCAGAGGCATGCGAGTGCTGAACTATTTGGACGACTGGCTGATTCTGGCTCAATCACAATCAGAGCTCGTGGAAAACGGGGCCATTTTACTCGATCACCTCGAGAAACTCGGTCTCAGTGTCAACTGGACGAAGAGTTCGCTGAACCCCAGTCAGACGATACTGTTTTTGGGTATAGCTCTGGACTCACGTTCCATGACGGCGCGGCTGTCGCCACAGCGCGCGTTGGGCATTCAGCGAGCAGCAAACTCTCTCCGCTGCGGCGCGACCGTCTCGCTCAGAGAATTTCAGAAGATGCTGGGTCTCATGGCCTCAGCATCTCCAGTTCTTCGGTTGGGCCTGCTCCGCATGCGCCCCCTGCAGTTCTGGCTGAGAGCGCGAGTACCACACGGAGCGTGGATATCTGGTCGGCTGCGTCTCAGGGTCAATCAGAGCTGCGTTACAGCCCTGAAACCCTGGACAGCGAACGACTGGTACCAATCAGGTGTAAGCCTGGGGACTTCCTCGAAAGTGAAGATGGTGTCGACGGACGCCTCCACTTCGGGATGGGGAGCGCTGCTCGAGGGCAGACCGTCCTTTGGCCTGTGGTCAGAACGGGAAAAGCTCCAACATATCAACTGTCTGGAAATGCTGGCAGTGGAGAACGCGTTTTTGTCCCCGAATCAAAGGCCACCACGTCTTAGTCCGTTCGGACAACATGTCTGTGGTGTCCTACATAAATCGCCAGGGCGGTCTCGGGTCCCGAAACCTGTACAGGTTGGCGGAACGCCTTCTGGTTTGGGCTCAGCGCAACTTGCGCTCGCTGAGGGCAGTTCATGTGCCTGGGCTACAGAATCTGGGTCCAGACAGGCTGTCCAGAAACAACATTCCCACGGGCGAATGGTCTCTACACCCGCAAACAAACCCGTTTTTTTCCAAGAACGAAAGCGCTCTGTCACGGAGATGGCCGTGCTGCCCGCTCTATGCCGCAGGTGATAGAACGGGTGAGGGAAACGAGATGCTCAATACTGCTTGTAGCACCATTTTTGAAGAACCAACCATGGTTTCCAGATTTGATGCAGTTAGCAGACACTGCCCCGTGGCCAGTGCCGTTGAGGAGGGATCTCCTCTTGCAGGTTGGGGGCTCGATTTGGCACCCTCAACCGGAGTTGTGGTCCCTCCATGTGTGGGCGCTCAACGGTTACCCGCTGATCTCTCAGTGGGAGTGCTAAATACCATCACTCAGGCTAGAGCTCCGTCGACGCGACGGCTGTATGCCTCGAAGAGGTCGGTGTTCTCCAGCTGGTGCACAGCTCGGGGATGTTCACCCCTTAGTTGTGAGGTGACGGAGGTTCTCTCCTTCCTACAGCAGCTGTTGGATAAGGGCAGAGCCCCCTCCACGCTCAAAGTTTACGTGGCGGCTATCGCAGCGTTTTCTGAGACAGCGCTCGGTCAGTCAATAGGAAGGAACGATTTGGTCATCTGCTTCCTTAGAGGAGCTAGGAGGCTGAATCCTCCCAGACCTCCGTCAGTCCCTGTATGGGACCTCGCGACGGTTTTGGAGGCCATGAAAGGTTCCCCTTTCGAGCCTATCCAAACGATTAGCCTCAAGCATCTGTCGTTCAAGACAGTGTTCTTGTTGGCTCTCACTTCAGTGAAGTGTGTGGGTGACCTGCACGCACTCTCGGTGAGCTCGTCGTGCTTGGAGTTTGGGCCTAATGACTCAAGGGTCATACTCAAACCTAGGCATGGTTATGTGCCGAAATCCCTCAACACGCCGTTTCGGGCTCAGGTTATTGCCCTGTCTGCCCTGTCGGTGTCAGGAGAGGATGGAGACTCGAGTCTTCTTTGCCCTGTTAGGGCTTTAAGAGCTTATGTGTCTCGCTCCGCTGTCTTTAGACGGACTGAGCAGCTGTTTGTCTCGTTCAGTGGACGTTCCAAAGGAATGGCTGTTTCGAGACAGAGCCTATCCAGATGGATAGTTGACGCCATAGCGTTAGCTTACGCTTCCAGGGGCCTTCAGTGCCCACTGGGCGTCAGAGCACACTCCACAAGAGGCGTCGCCTCGTCGTGGGCGTGGTCTACTGGGATCTCCTTGCAGGATATATGTATGGCGGCAGGTTGGGCCTCGCCGTCTACATTTATCAGGTTCTATAACCAGGTTCTATATCAGCCTGCACTCTATAGGCTTGTGCAGTTGCCGCAGAGCAGCCAATGAGCGAGCGAGCCATCTCGCCAATGGCTGTGTGCTGCTGCAAATGCGCTTTACAATAATTCAAAATTAAGGATAATTTTTTGCTTCAGTATTTCGTGAAAAGAGACTTTTCCCGTAGCGTCTTAGCTAAGACGCAGTACTTGTTCCCTCTTCTAGAGAGAACCGAGGTTACGTTAGTAACCGAGTACGTTTCTTATGTAGTTTACCCCCCCCCCTTACAAAAAAAAAACACTAGCAAAAATAGCTAACTACATTTAAGCTTTTCTAGAGGGCATTATGTTTTTTAAATATGGCTTTTTAACCATTTAATAATTAGATAAAAACCCCAGTTGAAACGCCTACACGAGAATGCTTGTTTCATTTAACCTGTTATCATGGCCTTAACTGTCGGCATGTCCTCAGAGTGATTACATGCTCTAGACTGCGTGCTCCAGGTGTATAAACACAGTTGCATAAATGCTGGTGCAAATATGCTTAATATTTTGCTCCTGCAAACAATGCAAAACTGCTGACGTATTTTTTTATATATATATATATTTTTTTTTATTATTATTTATTTATTACAATTAGCAGTCCAGGCAATATACACAGCGATGTGGATTAACAGAGCATTCACTTATCTTAGATGTGGATTTCAGATGTTCTGATACACGCTGCAACAGTTTGATTTGCAAGCAGCGATGTGATGGAAGTGATGCTGAAGAATGGGAATTTAAATAGGCCGCTTGTGATCGGAGTCAAGACTGGACTAGTACACGTCAGGAACAGCTGACTGTTGGCTGATGCGAGCTTGCCTGACATGGCCCACGTGAACTAAAACGATGCTGAATATAATAGACAATTTAGACAATTTACACTAATGCCGTTATACTGGCCCTTTCGGCAAAGCTGAGAATGCAAGAAGTATGAATTCTGTTCTGACTCCTTTCAGAACGCAATGATGTGTGAAATTGAGCTTTTGTAGCTTGAAGCATTTGCATTCATGTACTTGTGTAAAGTATGTTTGGGTTTTATTCGTTGGAGTTGACGTTGTGATTTGAAGAAACCAGTGATTGCTTTTATTCGTCTGTCATTCCTGTGTATATACCTTTGTCCAGCTGAGGAATGCCTGACATAATTCAGGAAAGGGCTGGAAATGAGAGTGTTTGACAGAAAGCTTTACTCTGACAGTGACTTCTTGGCCTCAGGAGAGATAGAAGAAAAAAGCTGTATGTTACATCAAATATTTTCATTCAGAGTCCACCGGGTGAAGAGCAAGTGAGATTTATAACAGGACTCTGTCCTCATTTCCTTCAGGACACAAGCCATTGAGATATTTTTGTTTTTTATTCCTTTTGTTTTCCTTCTTCTTCATTTTCTTCCATTTTTGCTTTCTTTTTGCTTGGACTGTGATGTGAAATAATAAAGCTGTCAACGTTGATGTATTAACTTTTGAGATTAATTAAATATTTGAGTTTGTTAAACCTATTAAATGCATTTATCGTATTATTAATGTTTGCTAAGGGAAGCACTACTACACCCCGTTTGTGCTATGAATATGAGTTCAGTAATAATGGTCAAGATGATCTGCTGAAGTATCAGAATGGGGACGAGAAGTGATTTAAGTTTCTTTGGATGTGGCATGATTGTTGGTGCCAGATGGGCTGTTGCTGATCTACTGAGATCAACCATCTCTAGGGTTTACAGAGAATAACCTGATAAAGAGAAAATGCCTTGTTGATGCCAGTGTAATGGTGTGGGGGATATTTTCTTGGCACATTTTGGGCCCACTTTGGGTACCAAGTGAACATTCAAATGCCACAGTCTGCCTGAGAATTGTTGCTGACCATGTCTATCCCTTTATAACCAAAGTTGAACCATCTTATGTTGGCTAATTTCAGGCTAATTTGATTGGCCCCCGTTCCATCAATCGTCGACGAGAAGAGCAACTGGAGAATTCTTCACAACGATCACAGATGCAATTCCACCCCCAAACAATTGGCTGCACTCACGGCAGTAATGTGTCGATGCAACTTGTGAGAAGAAGCACAGGTCTTGGCTTTATATTATATTTGCTTGAAACTTTGAATGGCTTTGGCTTGAGTGATACCAGAACATTCTCTGACGTTATGCCAGTAGCCGGGAGAAAGAATCCATCTATCTATCCAATTTGAAGACAATTCTTGGTGAGTCACAAATCCTCTTTTTGGTTGTCTTATTTTAGGTTAAACATTTAAATACACATAAGTACTAGCAAAACCATACATTTACAGTTTGTAAAATACACGCCGATGTCTATGGAAACGGCAATAATGATCCTTGCAAATATAATCTGACTCCATGTTTTTTATTGATATCATATACAGATTGTGTAGGTAACTAAAGTTTACTCTGCCCTTCTCCGAGCTTACCGGAGACCTACTTCAATGTGTTTCGGGAGGAGAGGATGAATATGCGTGTTGTAAATCCCACAGCTCGGATTTAGCACGAACCAACATGGCGATGTCGTCACCCGGTATAGATCAACTAACAAGGTCGATATAAAAGTGTTTAAGCTACCAAATATATTTACTTGCACATATTTCAGAAACGGAATATCAGATATTTCATAATATAGTGAGTATGTTCGCAAATATTTTGAATAAAACAGGAAAAACTAAATAAAAGCTATCCATGTGTCATACAGATCTATTTTGCCTGTGTTGTGTCACATACAACGCGTCGCTATGGAAATAAGAGGGTGGTACATTCTATACGTGGCTGGAGTATTCTGTCTCTAGAGACTGTTTTTTGCTACCCTTTTCGCCACTTTTCGCTCCCAAATGCCCCAATGTCTATATGCAGGTCAGAATCAGGGTTCTCTAATTGGAAAAAAATACTGTGCAGAAATGGTGGCTTTAGAGATCATTGCAAATCAGAACAGCACAGAAGTGCTGTGTTTGCTTGGACACAGCACAAATTAGTCATTGAAATGTGTGAGACGTGATGCGTTGTGTCCTTTATACACAGTATAAATAAATGAAAAAAATCATTAATAACTTTACTGGCTCATTTTTTTATTGGAGCGTTTGAAAAAGGAATGACTGCCAAAATCTATTTGCACCGTACTGAATACATTATTTTGTGTACTTGAATGTACCCTGTACTTGGCCCCCGAATGTAACACGTGGCCCCTTATTGGCCCCTGTTACAGAAAAATCACAGAACCACCACTGCCCCACAGTCACCAGATCTCAGTCTAATAGAGCACTTTTAAGATGTGGTGGAATGGGACATTTGCACCATGTCATGCATTTCTGAAATCCATGGTTATGGTAAGGGCATGTGCTGGGTGGTTTGTGACCTTTCTATCTTTGTTAGACCCTAGTTTGCTCTTAACCAGAGCAGGTTTGCCAAGTTGACTAGGCTCTCTGTGAGCCTCCTTAGATACTGCGAGCATTGTAAGGCCTCCTCACGATGAGGCCTCTGCTCAAAGAGTAATTGTGAGTAGTAGGTTCCTTGTTAACCTCCTCACTAAGTTATCCTGAGAATGGGACATTGTTAGCTATTCTTCCGATTTGGAGAGTTATTCATACTGAGTCTTCCGTTCCTCGAGCTCAGCTTGGAGGTAGGGTAGTATGCTAAGTTGTAATGTTCTCTAGCTGCCTCCTACTGACCTTAGTATGGAGTGTTGACAGGCTACCTCTCATTTAAAAGTTGATATATTTAGGCCTCCACTCTGCAGAGCTTCGCGGGCCAGTTAGCTCTGAGTGTTAGGCTCTCAGTGAGCCTCCTTGAATAAGAATGTAGTTAGGCTTCTTCTGTCCTGTTGAGGCCTTCATGCTTGAGAGGCTCTGGTCTATAATCACGTTGCTGCTGCAGTGGTGAGGACTCCTTTGAGTCTTCGACATAGCTCAGCCCATAAGGCAATCATCCCTTCAGCATGGCAGCATGATTATACTGTTCCACATAGTGCCATCTAGGGGACACAGCGCAAGTTCACTTTTCTAAAGGGAACATCTCATGTTACGCATGTAACCATACAACAAGACGCTGTGTTCCTTTGCCATGCTTCAGGTATTCCTGCGTATGTCTCTAAGAAGTGGATGACATATTTCACAGGTGCTCTTTTATATTCTCAGCTGCAGCAGTTGTGACATCATAGGCTGCCGCCTGCCAATGTCAAGGTCATTGTCGTGTTTAGACTAGTGCATCAAACACTGGTCATGCCAGAGGCATTCCCCATAGCACCCTTTAGGGGACGCAGCATCTCGCTCCCTATTTTCAGGGAACCATAGTTGCATGTGTAACCTGAGACTTATTATTATCACAAATGACAAGTTGAGAAATCACTGTTAACACAACAATAACCTCTGGGTTATATTTATCTATAGTTCCTTATTTACTGCCTTTGTTTCACTGAGTGTGAAGGGGAGATGACTGGTGAGGAACAAACAGAAAAGCACAAATCATGGCCTCCTGTTAAACTGCACTGCAAATGATATTGAGCAACCATTACTGAAGTTAATATGAGGATTTCAATATCAATATTGAGCAGTCATTGTTGAGCTGTGGTGATTTTTGGAGGCTGTCACCCATTGATAAATGGAGTGCTTTGATACCTGTCATTAACTTAAGAGACAAAAAATGGTGCAGTGGGCTATTGGCATTGATTCTTGTTGGACAATCTGAAATAATTATTTCCTGTTGCTTGACTCTCACAAAACAAATTCATCAATTTTGGTGTTGACACCATTAACGAGAACTTCCATCTCTGTTCTTTCTCTATCTGTCAAAATTCTGGAACAGTTAAGATTTTTTTATTGTTTAAAATGAGTATCTTTTGCTCACCAAGGCTGCATGTATTTGATCAAGAATACTGCAAAAATAGTAACATTGTAAAATAGTATTACAATGCCCAATTTGAAAACATTTATAGTTTTATGCAGCAACGATGCATTAAATTGCTCAAAAGTAACAGTAAAGATATTAACACTGGAGATTGGAGTGATGATTCTGAAAATTCTGCTTTGCATCACAGGAATAAATTACAGTTTAAAATATATTAAATAGAAAACAGTTTAAATTGTAATAATGTTTAACAATGTTTACTGTATTTTTGATTATATAAATGCAGTCTATAAGAGCCTTTAAAAACATTCCAAACTTTTTTTTTATCTGTTGTATTAAACACAAACACTTTTCCTGATGTAAATGCAAGAAATTATGGTCTGGATTCATTAAGCCAAGTTCCCAAAGAAATGTACATTTCATTATGAAGGAGAAAAAAAAACTGAGACAATAAAGTTTAATTACTAATGAGATTAAATAAATAAATAATAATAAATCAATAAAAAAATTAGATTTGGGACTGTTGGAATCAGCAAGAAACAGCATTTTACTTGCCACCGTCTTGTATCTAATGAATTATTCAAGCATGAGTATGTTTCCTGATGTGAGTCCATTTTCTAGTTTGTTGCTGGGACATCCTGAGCTGCATCGCTCACACTGTGAGCAGTTTCCCTGCATGCCCTTTCCTATAATGTGCTGCTGGGTAAAGTCAGAGTGAATAAATGCTGAAAAAGCAGCTTGAAACTCTTTGACTGTGTGCAATGGTTTCTGATTCATGATGTCATAAAGGGCCACTTCAGGCAATTACACATGCATTAGGCAACGCAGCACAGGAAAGAGCCGTCCGCTCACTCTCAGGGCTCCGCTTACCACCGCCTCTCTCCTGCAATTGCCAGAAATTACCTTTGTTTTAACAGACGTCAATTCCATTTGGAAAACAATTGATAAACTTCACCCTCTTGCCACTAACAGCTGGATTGGCTGAAGTCATTTGCAGTCAACATTAACATCAAGTCTACTGTAATATAGAGCAGAGGTCTTAAATTACAGTCCTCAGGTCATATTCTGCCCCTGAAGTTGATAGTTTTTTTTTAATGTTTTTAATGCATGGAAACTTCTCCAGACAATTTATTTATCCTGCACTTAAGTGCATGTTAATTGATATTAAATTAAAATGTATTATAGTATGCCTTCATGATTAATACAGATATCTAGACTTTAGAGTGATTTTTTGACTTATGATTTAAGTCCAACTTTATATGTAGTTACTTATATTGTCTTTGAAATATGGTTAAAGTGGCATCAGAATGAGAGTCAAAAATAGCTTATAAAAACAACTCCAGCTCATAAGTTAACCTCTTGTGAAGTCTGTTTGTAATTAACAAATCCATCAAGACGTTTTTAACAAACTGTTGAAAGTCCTCATCCTTATTATTATTTTCTCCAGGGAAAAAGTTGTGTAGTCTGAATCAGGAGACAAATATGTGCAGATTAAGCACCATTTACAATTGAAAACAGTTTAAAATAGTTCTAAACTAATTTGTCGGTAGAGTTTGATGTGAAAGCATAACAGTAGATAGAGTTTTTTACTAGAGGAAGCGTTATTATGGATTATGATAACTGATATTTTGCCCTGAAGTGTGGTTTAAAGTTAAAACAGCTTAATGGTGAACTTGTTTCTTACAAACACAGATTTTTTCGCCTCACAAGACATTAATTGATGGACTGGAGAGGTGTGGATTACTTATGGATTATTGTGATGATTTTAGAGCTGCAACTAACGATTATTTTTTTCAAAATTACAGGTACCTATATTAATATTCAAGAATGAATAAATGTACTGTTATTATAGATTACAAAGGTATTTATAATTAAATACATCCAAAAGGTCAGGACTTGCCATACATTTTCTTATTTATTTAACCGTTGTAATAATTTCCAAATTTGGACTAATTTGTGTCATTCGATAACTATATTCCCTATATCTATATTTGTAATTGCTTTATTGTAAAATAAATCAGGTATCTACTTTTGAGTATGATTTCAGTTTATCATATGTTATTATGTTTTTAAAAACGAAGAAAAAGTACCCTCAGAAGATATTTTAGAGCCTAATTGTGTTAAATGTGAAAAAGCAAACAAAATGTAGCTTTAAATATTAATATTTAATTTAGAATTACACATGCTATACTTTTGTTACAGAAGCTGCATCTGAATCATTGGGTTGAGTAAATGTAAATAAACAAAATTTCTATTTTTGTGAAACTATCGCCAACTATTGATTAAATTGAAATGATCGCCTACTCAAAATATAATAAAAAAAAAATAATATTACTTTCTTATTAATTTAACTGTTGAATAAAATCATTTCCAAATTTGCACTCATTCGTGCCTGGGGTGATAACTTTATGAGACAAAAGCTATATGTATAATTGTAAGGGCTATCCTTGCCATCTTCGCGCTCTTGCAAACTGGATGCTCTGACTTGCCGTAGAGTCCTTGTAGCCATGAGAGGTGTGTCCATGTAGATGAGTAAATAAATCTGCATCTTAAGTGGCGTGTCGCGTTAACTTAACGTCTGTCGGCGTGTGGCGCTTTTTTTAACGCGTGGTGGCGTCTGGCGTTAACTTATCGCGCCACGGCGCTTATTTATCGCCTGTCGGCGTTATGAAAACGGCGTTTTAAAATTAATACGGGGTCGAAAAGCACGCGTTTTATGGACCACTTGGCTTTCCATACGTCCGCACCGCACCGAGTTAAAAACATCTCAACTTTTCAGAATGCCGCAAGCGCACCGCGGGTCATGTGACAAGAACTAACCAATCAGCTTCATCCTTTCCCGTAACAACGTTGAAAGCTCTAAGATGAAGGAACTGCTGATCATAGCTGTATATGGATTGCCATTTTGAAATAAATTTAGTAGCAGAGCTACTGCAAGCAATTTTTAGTGCTGCAGATCCATTTATCCTTTGCTGAAATTTCCACATCTTCATGGAGAGAACACGTCATGGTTGCTTAGCAACGGCAGACATCCCAGGGGCGCAACCATAGACATCATATAGATATATACATCTGCAGCAGAGACCTGAACCAAGAAGTTGGTCACCAGATCATACGGTAACCAGTTAAATGTAACACCGGAGAGGGCCAGTATGTTTTCCTCTGAGGTGCTCGTGCATCGCAGTTGTGCTACCGTGGTACACCATATCGGTTTTTCAAAGGGAACAAATGGCCATTTTATTTGGCCTCTGTTTTAAGTATTCCCATACTTTTGATAACAGTGGTCTCTGTTTTTGTGATAGAATGCAACTTTCTCCATTCCCAGTATGCCATTACACGAGATGTAAACAGTGTGACTAGATGATTTAACCAGTTGTTTGGACTCAACAAACAAACTCATCTACATTTTAGATGGCCTGATGTCTTTTGGTGAAATATTCCGTTAATGTACTTTTATAAAAATTTGTATACCATATATTTTATTTTTTTGCACTAATTTTCTATTTGCTCTGCCGTCTATTGGACCTCTTAACTATTAGTCACCAGTGAATCCTACAACAAGCTCAAAGATAATATATTCATTGAAGCGCACAAAGCAATGTGTGGATCAACTTCTCTTGTCAAATAAAAAGCACAAGAACTTTAAAAAACTATAGAAACAGGGAGAATTTATTAAAGCACTTTGTCCCATACATAGAAAAATATGATTGATTTAAGTCAACAATAATAAATAGAGTACCTGTATCCTTGCAGGCCCCGCTGATGCGTACAGTAGTACAATCAATATCCAGTTTTCGCAACACAGCAAAGGCACGGGTATTTCCGTAAATCTGCAGTCTGATGGAGTGGAAGGGCATGGGTGGCATATGAGTGGTCAACTCAATATGACCTGGAGGAGTGTTTCTTTATAAAGACCCGACACATTGGGAATCACAACATCTTTTTTGTTTTTTACAAATACATCTTTGAGTGACTGATGTTGAGTTGGACATTGGATTCTTATTTCAGGGCTGACCAGAAAGTGACATTTTACACGATAAATATTGTTTTCAACAACAGGAAGTGTTTTATATCTGACAACAAAATATTCAGTCTTTGAGAAACTTCAGCAATGGATGCCTCTTTTGTTTTTTAATGGTCCCTTGAGTGGATCTCAAAGCAAATGTACATTTAGACATGTTTTTTTTTTATCATGTTTTTTTTTGTAACAGTATGTAGTGCAAATCTTTAAAAGTGAAAAAAAGTGATTGAGTTCAGGACAGGAAAGCGTCCTGGTATACGTTATAATACTGCATGTTAAAGCATGTCTTAATATGCCCCATTTGTGACAATTATAAATGCAGCAGTTAAACACACTGATCATTTCTCACCCAAACCTTCATTCAGGACTCTGCACATAATATCGCACCCCTGTCAAGCATTCAATCTACTTTCGCTACAAGCAAATCAGTGTTTCTAAATTAAAAAATAATGTGATTTTCAATTTTTTGTTGTAAAACATACATAGGCTGTAAGTTGTTGTTTTGTATTCATTAAAAACAAAGAAAAATATTTTTACATATTTTAAATATCAGTGAAATTATAAGGCTTAAAATCCCTCGTCTGTCATGATGGCCTCCCCACACTTCAGTCCAGCGAAGAGTCTTTGGAAAGCTCATTAATTTCTCGTCCTTTTGATACTCCATCGAATGGTTTCAGCCAGGTTCAAAGCTGTGTAGTGCCATGGACCGCTAGCTGCAGATCTTAAGTGAAGAAAAAGCCCTGATTGTCAAAAAAGGTCTTTATCATGACAGTTCATTTTAGGCTATAAAGCAAGTAGGTCATCACAAACATCTACTAATGTCTTTTAAGCAGTTCAAACATGTTTGGTCGAGTTTTCAACACCAGACTGATGGGTGTGTTGCTGATGTCAATGGTTTCCACAGTTCTCTGCTGTATGACTTATCAAAAAGAAGAATTAAAGCTCTGATTTTATATTCTTTAGCAGAGACGTGGGTTTCAGCTTCGTTCCTCTAGACACCGTAACATGTAGCAGAGCAGCATGTTGGCTGTTGAGCCTCAAATGACTAGACCGAGCCATCTTCGTGTGTGCTAAAGTACATTTGAAACAGTGTTCAGATGTTCCTCTGTGCTGTGAGGTACTTGAGAGCAGCAGAACCGTACTTTCGAGAAAGGTCTTGGTGGAACTCGTCCTTCAGAGTCGTCAAGCAGTAGCGGTAACTCGGACTGGAACGAAACTTTGAGATGTCAAAGCTGGGCGCGTGGGGCATGTGGATCATGAAGGCATTTGGTAACACAATAAGATCATACTCCTTTGGAACAAGGAAATGTGACAGGTTAGGGACACTGGACACTGGTAGTATAAACAAGCCAAACACCCTTTAAAACCTTACCTGAGCATCAAGCTCCATGATATGGGATACTTTGTTCCAGCCAAAGCCAACAAATCTCTGGTCATACTCAGGACAGTCTCGTCGCACAACAACATATGGCTCAAAATCTGCCTCCCACTCCACCTTGTATGGCGTTGTGGCTGTTCTCCATTTGGCATAATTGGTTGGCGCGTGACCCTTTGTCCAGACGTGATACCTGCATTTCAGGAGAGTAGTAAATGAATACTTCCATACTAAATGAAAACTTTTTGAGTGGACTTTTAATAATGGGCCAAAGACATGGTTCTCATGTTTTGATTGAATTTATATTAATCAAACGTCATCTTTTAACCGTCATCATTTTATATAAAAGGGATTCCAAAAACTTTTTTTTTTTTTTTGTCAAATGAACACCTGGAAGTAGCCACTTTTAAGTCAGTATTGAAATTATTTAACAACACAGTTACATTTTCATGGTTATCTAATGCTGGATTATGTGCTTGTGCTTGAACGTGAAAGTAAACAACAGCAAAAAAAAATAAATAAATAAATAAATAAATAAATAAAAAAAAACATATATATATATATATATATATATATATATATATATATATATATATATATATATATATATTTATTTTAATTTTACATTTTTATGATTTAATAAAGTAAGCTTTTTATCAACTCAGGAAACCTTGCTCTATAATGCGCATATTTTTTAATTTCTGAATTAAAAATAATTGATATTTTTGGAGCAAAATCTAGAAAAAGGCAAGGTGATACAGCTGTATTGATATCATAATAAAGAAAAAACTCTTATAAAAAATAAAATAAATAAAAGCTATTAAAATGTATTATTATTATTATTAATTAAAAAAAAAACTAAAAAAGAAACGGTTCCACTGATTATTGATGTTTAATATCAGTTTACTGTCAAAGACCACATTTTAAAATGTAATGTGGTGTGGCTCCCAAAAGACTAGATTATATTACTGAATCTTTTTTAAATGTTTAAGGTGTACACTCACATATGTTCAAAGTGTAAAATATATATATATATATATATATATATATATATATATATATATATATATATATATATATATATATATATATATATACTGTATGTTATTATCCTGTAGTTTCAATGGAAAAATAAATTAATTGAAACATTTTCAAAACCCACATGGAACTGACATGAATATAAAAAGTACATTTATAAGAATGTGGCACATGTGAAATTTTACAAGAATTTCCCTTCTCTTTATTGGACACACTCTTATTTGTCTTTAACTCTAATATCAATTCTAAACACACTGGAGATTGATTATGAGATGATTATTTTGAATGTCTGCTGTACCTGAAGGTGTAGAGAGTCCCCATGTCCAGCATAGACAGCAGCTCGGCCTTGGATTTGGGGAAGGAGAGGCGATATCTCAACGTCTCAAAGGCAGGCACAACCAGAGCCTTCTTGGTATTGGCCATGTCCAGTTGGACTATACTTTTTCTAAGTAACAAAAACAGAGATATATTACAGAAATGGAACTTTACATTAACAGATAATTCCTAACAAATTCACAGCTTACCGAAGGTAATCGTAGAGGCCGTACACAGGCAGAAAATCCACATCAGTCAGAAAAACGTAGGGTGTGTTGACGTTGCGGAGTGCCACATTGCGTACCAGATTGACAGGGTAGAACTGACCCTCCTTATAAACAATATGATAGCCTACATTCTTGCGGTTCTTGAGGACTTCAGATGCCTGAGCGTAACGCAGGAACTGCTGGGCCTCGGCATCAGACATGTACAGGGCCAAACTAATGGGGCCCTCCCAGTGTTTACAGATGGCCTCCAGCATCTGCAGTCTGTGGACAAATACAAAGTGTCTCTG
This sequence comes from Carassius carassius, assembly GCF_963082965.1. NCBI lineage: Eukaryota > Metazoa > Chordata > Actinopteri > Cypriniformes > Cyprinidae > Carassius > Carassius carassius. The sequence continues at coordinate 4,595,800 of NC_081767.1, forward strand.
GTGAAATTTTGGGCAGTAACTGAAGTGAGGCAAGATTATTGGCTCTTTTTGATAATTTTTTAAAACCTGCAAGGCAAGCTTTCAGTAGCTAGTATGGTACATTCTGATCTTCACTACGTCAGGCACTTCTAGTTGATACTTTGTTCAAACACAAACAAAGCTGCTATCCTGCATAACAATCACCTTTCAGAAAATGCCAAGACTACTTCATGATAAAACCAAGGCTTCAGAGATATATATATATAGTGGAAGTGGAAGGACTCTAAATGGAAGATAATACACTATTATTTTCTTCTAGCTGAAAAGATTACTATTTTAAAAAAAGAATAATGTAGGGTCTTCGGTCGAATGCAAGTGAATTAAATAAATGACGTGCCAGTGAAGTAATAGAATTAATCACAAAATGCAAAATGTGCTATAATTAATTATTATTTACACAATTCATTTCCCAACAATCCCTTGTCAAGCATTATGTTTCATTTCATGTTAAATTAGCAACCCTAAAATAAAGTACATCTGAAAATAACACGAGGGTTCAACATGCCTCAAAGCAATATTTTAGTATTGTTTGTATAATATTATAGTTTTATTTATATTTAAATGTAATAAAAATAGAAAAAATATGAATAAATGAAGATTAAGAATCTATTAATAATTGTAATTTTATTTTTATACTTTCATTTTTATTTAAATGTTTCTTATTTTATAGTATATTTCTTATGTGCTTTTTCGTATTAGTATTTGTTCAGTTTTGCTATTCAGTTTTAATTTATTTTTTATTTCAGTTTTGTTTTAAAATTGTCAAAGTTTTTATTAATATTTTAAATATATTATTAGTTAATAATATATATATATATATATATATATATATATATATATATATATATATATATATATATATATATATATATATATAATTTATTTGCTTTTTTATTAGTTTATTTTTTTTGTTTATATAATTATTATTATTACTATTATAATTTTTTTCAGTTTTAATTTAATTTTATTTACAGTTAGGCATTTTAGTTATTCCACTTAAATAAAAAATAAGAAATGTTGCATTCTTTACTCACTGAGAAAAAAAAAAGTAAATCTAATTATTTATATTTTATTTTATTTCAGCTTTATCATTTAACAGTTTTAGTTTTAGTAAACAATAATCATCCTGTTTTGAAAATGTTATTAACTTGCAATGCTTGTAGAAATCTATTCTCATTTCAATCAGAGTGCTGCAGAAGGTTCATTAAACACAACATCATATTTGACAGTTTTGTAATTAAATTGCCTTGGCATGAGCATGAGCGGCCCAAACGTGACTGCAGATTTATTTGGACAGTCTATCTTCCTCACCTGTCCATAGAGAGCTGTGCGACCAGTGTGATGTCTGTGCCATCATCTGTAGGTGTGTATTCATACTGCAGGAAGTACAGATGCACCCTGTGCACCATGATTCGCTCCCTCCGAAAATCATAGCACTGGTCGTCCTCATCTAACTCCTCTAGTGCGTGCTGAAGCTGGAATGATGAATAATATGTTTTATCAGCTATGCTGAGCAAGTCACATCAAAAAGGCACTGGTCGAGCTGCCCTTTGAGACTTTATGAAATAGTTTTTCCTTAACCTTTAATCTCACAATTCTGACTTTTCTTCTCAGAATAGCGAGTTAACATTTCACAATTCTGTGTTTATGTCTCTAAATGAGTTTATATGGCAGTCTTATTCCCAGCATACGGGCCAGATGCGGGCCAGATGCGGGCCGGACTTGGGCCGAAAAGCTTGCTGTCTGGGTTAGTTTTAGTAATTATAAATTACTTATTAGAAATGTATTATTTATTTTAAAATATCAGGCAGAAACAGGCTTCCGTAGCCCAGGACTGTCAGATATACAGTCCATTTACAAGATGTACAGTATATAAATTTTATTGTGTATTTTTAAGCATTTAAGTCAACAAATAGTGACATTATATGCATGCTACTCCAAAAATAAGATATTTGCATAATACTACATAATCTACTACTAAACTAACTCACCACTGTTCCCTCAGAGCTGGCCTGACTGGGACAGCCGAAGAGTTCCCGTCGCAGAAGATTCCCATCGTACTCCAGGAACGTCAAGTAAAGATTACGGAAAAATTCCACGTGCTTGTTCTTCACCCTCAGCTTTTTAGGAGAGTTCCAGTGAATGACCTGCAGGAGGAAATAATAAAAGTGAGCAATAAACAACTTCAAAGACGTCATTTGCAAAGCTAAAATGGAAATTTGACAGGAAATTAATGTGACGGTTGGGCGAACATTTGCATTAGAGGGAATTTGTAAAACAAACAGTGAATTTGGCAAAGCCTGAACCAATTAATTCCTCTAGGTCAATTTAGTCGTTTATACCCAGCATACCTAAACATTTTCCAAATATATTGTTACCTTTAGATCTGACACCTCGGTGTAGCACTGTTCAGAGCGTGTGTGATCCGATAACTGAACGTTCCAGAAGCATGGAAGCTGATGCACCAGAACTGGGTTCTGTTTTATGAATGCATTGAAGATGTCCTGTGAACATAAAATAATAACATGACATTTGTTGCAATACACATTATTCAGCCATGGTTAGCTCAGATTTCATCATTATTTTGACTAGTTTTGTGCAAAGCACAGTCTCCTAAGATCTATGAGATCACTTCTTCTTCTAAAGTGTTTTTCATGTATTGTTCATGAAGGATATGGACCTGGTCTGCCAGGGATGTTGAAAGCATGCTCATTAGCTCTCGCTCTGCCGTCAGTCTCCACATCTGTTCCCAGCCGATGCGCCGCAGTCTCTCAAGGTAGAGTAAAATCACACCTGCAGCCCCAAAAAGAATCACCTGTTGTCAAACGGAGCCCAGTGCAAGCTATTCTCTTTTTCATACTGAAATGAAATTCTAAGTGTGACATAAACAGTGTGCTCCATTCAGAAGTGATCATGCCTGTGCTCTTTCCAAATCAACAAGCAAACCAGCAACTTTATGAACAAATTTAATAAATAACCTTTATATTATTTATTCATTTTTTATTTAAAGGAGTAATTAATTTGGTTAATATATTACAATATATGCACTACCGGTCAAAAGTTTGGATAATTTAGATTTTTTTTTTATGTTTTTGAAGTAAGTATCTGATGCTCACCAATACTGCATTCATCAGTTTAAACACAGTAAAAACAATTTTTGGTGCTAAAGAAATATTTTTAATTATGAATGTTGAAAACAGTTGTGTATACAGTTCATATTTTTGTGGAAACTGACATTTCAAATTCAAATCATCATTTATGAACTGAAATCAGTACTTTTATTCAGCAAGGATGCATGAAATTGATCAGACGTTAAAGTAAAAATATATTCCTACAGAAAACAGCTATTTTAAATTGTAACTTCAGTATATTGGTGAGTATGTATAACAGACTTCATTCAAAAACAAAAAATTCTTGTTTATTCCACACTTTTGATACAACACATATATGTGGGTGTGTTTTCAGTGTGTGTTCAGTTATTAAAACTGTATGCTTTTCCCCCTTTCTTTACTTATTAGTATCATATATTGCCAAGAATGCCCACCATTAAATATTTACATAACCTGCTGTGTTGGTTGATAAGCAGAGTTGAAGTGGAAGCTGCAAGCCCTCACCTGTGTTAAAGCCCCTCCCGAGGGCTGGCCAGGGTTTATGATTTTTCCACAGATTACCGAGGTACCAATCGCTCTGATTCTCTACCAGACCAATCACCTGTTTCTCTGCAATCACAACGTCGGTGTTAAATTTCACTGTCCAGATGCTTTACATGCCTCCTGAATAAAAGCGAGCGATTACCTGTGAACTTCCGGAAGATGGCCCACAGCTCGGCGATGTCTGTGGCGAAGGTGATATCTGTATCGAGGACGATGGCCTTTGAAAGGTTGGATGGCAGAGCTTTGGTGAGTGTGAGCTTCATCAGGCCATAAATTCCTGAATAGTGTTTGTTTGGTATCCATGACACCTCCGACTAGGAGAATGAGAGAGATAAACACAGAAATCTGTGAGAAACTAGCAAAAGAGCACAACAGTGACTTGGTTCTAGAAATATTTTTTTCTACCTAGAGAATTCTTTTTTTTCTACCCAGAGAACTCATTCTTTATTCTTTAATATAAACTTCAATAAAAATCATCCAGCTCTATAAATTACAACATTATAATCATAGAAAAGTATTTGATATTTTAACACTGGAAAATCAACTTGGCAAAAGAGAATCAAATCGGCAACAATTATTATATATTTATATATACACTTTTAAACAGTATTTACCTTTTGTGTATTTCTGACAAAACATTTAATGAATTTTAAACTTATAATCGGTTAGAGAGAGAGAGAGAGAGAGAGAGAGAGAGAGAGAGAGGTTATTTTGTGTAAAACAAACTTTTTATTCATTTCAAATTAAATTAAATTTAATTTTTAAAAAAATTATAATTCCAAAAAATGTAAATTTCAAATGAAACATTTGACTTTTTATTTTTATTTTTTTGGAATATTTTATTTCAGGTCAAAGTGCAAATATGATAAAACGAAACTATGTAGATATATTTAAATAATGATAACTAAACCTTTAAATAAAATGTGATTAAAAAGTATAAAAACTATAATATATCAATAATAATAATAAAAAAAATGCTGATGTCACCATCAAGTACTTGATATATATATTTATGTATATATATATACCTGCTGTTGTGCTCTCCCCTCAACAGCTGAGAAAAAAGATTAATCTATATATTTTTTTATAAATATTACAGTATTTTCCCACACACAACTGTACTGATATTCTCAAGTGATTAATGTAAGAGAAAATCAGGTATACACTAAGCATTACAAAATCATAAAACTATTGTACTGAGACCCATATATTGATATAATAATAATAATAATGTACACAGAATGAAAACATGTATTACTGGGCATAGCGACTATTATAACTGATTATTTACTAAACCTGACAAGGTTATAGTTTTTAGATTGTTCTTATAACCCTGCATGTGTTTACTATCACCGACCACAGGTGCTCATTGTGCTCTTCCTGTTTGCTTCTGAACTGTATTCTGCAGTTATAGCATCATCTGAACCCATGGAAAAAACCTATACAGTTCTTATCATATGATTCATCATCTCAGCATACATCCTTTATGACCTGAGCTCAGGGTTAATAATAATCTGCCGAAGAGGGGTTGATTGAAAAAGACTGGATTTCCTGCAGTTTAGCTCTCATATACTCAGGAGAGCAAAGAGGTCTCTATCCACAGCAGAGACACAGGATGTAAAATCCACATGATTAGAGATGGCTCCAAGCCAAACAGCTGACAATCAGTGGTGTACTAAATGCGGGAGGGGAACGAGAGCACAAAACAGGACAAGAAGTAATGTATTTGTGTTATTGTGCATGCATTCATGTGAGTGTCCTTGATAGTGCAGTGTAATGTAAACTAGAATGAGCTCTCCTAGAATATGTGTGCATGTGTGTGTGTAGAGGAGGCATGCTCTTTGATTGTCACTTCACTCTAACGTGCACTGCATAAAAATAAAAAAAATTCACAACGGACGGTGAATAATTCAACACCACAGCAAAGACTGCACTCACATGCCAAGTTGTAAAAAAAAAAAAAAAAAATAGAAGCACTGTCACTTTTAATATATAAACAGAAATGAATAATTCTGTGTTTTCCCACATGCTCTGGAGCATGCAAGAGAGTAAGAGCGCTTGAGCTTGCTGGAGTGTAAACAAGCTCAATGTTTCCACTATCACAGACAAGCCATACTGTCCCAAGGGGACCTTTGCCCCTCCATTACAATCCATAAGCGCATGTGACACGTCTTTCATCCCAGTTGTTTGTGCCTGAATGAGCTCAGAGAAGATTGTGATGAGCATCATTCTTCAGACTTGTCATTGCCACCTGCATCGTTTCAAAACTATCTCTGCTTATGACCTCCCATTAAACCTCTATAATGGTGCTCTGTGACATGGTCATTATCTCTGGGTCAAAGAGCAAGTGTAGAGTCATGGAAGAATGGTGAGGCAGGTGCTTACTTTGAGTTCATCAGCGTCATAGAAGCTGACTTGCACGGACGGCACCATCCACGACTGGAACAGAGTGCTGAGGATCTGATTGGCCACTGTATCTGTGATGAAATGAAAGTGTAGTGGGTTTCTCCTGAAAAGAGAGATGTGGACATGTTGATATCTTAGGTTTTATACTGTATGAATACATCAAGCTAATTTAAAAATTCAGATGACTATTTTTGCTAGTTTCATGATTTAATTTGGAATTATCATGCGGTGCGACAACAAAGATGACAATATGTGATGCTAAGGTGACAATTTGGTAATTTGAAAATGTGTATTTTTTTAATTTTCCATTTTTAAAATTTAAAATGTAAAATGTTGGATTTGAATTTTGGAATTTGAAATCTGAAAATGAAATTTCAAGTTTGGAATTTTAATTTCAAATGTCAAATTCCAAATTCCAAAATTGAAATGTCAAATTTCAAACTAAAATTCAACTTTTTAATTTTTTTTTTTTATTATTATTTGATTTTGAATTTGAAAATTTGAATTTGTAATTGTGGAATTTCATTTCAGGTCAAACACAATACATATGAAAAAAAATTATATAGCTAAATTCCAATATTTATTCTTATACACTTCACATACATAAGATTGCATGCACAATGCAGCTCTGTATATTGGTGTCAGTATACTATTATATTGCTTTTTTATTTACTATAAATTTTCCTGTCCTTGGTTCTTACCTGTGGAACAGGATGGATTTGACCAGAGTGACCACGTCCCGACTGGCGTTGTGACCCGCACACACACACGCCACGTGAATCAACTGTGTGTGGAGAGAAAGGCCAATGTTTTAGATTGGACTGAAAAACTTTAGCTTAAAATTTATTGTGTAGACTTTAAACATCATCTAACATGCAGCAGTAATCCAGAAAAGAAGCATACACATATGCCAGAAAAATTATTTGAATATAGATACGATATATACAGAATATCAAATTACAGTGGCATCTGCCAACATGATGATGCCAGTACTTTCCATAGAAATGACTTTACTTTTCAGAGCCATTTTTTTGTTTTAACCAACTATATTAGCCCGTATTGTTTTATCATTTCAACCTATCGAACTTGTCTTTGTGAAAATACACCAAAGTGTGATTTAAATAATTTTTTCGGGCCGCTGCATGTTCCTCTAAAGATTTGTTCTCACATCTGACAGGACCTAATATGTCATCTAACCTCACACTTCTCGGCTGTGGGCGAGCGAGAACACTCGCTGTGATTGGCCCGTTCCTCGGCTGTGTTCTCCACGTCTTCTGGACCGGTGTCTGCTGATGCAACCCACTGCTGGTTGCCATAGTTACCCTCAGCAGGCTGGGCAGCCAGGCCCTGCGATTGGCTCAGCTGGAGGCGGATTTGCCGGTTCTCTTCCTCCACCTCTCGAACCCGCGATGCCAGGACGTCCCGTTCGAGCAGCCGTGCTTCTGTAGATTCCACCAAGCATGCGGAGAGGAGCAGGGAACGCCCGTCTGATACGGCACAACAGATTTCATTTATTTCGAGTGATCTTGACAGATTACACCCCAGAGATGGATGGATGAGAGGTAAGAAAATAGGAAGCCTGAGGTGAATTTGCAGAGACAATAAAATGTAAATGTCATTTGGATTCAAGACAGACTCCAAGAGTATCTCAATCTACACTTTGCTCTCTGCTGGAATGATTATAGTAGCAGAAAATTGGGTGTGATCAGGGAGAACAAAGTAACAGGCATTGAATTTATCGGAATGATTTGATGGATTTTCTTGCATTGCACTCATGTACAAGTGAGTGCAAATCACTCATCCCTGTTAACCAGAGTTGGGAACCATCTTACGGAGCGTAGCCATGTCGTTTCTCATCCATTATCCATTAGCATTCACATTCATCTCAGGCAGTTGGGCACAGGGGCCTCTGGAAGTATGTGATATGTAATCTACATCTTTGCTTACGAGCCAACAATTCTGCCACAAGGTTATTTTGAGCCAATCACCTGAGCGGTAAATGCCATGTGATTAATGAATCTAGAGCAGAAAAGGAAAATGACCTGCCCTGACTGGCTGACGACAGCACAAGAACACAAACAGTTGCTACACTTGCATCTATGCTGAGCTGTGAAATCAAAGGCAGCAGATGGAGAAAAGTCCATTTCATGCTTTTATGAGCCCTCCAAAAACTATAAAATCTATAATTATGAGGTTATTTTACAAAACCACTTATAAAAAAAAGGGATTTTTTTTTAAAAGGGCAGAAAGTGAACCCTGCAAAGACAAATAAGACCTACTTTTTAAAAATGCCTATATATATATATATATATATATATATATATATATTCCCGAAAGCATTCTCAACAAAGTGCAGCCATTGTCAACAGACCTGCCTACTGTCCAATTGTGATTCATGAATTACAGTTAATTCTGTGATTCCACAACTTTAAAGAACTATACATTCTTTAATAAAAGTTATAATTTTTTTGTACGATTTTATTTTAGATTATTTTACTTTATAAATTTGTTAATTTAGTTACTTTTGTAGTCATCCCGCGGCCCTAGTGGGAATTTTCTGAGGCCCCCAGGTGGGCCCTGGACCTCTAGTTAAGAAATACTGATGTAGTATCAAAACTTGAGCAAGACTAGCAATGTCCAACTAAACTGTAAGAGGGCCTATGTTTTTACCTTATTATAATCCTAGTATGTATTATTGTTTATAAAATGGATATTTCCGTTGCTGAATTCTCACTGGTCAATATAATTTTGCATTCATTCTATAATCCATAATATAGTTCTCTGATGTGAACAATTGGTTCAGCAGATTATATTTTATACCACAAGTTTTCCAAAACTGGGATCATTATTAATAATTAATTCAATTAATAATTAATTAATAATGGTTTAAATTCATAAAACTATAACATTAGAATAAATGAATAATTTTGCAATAACAACAACCAAAATAAAACATTGACTAAAAAAAAAAAAATGTTTAATTTGTCTGCATGTCACAAGACCATAAAACAACATCAGAAAACTGTGAACGTGAATGTGAGGTTAAATTACTGAAATACTAACTGAAATCGCAGAGAACTTTCAAGTAAATATTTTAGGTCAAAGGTCCCTGTTATAACGGAAGAATGCCAATTTTGAATGAATTGTTTTAAAAAATAAACCATGAATATGTGGGTCCTTAATATATTTAATTAGTACGGCTTTATAAAAGCAACCACTTTTAAACAGGCCATGCTGCATTGTAAAGTCCCAGGGCTGCAGGCACTCATCCCTTGCTGCTTAAATATTAAATTAACTTGATATGGCACAATTCAGCACAATGTTTTAACACTTCAAGGCATTCTTAGAAAGAATATTGCATTAAAAACCACCTCTCCAGTTCACCCCGGTTTCAAACAATGACCGATAAAATGCTTTTAAAGCGCAGAAATATATCTTCAACATTTTTTTTTTTTCTATAGGAAACAAGTCTTCTCTTAAACACTTTCAGTCTTATAAATACTGATGATCATGCTCTGATAATCTTCTTTTCTGTGTGTGCATTTCTCATGATAGGTTCACATGCCAGATAAAGAGTGAGAGAACGAGCTTTTATAATGATTAGCTTTGTAAGATCTGGCTGCAGATCAGTTGTGTTATCAGCACTCCACAGCATTATTGTGCGACTCTGACGATGACAGACCCATCAGACGAGGCTTTTAGAACACAGACCGAGATAAGTCTATGACTGACAGTCTCAACACCCAAGTCACCCCAGCTTAAAAGGAAAACTCTTTGTCGGTCCAGCCTTTACATCAGAGCATAGAAAAATAGGCCACTGTAGTCTGTCCCACAGAGATCCCTTTTTTTAGAAAACTAAAGATCTGACGATAAGTGTCTTGATACTCACTTTCCGAGTTCCCCACGAGCAGGTAAAGCCAGGTGAACAGGATGACGAAACTCAGAGACACCACCAGCAACTTCAGCTTCCCTCGGCAGGGGCAGAGCATCCTGGGATTGTGGAGGACTGGGCGGGGGAGGGAGGGGATGGAGCGATCAGGTTGGACTTGCTCTAACGCTGGTCTCCTGCAGCATCCTCTCTTCTGGAGGAGAGAAAGAGGAAGAGGTAATTTGTTACAAATGCACAAGCCCATTGAGAATCTAAAGCTCCACACATATTGAAACAGATGTCATTCACAGAGCTTTGCATTTCTGCTGCTCCATGCAGGTTTGTTCATTTTTGGGGGGATTCCATGCATAAAATGCTGATATAGATATCATGCGTATGTGACAGCCCTAGACTCTATAAATAAAAAAGCAAGAAAATTAAGAAACACCCAAGAATCCCAAAAAATCCAATGGGGTTTACAGGTAACTAAGTTTTACCCAGCTGTGACAAAATGTAGTGTACTTAATACTAAAATATACTATCTTTTCCTTACACTGAGAAATAGAGCATACAATGTGTCAAATGTGGTTTAAAATCAAAGGATTGATTAAGATTTTTATTGTCTCCGGATTAATTTACATTTTTTTCTCTCTTATGTTTACCATTTATTTGTTTAAAAATACAATAGCATAGTGAGATATTATTACAATTTAAAGGAACTGTTTTCTACTTTAATATATTTTAAAATGAAATGTATTTATAGTGATAACAAAGCTGAATTTTCAGCATCATTACTCCAGTCTTTAGTGTCACATGATCCTTCAGAAGTTATTCTAATATTATTAATTATGCTCCTCAATTATTATTAATATTATTAATAGCAGCATAAAACATTGTTAAAAAGAAGAAATGTTTCTTCAGCAACTAATAAGCATTAGAATGAATAAATAGATACAATAAAAAAAAATACCAGTAGCGTACGTTTCATATAATATTTATGGAACAAAGGTGGAATAAATTTCATTATTACAAATAAATTGTAATAAGAACTACAAATCCTGTAAAATAACATGTATTTTACATTGCATCGTACAAAAAAAATTGTTTTTGTTTTCTTCCCCAGGTAACTAATATTATGTTTCTTGTGGCAACATCAAATAAATAATTGATTCAAAAATATAATTTAATGTGACCATTTTATATCCATCCGAACTAATTTAGTCTAATCAAGGAAATTCTTTTTTATGAGCTAGATAAGTAGAAATAGATCTTTGAAATCACCAAGCTGCAGTGTGTAATTTCTTCACTACTGTCACTAAACAAACTAAAACAATAAAGACACTCCCCTATCTGCCATTGGTCCAAAAAAAAAAAAAAAAAAAAAAATGTATATATATATATATATATATATATATATATATATATATATATATATATATATATATATATATATACAGTGTATATACATATATATAGACGTTTTCAATGGCAACAACATAAACAAACGTTACTTTTTGAACTATTACCGTCACAATGGAGGTATAGAGTGAAGCTGAAAAATTATTTTGTGCACCAGGCAATCCTAGCACTCGCGCGCGCACACACACACACACACACACACACACACACGGAGCAGTGGGCAGCCATTTATGCTGCGGCGCCCGGGGAGCAGTTGGGGGTTCAATGCCTTGCTCAAGGGCACCTAAGTCGTGGTATTGAAGGTGGAGAGAGAACTGTACATGCACTCCCCCCACCCACAATTCCTGCCAGCCCGAGACTCGAACTCACAACCTTTCGATTGCGAGTCCGACTCCGTATAAATGTTGTATGAAATGTATAATTGTACTGCTGGATTGAATGTCAATGTAGAATGTATGTTAAATGTTGTTGTAAACATAAATACTGTTATGCAAGAAAGATTTCAGACACAGTCTGACAATAAAGTATAAAGTAAGTAAGTACTGCGCGTGCGCGCGCGCGGTGTTGATATACACAACACAGACCGGAAGTTAACTTAGATCCAGGCGCGTGCGCTCGATGAAACCGTCAGCCTCTCAAACACAGTTAAAGTTAAAGTGATGAGTAGACTGAAGTTGGGCTCAGGTGGTTGTCATGTGGGATGTTTTCCATACATTTAGTTATTTATTTGTGGAGACTCGCCACGATTTTAAAACTGATCGATTTTCCAAAAAGCTTTGTTGAATAAACATGAGCACGTACTGCACATCTAATAATAATTCCTTACATTTATATGTTTAAATATCAAAACGAGGCACAGGTGTTTTTATATCGCTGTATTTCTGAAGGAAGACTTGCATGTTATATGCCTGATAAAAACAGCGTGTGAGCATACCAGCTCTGCTTTGTTTACAGCTGTTACTGGGGAAACCTCTATTTCTCGTGCTTTATGTCTATGCTTTAAAACACCTGTTGGCAAAGAATGAATTTGCATTTACATTAAGTCTGCCTGATCCACGGTGCACACATTTCTTCTTTGTTATCAAAAATGATCTCCTCTAGAGGGACTTGGCTATGGTTATTGATTCGGAAGTCTACCGGAAGTTAAGTTAGGTCCACAAAAGCGCGCACGGCAGTAACGTTTGTTTATGTTGTTGCCGTTGAAACCGTCTATATATAAATATATATATATATATATATATATATATATATATATATATATATATATATATATATATATATATATATATATATATATATATATATATATATATATATATATATATATAGACGGTATATAAATGTTGCTGTTTGGCTGGTTAATGATCAGACAGAACTGATAGTTTTTTTTTTCTAATTGAATAAAGTAAATGAATCCAAACCATGAAATATTTGAGCTACTTTAATCATGTTTTGAGCTACCAATAGAAATCATTAAAAAAAAAAAAAAAAATTTAATGCCAAAAATCAGTAGAGAAAATCTGATAATACATCACTGACAATTTACAGCTTTCATCAAAGCTTCCAAACACAAATATATAATGCATTTCAGCTGTCCTATAAAAGCTTTAGTACAGCAAGACATATATTGCAGATAATATAATTGGTATAATAATAAATATTGATTCAGTGTTGTTTTTCCATCTTTGTGCAGCATTGTGTCTGCATTAAAAGCATTGCAGGGCTCTGGCTTCACTAAACTCCAGGCTTTCAGCTGTCCAGAGTAACTCCATGTAAGCCTCTCTGCACGCCACTTTACAGCACGCATTCATGTCTGTGTTCATGCCACGTGGGCTACATGACAACCATTGTTGTTTACACCACTCTTAATTAAAGAGCGAGCCGTGGGAGGCTCTTCATCACCCCAGCAGACGCAGATTAACAACAACAAAAAAAAGAGAAAGAAGGAGTGGGAGAAAGGAGACAGTAGACAGACAAACAAAATCATCTTTATTTTATTATGAACTTATGAGCTTAATTAATCATGCTTTAGTATAATAAGACATATGCCTGCAGGATGCAAGATTGGATGCTGACAAAAAAAATACTAATAATTAATAATAATAATAATTATAATATATATATATATATATATATATATATATATATATATATATATATATATATATATATATATATATATATATAATTTTATTTTCTTGGGAATTTGGATGTGGTATTTCAGGTGCTTACTGTGTTGACTTTCATATGCTTATTAATGACTGCTTCACTCACACAGGTGCAGGTCTAGGCTTTTTGTCTGGGCTTTTAAATATTTATTTGCATTTCATTTATCTATTTATTTTTTTTGCATGCCTTACTGTGCAATACATGTTATTTTTACAATTTAAAAGACCATAAAATTATAAAATAAATATACTGAATTTAATATATAATGCATATTATATATTAAGCTTAGTGATTATTACATTCTATTATACACCTAAATGAAACACTCAAATGGTTACATATCAATTAATTTGGTTTATCATATTTACACACACACACACACACATACACAAAATGCATTTTACATGCATTATAATGCATGATGAATCTTCTTTTAATTTATCATAAATACAGGCTTCATTGATATGGAAGGCATTTTCTGCCAAATTTAAATACATAAATGAAATGATTAAAATTAAAATTAAAACCAGATTAACTATTTCATTACAGAAAACTGTACGCAAAATATGTGACAAAATTGAGAATGAAATTAAATGATTTCATTTTCACGGTGACATACCTGTCAAATTGAAAAATAAAATGCAATTGCTGATTTCACATTTAATTTTCAATACAGTCTCGAGGCAAGACTGCCAATATTAAAATGAAGAGCAAACGTGAAAAAGAAACTACACATACAGTTTTTACAAAGCTCTTTATTAACGCTCACGCAATAATAGTGACACAATTCAAATTTAAATGTAAATTTTACTTGTCATTTTAATTCCTCTTTTATTTCACTGTTTTTATTTTCGTTTTCATTTTCAAAGACAACCTGCATGCAAATTATATGTTTTGAAATTATATGTATTGAAAATGAAATGTGAAATCACCAATTACATTTTATTTTTCAATTTGACAGGTATGTAATGTAATGAATGTAATGAAATCGTTAATCTGGTTTTAATTTTAATCATTTCATTTATTTATTTAAATTTGGCAGAAAATGCCTTCCATACATTGAAAGTGTAAGCAAAAGTTTTAGCAATTGAAAATTAATCACTTTAAAATGTAGAGTATTCCTCTGTGACAACAAATCAAAAGATTGATGACTCACCATTCACTCACTTATTTCGTCCAGTCAAATGCTCTCTACAATAATGCCCTGCCCTCTAATACCACTGCCTCTTTCTTGCTAGCAACTTAAAGGAGCTATGTGGAGGTTTTTACTTAAAAAAATCTTTAAGATAGAGTTTTCATTTGTACATGTATGAGCCAACCATGATGTTAAAAAAGAATGACACCTCGACTGTCCACCACGGTTGCCTCTATCAGCCTGTAGGCTCAATTGTGTGTGGAGGAGTCGGGCCCGAATTGGCGCGAAAATTCACAAAATGTGACGTCATGCGCGTTCTCGTGTACTTGGGCTAACAACCGTGGGGCACGCCAATAGTGTTTTCAAATGGACTCTGCGGATGGAAAGAAGTGACCAGCCTCCAGCACAATTCAGACACCCACGGACCAGAGATGGGACCAAGTCACACATGTGCAAGTCTCAAGTAAGTCTCAAGTCTTAACCTTCAAGTCTCAAGTAAGTCCCAAGTATTTTTTTCTTGGGCAAGTCAAGTCAAGTCACAAGTTATGTCAAGTCAAGTCAAGTCAAGTCCTGTAGTAAGTCAAGTCAAGTCCAAGTCAAGTCACCTTATTATTGTAATTTTACCTGCAGAATCTGATCTTAATAAAGTTAAAAGACAAGATATAAGTAACTGTCAGTAAATTAAAATAATTTGGATTTGCATTGTAAATACTCATGTTCAGTAAAATACATCATGGAATCAAACAAAATTGTACCTTCATAAAATTATTTATTTTTCACTTCTGCCAACAGAGTTTGAAATGTTTTACATTTTCAACATTGAGTCCATAAAACAAATAACAGCTAACATCCAACAGACTCCTCTCTGAACACCTCTCTCTCTAACGATGTGACGTGACATGACATTCGGCCAAGTATGGTGACCCATACTCAGAATTCGTGCTCTGCATTTAACCCATCCAAAGTGCACACACACAGAGCAGTGAACACACACACACACTGTGAACACACACCCAGAGCAGTGGGCAGCCATTTATGCTGCGGCGCCCGGGGAGCAGTTGGGGGTTCGATGCCTTGCTCAAGCGCACCTAAGTCGTGGTATTGAGGGTGGAGAGAGGACTGTGCATGCACTCCCCCCACCCACAATTCCTGCCGGCCCGAGACTCGAAATCACAACCTTTCGATTGGGAGTCCGACTCTCTAACCATTAGGCCACAACTTCCCCTCAAACACAGTTTACATACAACATTAAACTTTCTTACATTTCTCCTCTCTCTCTCTCTCTCTCTCTCTCTCTCTCTCTCTCTCTCTCTCTCAAGTTCAAGTTCAAGTTGCTTTATTGGCATGCCATTTGAGTTACAGTATTGCCAAAGCATTTAGATACAGAATAAAATATAAAATATGATTACAATAAAATACAATACAATAAAAATAGCAACAGCAGATACTATTTCTAATATTAATAATAGTAATTATATAAAGTTAAGAATATCAAATAAAACAGTTGAATACAATAAATTATCCCTTTCGTATGGTGTGTATGGTGTATAAATATTTAGTAGCTATTGTGACTGCCGTCTCATTTTCTCCAAGTATATAGAGTAGTTTCTCCGAGTCATTTAGAGACAAGAATGAATGATTCAAAGCTTCAAACTGTGGAAAGAATGTTTCTCTTGTAGTGCTGTATTTGGGACAGACAAGAAGTAAGTGTTTCTCATCCTCTGTTTGATTCAGCTCAGTGTTTGCACAGTCTCTCTTCTCTCGGTAGCCAGGATCTTTTATGTCTACCAATCTCTATTTCCAAATCATGATCACGGAGTCGATATTTTGAAAGGATTTGTCTTTCCTTTAAATGCTTGAGTGATAAGTAATTTGCCAGTTTTGTGGTTCTGTTTAGGGCCGAATAACACTGGAGTTTGGTTTGGAGCTCAAATTCATTTTTTCATTTTTCATCATAATTATACTTCAGATTTTTGTCAATTGGTTTCTGAATGTTGGGGTTGTGATTGGAGTCAGAATCAGTTTGGGTTTCCTTCATCAGGTGAAGCAGGAGTGTGTTTCTCTCTCTCTTTCTCTCTCTCTCTCTCTCTCTCTCTCTCTCTCACACACACACACACACACACACACACACACACAGACACACACACACACACACACACACACACACACACACTCTCTCTCTCTCAGAGTATATCCGTAAGTCATTACCCCTATTACAAGGTATTGCACTTGCAAAATATAAGATTCGAGAGAGTATTGTCTGCAAGCCGAGCACGATGTGGCCTATCCCACCATGTATGCGCCACCGGTATGCGCGCTCATAATGGAAGCAACGCGGTCGCGACGCGCTCTTTTTTTCCAATCGCGTCCGCACCCCATCGAGTTAAAAACATCTCAACTTTCAGAGAGCCGCAAGCGCACCGCAGGTCATGTGACAAGAACCAACCAATCAGCTTCATCCTTTCCCCTAACAACATTGAAAGCTTAGCCAAGATGAAGGAACAGCTGATCATAGCTGTATATGGATTGCCACTTTGAAATAAATTTATTAGCAGAGCTACTGCAAGCGATTTTTAGTGCTGCAAATCCATTTATCATTTGCTGAAATTCCCGCGTCTTCATGGAGAGAGCGCGTCATGGTTGCTTAGCAACGGCAGACACCTCAGGGGCGCAACTGCTCGAGCGCTTTGGAAACAAGGTGAAAGCGGCGCGCCTAGCGATTTCCTGGTCCAGTCATGACAACGCGATTCTCAGCCTGTGCTCCAGCTGAGTAATCAATTTTATTTTAAAAAATAATTTATATATTTTACATTCAAACTGAAAACATGATGTGATTAACACTCAAGTCATTCAAGTCATCGTGTCTCAAGTCAAGTCAAGCCTGAGTCTTTAACTTCCAAGTCCGAGTCAAGTCTCAAGTATTTTATTTTTTGTCAAGTCAAGTCACAAGTCATAAAAATAGCGACTTGAGTCGACTCGAGTCCAAGTCACCAAGTCACAAGTCCCCATGTCTGCCACGGACACTCCTCGTAAGTTAAAAAAAAAAAAAGAGCGTGCGCACTGAGAACGAGCATGAGACTGGCTGCAGTTCCTCTAACGGCCACTGGTGTCAGTAACGGTTAGAAATTTCAGAACCTACGCAATGCTCCTTTAAAGTCCTGAATTTAAAATGGTTCAAAGATTCGAATTAATTTGTTAAAATGCACATACACAATACACAAGTTTTTTTTTTTTTTTTTTTTTTTAAATTGTTCATAAAATGCTAGCCTTAAAACCTGTGGACAGACAAGTCAGTCACATTTCAAAATCATAATTTCTACCACAGAATTAGAAAATACAAAAGCTAAAAAGAAAGGCATACAAGATTAAAATGACCTGACATAATGAACACATTAATCAGTAAGTGCTAGCATCAATGGCTGCTTTCCTGTACTGCATAAAACCCATTTTAATGCTAGTGGTGACTGCAGTCAGTGTGTCTGTTTGTATGTGTGTGTTTTGTTTGTCTCTGAATTGTGTTGAGCTGTCCTGTATGGTTACCAATGTAACTGTTTTATAAATGATGTCCTTCATCACCTGACTGAGGCTGACACCAGCCTTTGTTTGTTTGTTTGTTAGTCGTCTCTTATGTGTGGCTCTCTTGAACATTCAAGGCCATCCTGAGCTCTCCACTGCTCATTACCAGATTACATCCACCCACACACACACACACACACACATACTTGCCACGGCTGCAAAATGCTCTCTCAAACTTTAGGGATGTGAAAGCCAAGTATGTGCGGCTGGTGGGAAAAAAAGAAAAGAAAAAGTGCGGAATGATTTCATGTGAGCTAAAAAAGTGAGCCTAGTATGTAAGTCTACACTTCTTGAGTCTGAAAGATATTACATAAGTTGGAATAAAGCATAAACCAACTTGCTGGGTTGTCTATAAACAGAGTGCAGTCCTTGTAGACACATAGTCAACCCTTATTAATGGGACATGTGAAACGTAACCTCAAGCAATTAACCCACAGAAGACGCAGCCGTTTCTGGAGTTCATTCTACAGCCTTTTCAAAGCCAACATCACCACTAAAAACTTCTCTTCATTACACAGAAAAAAATCACCCTGACAGGGATTACAAAGAGGTTAACTGGGAAAAAAATGACTCATTCAGTCTCCTTCAGTCATACATAATGTTTAACTCAGGCACCCACAATCGACCAATATTGCATAATCAACATCAACTTCTGAATAAAAAGCCTGGTAGGTTTTTTTTTTTTTTTTAATGAAACTCTTAAAAATAAATATTGAGTTTCTTCATTGGCATTAAAGGTTTTTATGTTTTTGAAATATTTCAGTAATACATGTCACTGGCATCATCACCAAGAACACTTTTGAAGAATGTACACATGGTCTTAAGCTGCAATAGCAATTTACTAAAGGACACCAAAGATCAATAATGACATGTATTAATGACAAAAATCTGAATAAACTATTTGTATAGTTAATTAGCCTAGAGGCTTGTTGACATGGGACATTAGCATGTTAATATGCAACACGCACCCTCAGGTGGGCATTAATCATCTATTCTATTGAATCCCGCTCATGCATTTACAATTACCAGCCTTATAAATAAGCCTTATAATCTTACTTTATATTTATTTCTTATTACATCGGACATCTATATTTCTCAATAACTACTTTTTAAAAAGAGACACCTGGCTAAGAAAAGGTGATTCCAATCCAACGATGCCCTGACAAAAAAACACATAGGCTAAACTCTGATACAAAATCCAATTAATACAAAATCCAATCATTTGGCTGTTTCCCTCTTCATGATGTCATTGGGCACATATACCAGACCGCACACCTAATAGCATTTCAATCTTTTTCTTTCACCGGACTCCCTTCTCCTCCTCTCCTGTGATTTCAGACTCCACAGGCCTCGTGATGGTGGATGAGCAGCACTAAAGGTCAGCAGGTCATAAATTAAAACAGCCAGGTTCCCACTATGTGCCACTCTTGCAGTTAGAGAACGTTTTTAAACTGTTGCCAGCACAGGAGTCATCAGAACACATTTGGTTCTAAAACAGGAAGTAATACATTAAGTAAATCAAAGAGATTGCACTGGACTTTACACCCTTAAAAAGGAAGTTTTCACAGCAATGCCATAGAAAAAAAAACATTTTGGTTCCCCAAAGAACTTTTTTCCACTTCAAAGAACCTTCTGTGGAATGGAAGAGTTCCATGGATGTTGAAGGTTCTTCATTGAACCATTGATTTGTACCTTTATTCCTAATTGTATTATGAGTGTATTATATTATATATGTTCATAATGTATATTGTTAATATAATTAAATATGCTCAATTGTAATGATAATAAACATACATAACTTTTTTTTTAAAAGTGAGATTCAACCCAACAACCAGTCTCATCCCTCCCATGAATTTTGATGATATTTCCAGTCCATCATTATCATATATATCTGGATAATCATTAATTTAAACTTTAAAACTTTAAAAAATAACCAGACTTGTTTGCTGAAATATAATAAATGTGCCATCTGTTTTGATGATCCAGAAGTGAGAAGGTCTCCTATGTTTGCAATGGCACAGGTAAGATGAAACTTGCCTTTTCCATAGCAGGCGGTCTGATCAGTGGCACATAAATCTCTGTTCATATCTACTGCTTGTTAGTATTCTCTGAATAGAGAGAGTAAAGAGAAACCACAGATGACACAACATAACCTCAGGGCACGTCTCTAATTCTTATAGGAGTAGAATGGGCCAAATGCTTTAGAGCTGAGGTCACATTGGGTTTTAACTCTCACTTTTGTGTCTTATAATACAAAACCTGCTCAGACTGAACACTAAAATGCCACCTCAGCCAAACCTGTACTGCCCGGTTTATCTTTCTAAACAGGAAATGCATGCAGTTTATGGCTTCCGTTTAAGATGCTTTTTAAAAGGTCACTTTGCAGAGGATCTTTATGACACAAGGCTTTTATGAGATGAAAAGCCTCTACCCAAATCCATTAAAAGACTAGTGATAGTGAAAGTGAAAAAAAAGAACAAAAAAAAGGTGGTCAAGGTGGGCTAGCTGGCAGCTTTCATACGGATCTTTAGCTGAACAAGCAACGGGACTCGCAAGCACGCTCTACAGGGACAGATGTCTTAGTAAATCAGGAATTACTGAGGTTGTATAGTGGAGGGAGGTGAAATACAATACATAACATTCAGCCCACACTGGCTTTTATAGCCTACATACTCATCTCATCTGCAGTAGGACAGCTTACATTAAACCAGTGAGCCCCTTTTAGTGCACTCCAGTATTGATCAGGGTGAACACTTCATACGCTCTCTTATCTGAACATTACACTTATCAACCTATAGAAGTTCAATGAATGTGTAAAAGGACACATCACCAGTCCTGTTACAGCTTACAGCTCTGCACGCACATTTAGATGCTTATTTTGTAGAAATTGCAAACAGGTGTAAAATGGAGTTTTGAAGTGGTTGCAGAGCAGGGTAGGAATGCAAGTGTGTATTTTTCTTTTTTCTTTTTTTTTTAAAGGGAAGATATAGATGAATAAAATCCAATGAATAATCTCCTTTATTCTCCAGTCCTCAAATCTGAATCTGAGCAGCATTACAAGGGTGACTCTTTAACTGACTTATTCAGCAGCTCACAATATTATGCCAGTAGGTGGCGACAAGTGACCATCTTTATTAATGAGTCACTTGAATCACTCACTCACTCAAAACAAAAAAAAGTGTTCAAAAACAATGATTCATTCAGGCGCTAAAGAAATGACCGACTGCATCCAAAATTGGATACTTCCCTACTATACAGTAGATGAAGAACAGTATGTGAAAAGTGTAATATATCTGAATTCATAGTATTCATAAAACAGTGGGCAAATCTATCAGTGCAATTTTGAAGTGGACATTCAATCAACACTTATCAATACTAAATCATGAGGCCACGGGAGAGGTTTTATGAATGGCAGTGAACTAACGCAACTGACACTGTAGGTCACATGACAATGACAAGATGACCAATGTATATCCAGATTACTTTCATATTACACACATTCACACATATGCAACGTATAGAAAGTAATTACTTATTCAAAAGAAGTACCTATACTCACAGTATGAGATTTCAGATAAAGCCAGTGTCTTTATAAGGGAGTCACTCATTCATATGATTCGTTCAAAAATGAGTCAACAGTCATTGAACCATTCAGTTAAAATTTATTATTCAAAAAAAACAATAGACAGAGCGACTCACTAAATCATTCAGTCAACTGATTCATTAAAAATACTTATTCTTTGAGTAACAAAACATCAGTACTGTGTTTTATGGCTTCATTTTGAATTATTCTTGTTGGCAATAGTAAGTATAGTAATTAAGAAATTACTCAGTATTACCTTTATGTACATTGATGTTGTATAAAAGCAATATCTCACTCGCAATTGAGGTTGTGCGCTGTCACCATTGTGCCCTTGGACTAAGCACTTGTACTACAGTGGGATTCTTCTTGTGACAACTTTATGTAATCTGCTATTAATTTATATGAATATTTCATCTATTCAGCTCCGTCTTTGTCATGTTCTATTGGTGGACAGCACAGGTGGGACCAGAGCTCCACTGCTGCTGTCAGTCGCAGTATGGTAATGCCATTAATGGAATGGAGTCTCTGTGGACAAGACCTAGAACTACATCGGCGTTACCCTTTTAGATGAGGGACATTGTAATCATGAATATAATCAGGGACAAGATCTTTTTTTATTAAATCACAATCATTTCAGCACTGTCTGCACACACAGTGTTTCATTGGCAGTTCTGAATTTCCACAGTCTAAAAAGGAAGCTGTTCTCACATTTTAATCAGCCAGGGAAACAATGCCTTCGAAACCTTGTTCATAGCTTGTTCATAGGGTTTCCCAATATCAGTTATTGGCTGATATAAGAGATTTTTTTAATTTACGGGTATCAATATCAGATTTTAGATCACATTTGCTGTCATCTAACAGTCACTTAAAGTTAATCTTAGAAAACATTAATAGTATAATAATTATTAATAACAATTTATCAGTCCTCAAATTGAAGCATCGAATCGTCAACTATTCGGGGTCACCCCTAATATATATATATATATATATATATATATATATATATAATGGTAAAATAGATAGGTAGATATATATACATGTGTATATTATATATACATATAATCAATCTGTCATTTATGAAGGTCTGTTCTAGTTAGAAGGCAGCTGACAGCAGACAGTAAGTATGTGCTGGATAGATTATTTGTATTTGTAAAATGAATTGTATTGCCTCTTCTCCTCTCTGAGCACAGATACTGTCTTAATACAACACCATAAAACAGAGACAAACCTAGTGTCTGATCATTAGCACCTTGAACAGAAATTCTCTAGGTATATGTGAACTACAAAAGGTTTGAAGACTGAACCTGGATAGAACCAGGTTTGAAATGTCTCTTTCCATCTTTAAGCCACCAGAGGAGAACTGACAGCCATTAAGAACTTCTCTCCAGTGGCTTTGCAGCAAGAGATCGTGGAATATCACTCATAAAGACTTCAGTGTGTGAGTCTGTCTGTCCCCCCAGTCTGATACTCAGTGCATTAGAGGGCTAATCTTCAAAAACACTGCCCCCCCCCCCCTTTCCACTCAATATCTCCTCACATGCTGCAGTTGTCCCTTTGAGGCCTGAAATCCAGCTAATCTTTCTCTCTTCCAAGCCAGGAAACCAAATCAGCTTCTATCTTTTAGAGTCTTATAGTAAAAAAAAAAACAAAGCCTCAATCATATGTCTATGTGTGTGAGCGTGAGAGAGAGAGATACAGATTCAGACAGAGTGATAGATGATAATGAGAAAGAGAGAGCTGCCATCCGTGAGACAACCAGTACTTTAAAAAGACTTGTGCTGTGGTTGTGCATCACCAAGTCACATGGTGCAAAGCAGAGCTTCCCAAACATATCAATCCTGTGGAGATGATTCTTAAATTACTGACAGAAACGTAAAAGGTAGGTAGGTAGGTAGATAGATTTGAACATGGCATTGTTTCCGGTGCCAGGCGGGCTGGACTAAGTATTTCAGAAACTGCTGATTTCTATGCACAACCATCTCTAGTGTTTACAGAGAATAGTCTGAAAAAGAGAAACGCCAGAGAATGGCCAGACTGGTTCAAGCTGATAGAAAGGCAACAGTAACTCAAATAAGCACTTGTTAATAACTGAGGTATGCAGAAGAGCATCTCTGAATGCACAACACATCAATCCTTAAAGCAGATGGGCTACAGCAGCAGAAGGCACAAGAACAGAAAACTGAGGCTGCATTTCACACAGCTCACCAAAATTGGACAATAGAAGATCTCTAGACTCTATTTATCTATTTTTCTAATAGTCTCTATTTCTGCTGCGTAAAACATTCATTCAGATGGTTGGGTCAGAATTGGGTGTAAACAACATGAAAGCATAGATCCATCCTACCTACGGTTCAGGCTGCTGGTGGTGTAATGGTGTGGGATGTTTTCTTGGCACACTTTGGACCTTTTAGTACCAGCTGAGCATCATTTAAACACCACCATCTACCTACAGTATTGTTGCTGACCATGTTGTTGATGACCACAGTGTACCCATATTGTGATGGCTTCTTCCAACACACCATGTCACAAAGCTTTTGAATTGGTTAAATTTTCGTCTTTGACTCCACACGGGCAACCTCAACCTAAAGTGACCAACTACTGCAGATTATTATTAGCTATAATCAGCGGATCTGTCTACAAACTAATAAGAGTGATCTTAGCATTACTAGTGCCAGGCAAGTCTAGGGGTGATCGAGCATTCGCTGTAGACGCACCGAGACTTTGGAATAGTTTTCCTACAGAAATCAGAACGGCCCCTACACTATCCATTTTTAAATCCAGGTTAAAAACATTTTTATTTGATCTGGATTATTATTCGTGATTTGCATTTGTTCTGCCCTGTGTCTTGCAGTTTTATTTGTGACCTCGCCTCTGTTTTTAATTCTGTTAGTGTTTACTTACTTTGTACGGCACACTGGTCAAAGGTGGTTGTGTTTAGTTGTGCTTTATAAATAAATTTTAATTTAAATTAAAGGGATACTCCACCCCAAAATTAACATTTTGTCATTAATCACTTACCGCCATGTTGTTCCAAACCCATAAAAGCTTTGCTCGTCTTCAGAACACAACTTAAGATATTTTGGATGAAAACTGGGAGGCTGTATGAAAGATGTCAACAGAATTGTCCATCTGCCATCGGTGGTTCAACTGTAACATTATGAAGCGACGACTATTTTTTTTGTACGTGAATAAAACAAAAATAATGACTTTATTCAACAATTTGTCTCCTCTGTGTTACTCCACATCAGCGTAGCAACATTTTGGAGAATCTGTTCAGTATGCCGGCAACTTACGCACTTCTGTGTCAGCCGCACTGCACTGATGTGCAGTGTTCTTTCAAATCAAAGTGTAAATATATATAGAAAATGTATCCTTGTGGCCAGGGCCGTCCTTAGGGGATTGCAACTGGTGTGGAACGCAATCGGGAACAGTCTGAGAGGGAACCCCGCTCCCTACCCTGCACCGGGCCCCGCGTCAACTAAGGGCAGCCCTGCTTGTGCGGCTGACACAGAAGAGCGTAGGCTGCCTGCGTACTGTTCAGATTCTCCAAAATGGCAATACATGGATGTGGAGTGACACAGAGGAGACAAATTGTTGAATAAAGTTATTATTTTTGTTTTATTCACATACAAAAATCATTGTCATCGCATAAACTTTTAAAAAGTGGTGTATCAGTTTACATGGAAACATATTGCAAATATTGAGTCTACTGTTTCAGGTTTTGTCTACTACTAGTAGTAAATTCTATCTAGAAGTCATGAATTACCGTTATTTTTCTTTATTTTACTCAAGGACTTTGTTTGGTCA
This sequence comes from Carassius carassius, assembly GCF_963082965.1. Lineage (NCBI taxonomy): Eukaryota > Metazoa > Chordata > Actinopteri > Cypriniformes > Cyprinidae > Carassius > Carassius carassius. The sequence goes on from NC_081767.1 coordinate 4,621,455, forward strand.
AGATATCTTATGTTTTTGTTATGACTTATCTTTTTCATGGTCTCAAGATCACAAGCCAAAAAATTATGTAAATACAGTGTTTTGAACCACTATGAACTTCCCTGTACTGTTCAAGGATGTGGCCATGTCTCGCAAACTAATCAGCACTGCATATTCCTCCCAGCTTCAGTTTCATACTGAAAATCAGTGACTCCAGTTAGAGATGTCCGTTCATTTAGCCCATTCATTCATTTTTTCCACCTGCATAGAAGCAACATCAGAAGTGCCTGAAAGGAACATTGATCAACTCTGAAGGGTTCATCAGTAAACAGCTCTTTCCACAAGCTCCTTTTCATAAAAAAAGTATCTAAACTACAAAAAAACAGATGAGAGGGGGCATTTGAAATCACCTTTTGATGAACTACGCTGACTAATTACAGAAAGATGAGTTTCCAGTGAAATGTAACTGTCTGAAGTTTTCTCTATTACAATCTTGGATCCTCACAGTGAGGAAATCCAGGCTGACCTCAAAGCTCTTTTTAAGTGAAACTAGGCATTGTGAATTCACATGACAAAAGTCCATACAGCTAACGACAATTTAAATGTAAATCATTAAGCCATTGTCCGAACCTTTACCATTCAAATGGTTACAGGCTAAAAGACTAACCTGCTTTCCTCACCAAGTAATCTCTCTCTCTCAATAAAAATGAAGCTAATTACTAATTACTACATACTAACCCAAATATATATTTTCTAGTCAAAAAGTTAGAATAATTAAGATTTAATTTTAAAATGTTCAGCAATTCTCTTATGCTCACCAAGGTTGCAATTATTTGACCAATAAAATAATATTATTTCAAAATATTATAATGATTAAAAATAAAATGTTTTCTATTAAAATATATTTTACAATGTAAATTATTTCTGTGATGCAAAGCTGAATTTTCAGCAGCTATTACTTCAATCTTCAGTGTCACCAGTGCTTTAAGTGGGCTGGTACGCACCGGTACTCAGTACCGCCACTTCCAAATATAGCTCTTCAGCGTACCGCCACCTCTCCATGCGCCCAGAACTTGGTTTTAGCGTACCGGTACGCTCTTTTTGACATCTGTTTAAATAGAGGTTTTAATCTTTTGCCTGCGCTGCCGCTTTTCAGAGCGCCCTTCACAATGCAAGCTTCCTAATTCGTCCCACCGAGAGCAGAGACTACATTACCCATACACCCTTGAACAATGAACAACACTTAATATGGTCTCCTGGCTTCAGACTCTGAGTATAAAAACAACATGGATGACTCGCTTGCGAACAACCTACCAAGCCTAATTGATATCACTGCAGGTCAGACGCCAGCTAATGAAGTAATGCAGTAGCTCTTTCAGGTAGGGTGACCAGATATCCCGAAAAATTAGGGACAGTCCCGAAATCTAAACTGTTGTCCCGAAATCTAAATCTGGCCCTAATTGTCCCGAAAATTATACTAAAGCAAAATCTTGAGTAGTTATCGTCTGATAAACATTAAAAATTGTCTGCGGAGGTTGAGTCGTCCTGCAACCAGCCCCCGCCGGCTGCTCATTGGCTGCAGCATCTTTTTTCTAAGTTCTAAAAAATACCGTAGGCGGCTAGGCACGAATTTAGATATTCATTTATCTAATTAATCTATATGCACAAAGACAATACGACCTTTTTGTCCCCTTTTTGTTTTAAAGCTTGATGAAGAGAGCGCAAGTTGCTGCAGCTGCGAGGAGGACAGTGATGCACGTGTACAGAAGTGATTGACAGTTCGCGGCACTGTGTACAAAAAATACGTTTAAGCTCATTAGCGTTAGCATTACAGAAAGGTCTGATTTACGCACTGTCATTGTTTTTTTTTTTTTACAATGACATTTGAGTTCATGATTTTAATGTTGTTGTTTTTGTTGACTGCTGTATATAAAACCCCTTCAATATAGTTGTTGTTACCTCAGGGGATGAGGGAAGTCATCAAAAAAAAAAAAAAAAATTAAATATATATATATATATATATATATATATATAGGCTATAGAGTACCGACACCTCTTTTGGGCTACTTAAAGCACTGAATGCCACATAATCATTGCAATAATATTTTACAATATTATTGGTTTTTTTTAATTAAAAAAATGCAGTCTTGGTGAGCAGTGAGTGTGATTTCACCAAGTACAACATGTTCCTTGATCATCATCCTCGTTGATCCTGGAACAACATTCTAATCAACCAATCAGAATTAAGATATAATTTTTCAGGAAATATCTGTTTTAGGCTTACAATATGGGTTAGGTGCTTCTACACTCATGTTAATCAGCTATTATTTCCAACTGATTTTTGAACTACATTATGGGTAGGATTAGGTTTATGGATAGGGATTGGGCTAAGTCTTTATTTTTGGACAACAATGTTGATCCAGGATCATCAAAAGATGTTGATCCAGGAACATGTCTTACTTGGCAAAATCACGGTGACCCTTGTTGAGCACAATGGGACTTTCAAAAACATAACAATTTTAATTATTCAATACGTTTGACTGGTAGTATATATATAATGCAAGCCATTCAGGAAATAATTATATTTATAATATGAAGTCTGAATATATGGAATGAAAGTCTGAATATATATAGAATGAAAGTCTGAATATATAAAACAAATGTCTGAATATATGGAAAGTCTGAATATATGTATATAATGAAAGTTTGAAAATATATATAATGAAAGTCTGAATATATAAAATGAATGTCTGAAAATCAATTCAAAAGCAAAAGCAATGAGCGAGTCCACACGAAATTTTGTAGCAGCAATTTTAAGTAACGATCATCTAATTAACACCCTGTCGAATGCGTGTACGGGCCAAAATACTGGCAACCGTACTCAACATCATTCTACTGATGAAGAAATTTATTCGCTATTTCACTGCGGAAGAGCGAATGCGGTGAACTTCACAGCCCAGGAAGTTCCTGCTTATCAAGCAAACATTACAGAAAGAAACATGCCTTCTACCTCACAGGGACCACCCACAGCTATCTACAATCTTCACCTTTGAAATAGCGAATAAATTTCTTCATCAGTAGAACGATGTTGAGTACGGTTGCCAGTATTTTGGCCCGTACACGCATTCGACAGGGTCGCTCATTGCTTTTGCAATGATTTTCAGACATTCGTTTTATATATTCAGACTTTCATTCTATATATATTCAAACTTTCATTCTATATATATTCAGACTTTCCATATTTTCAAACATTTGTTTTATATATTCAGACTTTCATTCTCTATATTTTCAGACTTTCATTCTATATATATATTCAGAAATTCGTTTTATATATTCAGACTTTCATTCCATATATATTCAGACATTCGTTTTATATATTCAGACTTTCATTCTATATATTCAGACTTTTTATTCTATATATTCAGCCTTTTTATTCTATATATTCAGACTTCATATTATAAATATAATTATTTCCTGAACGGCTTGCCATAATATATATATATATATTATCTGTATGATTTATCTAATAATAATGTCTCTGGTACACAATTACAAAATTAAAGTATCCCAACTCCCTCAGACACACAAAGAACCTCACCTCAGCAAACACCACACACCCATTAGACAGCAAACACACACACACACACACACACACACACCACTGAACTGTTGTAAAACCCAAGTATCTCTACACCACAAAAACACAACAACTTTTACACAGCAAAGTGAAAGAAGAAAAAGTGGGACAATACCTCATGCCACAAAAGAAGACAGACTCATATCACCAGGGAGAAAGACAGAGTAAGAAAAAGGAGCCACATACACAAAGCCTGCATTCAGGGAGCTGAAAGGGGGAGAAAGAACACTCTTATCTTCACCTCTGCTCAGCGCCAAGGCCGGCTCTCCTTCTCCCTCGCTCCCTCTCTCTTTCTCTTCTTCTGTCCGGCAGCTTGAGCGTGCTTTGATGACGGTCTGACAGCTGAATGAACTTACAGCGCCCAACATGCATGAGATTTTGGGCTGATATGAATCGCTAGTGGCAAACTTTGAACTGCTCTACCTGTGTGTTGGTTCATGTGTGTTTGAGAGGGAGGGTAGAAAAAACTCCTCCCTCTTTCCCTCCACCTTTCTGCAAGCATGCCAGGCAGGTTTACTTCTCACATTCAGATCAAAGTCACCTCTCAGACTCTCTCTTTTGTTCTGTCGTTCTCCAAATCTCTCTTTACGCTCTAAAGTATATTGTGATTGCTTTTAAAGTTACTCCACCGCCGCTGACCTTGCCATGACGAAAACCTGCAGAAACCTGTCTTTGAGCCTCCGCTACACCTGATTTACTAAATGCCCTTACCTCAGTTGGCTCATTCACTCTCACTCCTCCTCAGTTCCTCCCTCTCTATTGAAAGATGACTGACATGGACTTAAGGAGAAGGGGGGAGGGTGTCATCTTCCAAATAACTGTTGTTGCATGACAAAAGATGGGTTGTGCAGGAAAGCAGGAGTCTGCGAAGCTTCTCCAGCAATATGATCCTGCAGCACAGATTGTCACACGCATGTACTCGGAGACGAGTGTAATCAAGCATTGTTATCAGACAATGATACAGCTTGGTTTGTCATTCGAATTTCTACAGGCTCTCATTAGATGCTTTTATCGCAGCGGACGAGCTGGAGAGTCCCCTAATGGATCTCTACAGTACACTCTGCTCAGTATCACTGAGAGATTAAATGTTTCAATGATTTACTCACTTCCTGTTCAAAGAAATGTGCTATCCCAAAAGAACAAATTGAATAATAAAGAATCAAAATGTTTCTGGTTTTATTTTGCAGTCCATTAGTGTATAAAGGCCACTTCACATGACATGACATATTCTTTGACCTCTGGAAGTGCTACAAATAGTGTTTCAGAGGGGTGATTTATGTGGATGCTACAGTAGGTGGAGCATTCACCGTGTCATAGTAAAAACATAGAGAAAAGACTGTATAAGGAGAAAGCATAACTATGGAGCCCCCAAGAAGACATGGTGAAAAAAAAATGTAGTGCTTTTGCATTTACCACACAAAACTTTCCATTTGCTTCCAAAGCTTGCATTTCACTGAGAAACTTTTGCAAGAATTGCAAGTTTCTTGACTAAATGCAACACATTTGGTAGCAAATCCAGTACATCAAAATATAATTTTTTCTTCCAAGCTCATATTTTTTTCCCATCACATCCCCTTAGAGAGTCTCATACTACATAAACTAAAACTAGCTGTTAATTCAAAGCAAACAATGCATATGTCATATGAATTGTCTGCCAATCATTGGCTGCATTTCAAACGGTAAGTGTCAAATGTTCACATCTAATTGGCTCCTCCAAATTATTCATCAAAACATAATATAGCAAAAAATATTAGCCAATCCTATTAATACAATAAACAAAACAATCCAGTCGAATTGCAACTGTAATAACACACTGCACCATACACTATTATTTATTTTTTCACTAAATATTTGGTTATTGTGACTGTGAGACTGCTTATCAGATTCATTCTTTTTGGACAAGAAACCTGCACTTGCTTTGCCCTGCTTTGTTGTACTGAGGACAAGATGACAGCTAAATGAATGTATCAAAGTTAACACTTCATGTTTTCTCCTCATTAAGGAAGTAAAGGTCACTGGAGAAGCCTGGGGTGCAACTGGATGGTATGACAGTAAGCCAAGACGCCATGGAGGGAGATGGGACTAATCTAGTACTCCAAGGGGAGTCCTGTGCATGAGGAGGAGGGGTGTGGTAAAATGAGGAGCATTGGGTTTCTCTAACAATTGTTTAAGCCACAAAAAATAGCAACAGGCTTCAACTAATGAATCACTTCACCATACACAGTGGCTACTTAAAGTTTTTTTTTTTTTGCCTTTTAGTTAAATTTAGTTTGTAAAAATAGAGAGTGAACCTAATGAAAACATGCCCAGTTCATACTTAATACAAAAATCTAAAGAAGAGACATTATTATTATTATTATTATTATTATTATTATATTTATTTTTTATTTTCGCATTGTGACATTATTTCGATTATAGCTTTGCACAAAAATTCTCACTATCACAATAAGTCTGGAAGTTTGTACTTTTTTTTTCGTACTAGTTTTTTTTTTTATTATTTATATAGCAGTTAATACAGTTTGTTAAGACACTCATTAATATAACTGTAATACAATATCTTTATTTAAATCTTTTTTTTTTTCCCCATGGAAACACATGGAATTTGTGTGTGTGTGAATAAATAAAATGGATTTCATAAGGCCTAGGGTAAATTTACTTAATTGTCATGAGAATAACAATGCAAAAATGTTAGATTTTTCAATTGTTTAATTCTCATTTTGTGATCAAATAAGTCGATTATTGATAAATAAATTCAAATTCAAAATTAAAAAAAAAAGATTCATTTTCAGTAATCAAATTGTGATTTCGTATTGATTTATTTTAATTTTGGGATTCACAAATAGTAAGGAATAAACAGAACATGATAGAGGGAACTCAGCATTATAAATCATAAATCATGAAGACACAAGCTGAACTTTTATCACTTGCATGAGTGGGACCACCCAATGCGCTGGGGCATATGTGTTTACGGCTGCGACAGCTGCACATTTGTGATCCTCGTGAACAAAATATCACAATCTCTGTGACGAATTCACTGAAAAATCATAGCTGTAGAAACCCAGAGCTTAGCATTTAAGGACTAATCTCCGGTTTAGTCATTGTGTGAGGGATAAACACTGAATCATCTGGAGAGTTTCCTCTGTTGTCCATTACTAAAACACTCTGCCTGACACTTGCCCTATGAATTTTCTCACTATTTCACTTACATTCTGTTCATCAGTCTTTCTCTCTCACTGGAATACAGACACCAGCACATTTTATGACTCACGGAGTCATGTAGGAAATGATGTTAACAGTGCCAAACTGCAGTAAAAACACTCTCTAATCCTCCTGCCTGAGTGTGAACAAACTCGTGACGGCCGTCAGGACAGAGGGCTTTGACATGACAAAACAATAAGAAATATAACAGCCAGCTCACTACAGAGGTTTTAAAAGGATCAAGAAGTCCGAAAGTCTCCAAAACAAGCAGCATTTTGCTTCGCTTGGATTCTCAATGGCTGATGGGAACAGAATATTGCTTGAGGACCATGAGCTGTTGAGCGAAAATAATTGATACTGACACAAGCGAGCACACACACATAAAGCTGATGGAAAAGTGACAATTTATTTAGTCCTGACAAGTACTGGATGAGAAGCAGGAGAGCTTGGCTTATGGGTTAGCAAACTCTACTAAATGCTGTCTCTCTTCGGTCTGTGGTCACTCCTATCTCTGGCTCCAGACAGCTTTTCTAAATAGAGTTTCATCCAGTCGCAGCGTCAGCCGCCTTCATCCCGAACGCAGACTGTATCTAAGACCTTAGACATGACTAAAATAACACAGACAACATCTTACCTCCGTTGAGTGAACTTAATCAGCTTGTCATATACACACACGTCCACAACAGAGTCTTATTATATTCTTAAACTAGATAAACCTTTACATCAAGCCAACGGCTTCATTATAAAGAATGTCTCTTAATGCCTGTGTCTGTAATTGTACTAATCACACTAATTAAGAAGGCCGCTTTTTAAAAGCTTGACCATAGTTTCCAAACTTGTTGCCATGGTGAGGGGGGAGGTATTATGAGAGCTTAGCAGCTGATTGGTCAGTGCAGGGTTCCCGCACATTGAGTAATGAACCTATTACACACACACACACACACACACACATATATATATATATATATATATATATATATATATATATATATATATATATATATATATATATATATATATATATATATATATATATATAAATATATATAAATTGAATCCACACTAAACTAAAATGATCTGAATAATGACTAATAGCTAAAATTGTATGTTTCATAATTTAAGAACATTAATACTATTATTATTAATGCTATTACCGTGAAGCTGCTTTAAAATGTCTGTTGTAACAATCTCCAATTATACATATAAAAATCATTTTCTTTTTTTTTTTAACTTTTTTTTTTGACTTGATTATTTTCTATTACTGTTCTTTTTTTCTTTTTTTTTTTTTAAGATATGAGTAATTTCCATACACTTTCCAAGACTATTTTTGACCGTGTGACCCTGCCAGGGATGGAGATGAAAATGCTGAACGTGTGCTCAGTATGACAGATGGAGATTGTTATTAGTGTATGTTTTTTTAGTTATTGGCACCGTGATTCTTCTGAGCTTCTCACGCCCCACAAATAAAGTATCAAAGGTCATATGTAACTGAGGGGTGTTGAGCGTGTGAGAAATTTCTGTGGTGAAGCCATCCATTAGCTCAACATTCCTTTCATTAGCCATATCTGACATGTAACCCTTATTGCTTGAGAATAAAGAGCATCGTAGTATCAATAACTTTAATCCACACACATTAAAAAAACATGCCTGTGGTGACATTTCTGCTAAATTATATTATGTTGCTTAATTCATGTTTCCAGTGAAGCGTACTAAAAGCATGATTAGTTTTATCCAGAAATAGATCATGTGAGTCTTGCAGTGTTTTATTGTATGGTGGCAGTTCAGAAATTAAATGTGATCAAAAAGCCAACCCATGCTACATGGATAAATGTGCCTGTGACAATGTTTCTGCAAAATTTCATTTATTTATAGTCTTTATTAATCTATAATTTGCCACTTTAATCATAATTTCTGGGGAAATGAATAAAAGCTGTTGGTGTTTTGCTGCCACTTTTATTCGTTTCAGCGGCAAAACTGCAGTTAATTGTATTTATAGATAGGTAGGGGCACCTACATTTTTGTCATATTAAGCAAGGTTCATCTCCTGAGGTCATGCCCACTAGTCTCTGGCAGGGCTCCCACAGTCATGGGAAAATTAAAAGAAAAATAAAAAAAATACAAAGTAGGGAAATACGATTTCCAAAGCTAAAAATGAAATCCGAGGATGTCTGAGGCAGATTTCTGAGGTATTCTCAACAGCAGCCTGGGACAGCCATTCAAACCACCGGAACCTGAACAAATAATATGACTGTGGCTGTGAAGGCTTTTAAAAGGTCTGACTCTGCAGTGCTAACACCTCGCGTCCAGGGCTGTAGCACTGCTGGACATCTGTTGTGACCTTCTGAGAATTAACCACGACCACTTACGCAGAATATCTTTTGTTCTGGTCCCAGATGGCATGGTGCAAGAGCCAATCGGACTACATGGGCTTCACAGCGAAAGTCGATAGACACATTCACAAGCTGTTTAAAAAGTCTATTGTATAGAATGAGTTGGCAGTCTTGAAGGTCAGAAGACTTTACATCTCATCCTGAGAAGAACTTAATCTATATTCTTATGCATTCATTTTCCACAAAGAAATCCTGAAGCTACTCCTACTTAACAAAAGTGTTTTGAACCTGTGAGTTTGCACAAGCAGTCTGGCCTTCAACTTGGTAAATAGACAGCAGATTGTGAGCGGGGGAACGAAAGCTGGCAATATTGTTTTCGCCCAGATCTTGGGTTCCCTAACTATCTATCTACTGAGACGCCACTTCTCTGGCTGCTGAGACTAACTCTTCTCTTTAAATCTTCTCGATCTCACTATCCAGCCAAGGTGTCCATGTCTCCTAGTTTCATAGCCCACAAAATAGCAGGAGGCTTCATGCACTCACTTCCCCTCACAGTTAACACACCCACGTTCACGGAAGCGGCAAATGCATATAAATAACAAACACTGAGCTTATTCTGCATCTGTGACATCATTTAACCTGCTTTTGCATTATTCATGAGCCTGTGTGCACATAAAAAATATGATTCGAATAAAACCAAGAGGGAGCTGTCATGTCTCACACTGTCATCTCTCACTTACAAACAGCATCTCTAACTCTCTTTCACAACTACATATCAGTAACACAAACACACACACACTCATGCTTAGATGTTGAAGGATATTACTGGATTTCACAGGAACTAGGTAGTTAGCATTATCAGAACACCACATATGAAAGCTTTTTTGGATGCCATCATGGAATGTCCTTCTAAGTGTACAGTGTTTTTAATATGTTCTTGGAGAACCATGATTTTTAGCTGCATAATTAGTCATGGCATCTACCGGACTGCCAAAGCTAACTAGCCAAACTTTGGCTGCATTTAAACTTGGCATTAACATGCAACCTGTATCCGGATGTTGTCCACATACACATTGAAAAGACAAATGTAAACGCACTTCTGATCAGAATGCTATCCGATCAACATGTCCTAGTCCAGAAGTAGTTGAGGATGCATTGTGATCAGATCTTGTGTCTGCATACGCAGATGGACGTCACACAAAACCCTGCCCCTCTCTTGTGAACTATCCGAAGAGAGATGGAGAACACCCGTTTGGAGCGCCAATGAGACTCCTACACTTCTCTTTGATTTGTAAAATGTCCCATGACTGAAAAAGCTTTTCAAAAGAAAACCCACCACTTTAGGTTGACTTTGCTCTGGAGATTCTCTGCAGACTTATTTAAATCTTGCTTGGGAAAGACAGATCCGTTAGATCGGTTATCCAGATAGAAAAGTCAGTTGATGTTACCAAGTGTAAATGCACCATGTTCTGATTGACTGGTAATCCCATCTTCTTGATTGGATCATGGTGATCGCATATTACTGCCAAGTGTAAAAGCAGCCTTTAACTCAGACTATCACCCAAGATGGTTGACTTTAAAGGGATCTGAGTTAATCTGAAGCATTCACCAAACGATTCTCAGACCCTGGCAAAGAAGCAAGTTCGAGAGATCACCTTTCAGTCAAATGTTTAAAGGAGTTTATTCTTCAGTTATGTGAGTGAAAGAGGAAGGAACACTCATTGGACTAAGGCATGGCTGAAAGCCCCATAAATTGCTTCTGCTTCTGTTTCCTTTTTTCATCAAACAAAGTCTTTTGCAAAAGACACTGCATTTGAACTTCTATAATTTGATCAGAGATTCATTTTAGGACAACAGTGAAAAATGAAATCAAATGATGATAAATGATGACAGCAGAAGCCTTGGCTAAATCCCTGTAGGCCACTATATGTTTTCAGAAGGTATAGGGTTAACAGGGTGTCAAAAGATCATGTGGTGTTTATGAGCCCTGCATGTGAGGAAATGCAGCATTTCTTCCCTATTCCTCTACCTTTCTAAAAGGGGGCACAAAGAGTTTTTTTCTGTGGATGAAAAGTGGGAGTGTGTTGTACTGAGGTGTGTACTCCAGGGCACTGAGAGCTTTCCATTAAGGAAGCATGAATCACAGTGTGTTCCCCTCCTCTTTACCGCCCTTCAAAACAAAGTGATCTCCAGTAGGCTCATCTGAACTCGCTAGTACAATATCTCATTCTGTCAGAGACAGCTCTGCTCCACACCAACACGGCCCTGGGACAGTCTATATAGCTTGCATCTGCCACGCTTATCCGAGTTTTGCCGCTGAAGGCCTAAGCAATCCAATTCGTCATTGAAAGAGAACACCACCAGGTATTAACACAGCGTGTACCAGTGGGAGACTGGGATAAAAGTTCTTTTAACAACTAGAAATTGCTATAAACCACCCTAAAAGAGCATATCCTGTTTTGAACCTTAAGGGCTCAGAGATTGAAGGAGATTTATTTTGTCCATTTTATGGAAGGCCTATTCTGTGGTAGAGCAAAAATGTCTGCTGACGCAAACATGAAGGTGAAAGGTCAGAGCAGGATGAAGTCTGGCTGGGATCAGACGATAAAAAACCTGTAAGCTAATGTTTTTACTAAGCTTCTTAACTATCATCATGGCTTCTCCTAGACAAAATTAAAAAAAAAAAACGAAAAAAAAAAAAAAAATCGAATTCTTCCAAGTAAGTCTTCACCAAATTATCTGGGCTATGCTAATTATATAGGTTTATACTCTCACTTTAAGTTAAAGCTGTCTAAGTTGTGTCTATTTTTAATTTCAGAATTTTAGGGTTGAACCTGAAATAACGTTGATACATAAATGAAAAAATAAATAAATAAATAAATAAATCTAAGTCACCTGAGCAATGTGCAGAGACATTTTCCTCAGGACAGCATAGAGTTGCATCATCTTTATACAATCTCAAGTTGCTCAAAAGCAGATATGTTCTGACCTGCTTGCATATCAAGTTTTCAAGTAGTTTTTAAAAACAACAGCCCAAATTTCATTGGTGACTAATAATGTAACTTTGTTAAACTTTTAATAAATTAAGTTGTTTAAAGTTTCATGATTTCAATCAATTAAGCATGCTTTTTGATTACTTAAATTTAATTTAACCATTTAAATGGAATATAGAAAAAATATACTTAGAATATTTTGAGGTAGGAAGAAAATTTAGGGAAAAATAAAACACATCAGAATTTTTTCCATATTTGATCTGGGTTGTGCTACCAACAAAATCTGATAGCTTACATTATGTAAATATTTTCTCAGTTGTGACTATTTTAATTTCTGAGATATAAACCTGAGACAAAATTGATACTGGCATGAAAAATAACTGCAAGTCTCCTCAGCTATGGAAGAGCAAACCTCTGTTCACTTTCCTCTGGGAACCAGCAAGACTACTAGCTTCATCTCCTTAGCTCCTTCATCAGCTAAGTTTTACAGTACACATAAACAACATGGTCTTTCTGGTGAAATATGTCATTTCTGGAGGTCTTTCTGGTTCCTAGAGAAAATTTGTATAGCTCAGAGATTGATCTTCCATTACCAGCTCTAGCCCACACACACCAACCTGGACCAGTATGGAAATCCATGCTGGTCTAAGCTGCATTTAACAGCAGGGTTCTCTGCCCCCTCTCAGGAGCCTGTATTGTTTCTCAGCCTCCTCGAAGCCAAGGGCAGCCTGTGGGTTGTGGTCTGCACAACCTCCACACACGCTAATTCTCTAGCAACCTGCCCACAGACTTTAGAAACCGTCAGCATCAGTCGTGTTCCAGCACAAAAAAAAAGAATCACTGTGTTCCTTTTGATGAATCAAACACCACATTTGCGACAGATGAACTGTCAGCTGCTTCTAATGCATCAGCGCTAAACATTTTGATATCCACTTCTTCCTGAAAGCGGATGTAACATGAACTCCAATCCAGAAGATATGGCTTGACCTGAGAGATCCTCTAGAGCCTGATAGCAAAGCACCCAAAAGCTATTATCAGAGATAAAACTAAATAATGCCTAACAATCAATATTTCATGAACTTGGCTAATGCACCCTCTTAAATGGTCCAGTTGCAAGGATTGTTTGTTTGTGGATATAAAAGTATAGAAGTGTGCATCTCTGCCCTTCAGATGGGAAAACATAACATGTAAGTGAGTTGTTAAGGGCTTTAGCAATACAGTGATCTGTTTCCCTGACAACCACTGAAGGAAGGACAATGATGAGCTTGATTCTGGACAAATAAACTGTGGCTTTATTTAACATTTGCTGAACTGACATGGCATATTTTTCTCCCATCATTTGTAGGTGTTAAGGCCCTCTTTGCATGAGTCATGTCAGAGCTTCAATCCATCTCTCAACATAAACATCATGTGAAACCTTTGACCTCCCCATGAAAAGCATCACAGATCAAATCATGCTGTGCTGCTAAGTAAGATGTGTGGACACAAAAACTTTAACATAGACTACAAAAAGAGTAAACATATTAGAGTTTAGACAGGGGAAAGGCTTGCCGATTGCTCTGAAAGATCACAGAAAGTGAAAAAGATATGCCTTAACTAGGGGTGGGCGATATCTCGATATTTAAAATATATCGAGATATTTTTTAAACACGATTTGGATTTTGACATATCGTATATATCGATATATTGTTTATATTTAATTCTGATTCCTCCGCTTTGCTTGTTTGTCTTCTCTGTGCTGTGCTCGCCCCCGCCTCCTTGATTTTGTTCCCCCTCCTCTTGCGTGTTGTCTCATAAACATGGCGTCGTCCGCAACCAGCCTGGAGGCTATGAACTAGTCAAAAAAAAAAAAAGATAACTGGCTCCATTATATGGAGATACTTCGGTTTTAAGGCGCTGGGCGAACAGCAGGCAGATGTTTACTGTAGGGCCCCATGATTTCCACGATGCAGAAAACATGGACAGAATCGCGGAATCCAGTCATAAAAACGGAATTTACAGTTTAACGTGGAATGTCACTGAATTTGTCAAATTTAGAATTAATTAATCAAAAGTAGGTCATTGCACTCACATCAAATCGCAATATGGACTAATATCTGTAAATATTAAGCCCAAAAAGTCTATTTAAATATGAATCCTGCATCTTCTGCGTGTCTGTGTTAATGAAAGGTGCAGAAGCGCGTCTTCATCTATTACACACACACTCTGAAGCGTGCTTCATTTGATAACCAGAAAAGTTTAAATACACAGAATTTAAGAGGGGAAAAACATTTCACATAAGGCTACTTTAAGAAAAAAATTAACAAATTAAGTTGTTTTTATGCATTTAAATAATTACACATGCTAAAACACAGAATTAGGTAACAATAAAACATATGGTGAAGAAAAAAATAAAACATTTCATAGGGCCCTAAATATGTAATATTTGGCATATTTGTTTTTTTAGAGGTAGTTTTGGGGGGTTATTTTTCCTGTAAAGATATATATATATCCTGTATCGAGATATATTTTTTGCTCCATATCGCCCAGCCCTAGCCTTAACATTGTCATACAAAATTTGTACTAAATCACTAACCAATAACTTGTAGGAACTACAAAATTGAATTACAAAACCAAAATGTGTACCGAAGAAAAGATCCACCGTGACTTGCATATCTTCTAAAAAACTTTAACAAGCCGAAGAAATTTCCAGCTGAAATGAACACTAGTGGTAGTTAAACAACAACAATGTTTGTTCCTTATCACACAAATTTTGATTACAGGGGCAGATTAATGATAAATAAAGGCATATTGTCATCCACAAGTACTGTGCTATCACCTCACAACACTTTTATCATAGTGCATGATTTGTAAAGTAATGCATTTTATGATTTGTAAAGTAATGCCAGCTTCGTATTTGTGCCTTTTCAAATCCAGTAAACTTGCTCAAAAGCGCACCTTGTACAGCTTTGCACTTGCAATGCTATGATATGTGCATACATAATAAAAAGTTGGCACAGTCATGTTTATCTGTTTTGAAGAAAATCAACCATGCTTTTTACCATTACTTACTGGACAGTTCACATTTAAACTTACATTTAACATGCAAAAAGCAACGCAATAGAATTTCTGCAAAAATACAGACACTGGAATATTTTTCATAAGCCTGGGTTGGAAGGATTCCTCACAGTAGGCCACCAAAACAGAAAACAATGTTGGTAATAAGCACAGTGCACTCTACTTATTCACAGGTGCCATTTTTTTCAGAAGGAGAGAGACTGACACATCTTGCAATTCTGTGATTGACACAATGACAGTGCTGCTCTGATTATCTCAATTATGCAATGAAAACAGCTAAACATTCCCAGTGTAACTAGGACAAAAATATATATCTAATATTTAAAAAATAATACTACAAAAATTTCCTGGCTTGATTTTTTTTTTTCGGGTCACACTTTATTTTAAGGTTTAAGGTTATTTATTTAAATCTAACTATTAACAAACCATTAACAATGACATTTGCCTCAATAAGCTTATAATTTGCTGACATAATCATGTAAATTGTCCAGTAATCCTTGGCTGTGCTTCAAAAAGTTTAAGTATTTGAACCTCATAACGCTTGATCTGCGCACAAAATGATGCTTCACTAGATATAATCGAAACAATCTATGGGAAAAGGCCTTTAGAATAATATTTCAGAAAATAAAAAAAATAAACCTCCACAGATGACTCACCAGAAAGTGTCCTGGAAGCTCTTTGAAGCAGAGGAGATTTGTTTGCTGACCCAGACTGGAATCACTGGAAAACCTTTACTTTCAACCTTTCTGAAACCTGTAACAGAAGGCAATAAACACTCTTAGACAGATTTTCAACCTTATATGCCACATATGGAATATGGAACTTCTGTTGTACTTAAAATATTACTTAAAATATTACATAAAATGAGGCTACAATGAAACTTGGGTGCATAGGTGAACTCAATGTATCCACTCCCGCACACACCTATGGTACATTTGAAAAACGAATCTTTTGGGAAAAAAAAATGGGTCACAAACCAAGAGATACATTTCAAGCACTTAAATATGCTCTTTTAAAGCACCTCAGTTTGTTTGGAGGCAACTTTTACAGTACAATTATTGATATTGATTGAGGATTAAGGTCAAACCCAGGACGGTGCACTGAACAAATCATGAGTTGATACAGCATCTGTACACTGCGGGAGTTGTCCTTTCAGCATGTAGCTCCGACTCACAGGTTTGTTTGGCTGTAAATTAAATGTGCTTTATCTCTCACTGTTTCTCTCTATACAGAGACATATTGTGTCCTCCTACCTACAACAAGAGCCTGTTGAACTGAGGATAGCACATCTCAGAGCTCCAGCTGAGAAAGTGTGATCAGCGTGCAAGCTAGAGACTGTATAAGAAAGAGGAGATGGACCACTTGCATAAAAGTAAAAGGGGAATTTGTACTGCTCAGTATGGCATTGACAACTGTAGGAATGTTGGTCTAGGCTGGTTAGAGCTGGTTTTGTATTAGCCTATCCTAACAATGCTATTTACCAGCAAAGTAAATAGAGACAGGAAGTCTCACTGGTTAGGCTAAGTAATTAATACACAAAATATATTTTGAAGAATGTTTTGTTCATACAGTACAATGAAAGCCAATGAGGCTCTGTGTTGTTTGGTGCTTCAAAATATCTTTTGTATTTATTTTTGGAACTGACTGGTTGTAGGCCTAATTGTCAACATGCTTTCTTTCAGTTAGCCCAGGTTTTGTGTCTTTTTTTCCCCCTCTTTGGAGCTGATTGATAATAGGCCTAAAATATATGAGCTTTTGCACCTAAGTTTTTGAATGAAGATTTTATCCACAAATAATAAATGCTTTTTTTTCACTCAAAAGGCTTAGATCATTGAGCCATTTAATTATCAATCTGCTTTGAAAACCTATGCCAATTGAAAAAATCTAGTTTACAAAAATATTGAATCTAATATTTGGTTAAAATATAACATAATAAGAAATTTAAGGTGGTAAAAAAAAGTGCTAAAATATCAATGCTTGGAGTAAGCTATATATTTTCTGTGAGCAAAGTCAGGAAAACAACATGAGGGTTAATTTATATTGGAACTGGAAATAACATGCAATCAAGTGTGAAAACAGCACAATCAGTTTATATTTTCATATTTGTTTAAATAATATCATTAACATAATATTCCAAGTACTCTTTTTAAAAGCATGCAATTTCTAGCTCTTTTTCACAACTGTTATAGCACAGACCAATGTAGCATGTTTAGACAGCAAATATTACAGCTTAAAAATATAGGGCTGAACATAATGTCTACAGTATATCAACAGACAAATGGTCTTCAGTCCAGGAATGCTATGAAAACTGAATATCTGACATTCAGAATCTGGGTCTGTGAAACACACATCACATGAGCCTTACAATTCCAGCTAAAATAAAATTCCATAATTCTGATCACATAACAAGATTCTGGAGGAGGGGCGTGACAGTCTGTGGCTTGTGATGCTTGTGCAGTCTGTGGGGTTATTCTAAGTCCTTTGTGACTCTTAATTGCAGTGCTGTCACTTCAGTTTGTGTCCAAACAGCATAATAAGGGGTCATTACGAGACTAGAGAGGAAAATAATGGAAGAGTCATTAAAGCCTTGGGGAAGCAATATCTCTCCACGGTGTGGGGGGACAGGTAGTCTATTGCCCTGAGGAGATTACCAAAATGAGGTAGATTTTTTCTGCCAAAGCTTACATTCACACACAGTGTTTCAGACTGACTGACTATCATAACACGCCGATCAAACCTAATCATATTAAAGTTTGATATATGGTGGCGTAGTTTACTTCTGTAAATACATTTGATATAAATAACTATATTTTTATTTATATACATGTGTACATAATACATCTATGGGTATAGAAAATATAATTTAATATAATCTGACATATTTGAAAGCCCTAAAATATATATACATATATATATATATATATATATATATATATATATATATATATATATATATATATATATATATATACATTTTTTAATATAATTTAAAAATTAATAATTTAAAATTTAATTAATAATTTAAAATTTAATATAATTTATTCATGTGACCGCATCATTACTCCAGTCTTCAGTGTCACATGATCATTCAGAGAGAATTCAAATAAACAATCTTCCCCCTATCTTTCACATTTTTTTTTAGTGGATCGTCTCATTCTGTTTGTGACACTGTACGCTACAAAACCATGCTGTTTTTTGCTACAAAGACGCAGTTTTCTGAGTGTGATTTATTCCATACCGGGCACAAACAATACTGTCCCTGAAGAACTGAAACATAAACAAAGGAATTATCATCCATATTACAACGTCATTGCTTCGTTGGACTTAACGTGCTCTATGAGATGACGTTCAGTGGACCTTTACCTTTCTAACAAAACCGTAATTTACAGCTGTGGATGTGTTTATTACTCATTATTATGAAGAATCTGGTATGTACTGCATTTTTATTCTTCATGTTTTGATGAGTACTGCTTGCACAAATGTAGCAAATGCATTCTTTATAAGCTTTCCATTGGAAAACAGTGATCTGTTGTCGATGCTCGAGGCTTAGATCTCTATAATGATAAATAATTTGTCAAGATTAATTTTGTCCCATTTCATTTAATCTATTAGTAAACATTGACACGTGCAAACAAAGGCAGTTCAGTACGCTGGAGTCCACGTGCACGTTAACAGGTTAAGGAAAACAGTCCGACACCATGGTATAATAAGTACATGCATGCCCTAAAGAAAGCAGCACAGAAAATGGAGCACAGCTGGAAGAAAACAAAACAACAGGTATTTCGTATTGCATGGAGAGAAAGTACTTCTATATAAAGAGAAGCCTTAAAAACAGCTAGATCTGCTACTCTTTTAGAAGAAAACAAACACAACCCAAGGTATTTGTTCCATACAGTGGCTAATTTAACAAAACATAAAACATCAGCAGGCACAGACATTTCCCAACAGCACAGCAGTAATGTCTTTATGTGAAAGTGTGACGTGATATACAGCCAAGAGCACTGTACATTAATTCTCCCCACCTACAATTCCTGCTGGCCCAAGACTCAAACTCACAGCCTTTGCATTACAAGTCAAAATCTCTAACCATTAGGCCACAACTTCCCCAATAAATCTGGGCTACACTCTGCTGAAACCCTGAATCGAACCAGGCACCTTTAGATCTTTCAGAACCTGGGACCTCTTGCACCCGAAGCGAAAATCATATACCCTATACCAACAAGTCACCGGGTAACTACTTTACTACCAACGTCGAGATAAAATTAAAACCATTCAGCCATCAGCTACAGTATTGCATCAGACAGTGCACTACAGCTATAGGACAGAATTGTATAAACTTGTTAAACCATCTACACCAACAACATGTATGTTAGATTCTATACTTCCAGAAGTCATTGAACCTCTTCTGAATATCATTAATTCATCGTTCTCATTAGGGTATGTTCCAAAAATATTAAAAACATTTAAAAACCACAACTTTATCCTGGAGAATTAGTTAATTAAAGACTGATCTCAAATCTCCCTTTTCTGTCAAAGATACTAGAAAAGGTAGTCTCCTCACAACTATTCCCTTTCTTTGAGAAAAATGTTATCTGTGAGGATTTCCAATCAGGATTTAGGCGTATCATAGTACAGAGATAGCTCTCATCAGAGTAACAAATTACCTGCTCTTATCATCTGACCGTGGTTGTATCTTTCTATTAGTAATATTGAATCTTAGCGCTGCGTATGACACTATCGACTACAACATTCTTTTGAATAGACTAGAAAAATGATGTTGTCATTAGTGGAATTGATTTGACATGGTTCAAATAATATTTTTTGACCATCATCAATTCGTAGCAGAAATAGCTAAATTCTGAAAACTCAGAGGTGTTAATTATTGGACCAAAATCCTCTGCATGCAATCTAGAACACTGTCTAACATTTGATGGCTGTGCAGTCAATTGTTTGTCATCATTCCTAGGTGTACTATTTGATAGCAACCTTTCCTTTGAAAATCATGTTTCTAGCATTTGCAAAACTGCCATTTTCCATCAAAATTATGACCTGTGCTCTCAATGTCAAATACAGAAATGTTAATTAATGCGCTTATGACCTCAAGGTTAGATTATTTATCTGCTTTATTGGGTGGTAGCTCTGCACATTTAATAAACAAACTCCAGCTGGTCCAAAATCCAGCAGCTAGAATTCTTACTAGAACCAGGAACTATGACTATATTAGCCTGGTTCTGTCAACACTGCACTGGCACACTATAAAACACATTATGGATATTAAAATCTTGCTAATTACTTATAAAGTCCTGAATGGTATAGCTCCTCAGTACTTGAGCAAGCGCTTATCACATTATAGTCCTTCAAGTCAACTGTGATCTGAAAACTCTGGGCACTTGATAATACCTCAATTTTGATCATATAAAATCAACTGTGGGTGGCAGATCCTATTCCTATTTAGTGCCCATACTCTGCAACAATGTACCAAGTATTGTTCGGGAGGCAGACACACTCTCTCAGTTTAAACCTAAATTAAAGACCCATCTCTTTAACCTAGCATACACATAACACACAATCACTTTTCTATCATTTAAATCCATTAAAGGATTGTTAATCTGCATTAATTAGGTCAACCGGAACCGGGAACAATTCCCATAACACACAATGTACTTGTTACATCATAAGAAGAATGGCATCTATTCTAATATTAGTCTGTTTTATTTTTATTCCAAGGTTACCATAGCCACCTAGATCCAGTCCGTATCCAGATCATATGGTGACTGCAGTCACCTGGATCCAGTCCGTATCCAGTCCAGATGGTGGATCAGCACCTTGAGATGACCTCTACAGCCCTGAATGTCAGTGGAGACTGTGTCAACTAGATAAACCCTAGAGACAGATCCCCTTTGAAGACCTCATTGGCCGTTGACTCAAGACCATGAAAAAGTCCTCAGCTCAATTTGATGTGCATTGCAGCCTGGAATCAAACCACACCATGCTGGTTTCATCTGGCCAGATGAGAACTGGCCCCCCAACTGAGCCTGGTTTCTTCCAAGTTTTTTTTTTCTTTATTGCTGTCACCGTTGGAGTTTTCGTTCCTTGCCAGTGTTGCCTTTGGCTTGCCTAGTTGGGGACATTATTGTTGACTTGACTACAAAGATATTATTGGAAGAGAACTGAACTGAGTTGGACCATAAAATCACCAAAATAACAATTAACTGATTTTATCTGATAAACTGACTGTTTTCTATTGTCCTCTTGATTTATCAGCAAATGTTTTTCCTGTTTAACACTGTGAAGCTACTTTGACAATCTGTACTGTATTTAGCGCTAAATAAAGGTGATGACTTAACTTGATTTGCTGCTCAATAAATGATTATTATCAATGTTGAAAACAGTTGTGCAGCTTTGTATTTTTTTTTTTATACCTTTACTGTCACTTTTGATCAGTTGAATGCATCTTTGTTGAAATAATATAGTATTAATTTCTTTAAAAAAAAAATGTTTTTGAATTAGTAGTGCATACAGTTAAAGGCAGACAACCCTTTCATGTATGCATACAGTGGCATGCCGGGTGTAATCTCCAGTTAAGGGCATTAATAAAGCAGTCAATAATCCAATCAAAAGGCCTGATTCTGTTAGTGACCTGCCATAATTGTTCCTATCCATCAAATCAATCTTCAGTCAATCAAAGGGTTGCCATGGCAAATGAAACTCAAGCAGCTGGGGAGAGGGTCAGTGTGTGTGTTTGTGTGTGTGTGGCACACAGCTCTGCCCAATATTATGCAAACACATGCTCTCAATCAAAGACATCTCAGTGTGGAATACATTAGAAAGGCAGAGGTCAGGCAAACACCCTCTAATCAGATAAGCTATCCTGCCACTAAGCTAACTCAATAGGTGGGTACCACTAAAACTTCTTGGTTCCTCAGGGCTCTTCCTCACTGGAGAACTTTAGCTTTGTTCCAAAACCTAATGAGTTGCCTACCTTGGCATTTTTGGATAACTAGGCATAAATCTAATGCTAGAGCTGTTCCAGTAAGGCTCCATAATAATGATGACTAAGATACCTTCACAAAGGTTCAAAATTCAACATTTTATAACAGAACTATAATATTCAGATTATAAATGAGTAATAATGAATGTGAGGTAATTACAACATTGAACACAAACATGAACAACGCTCACGTTTCTATGAATCAGCCCCTGCGATGGAAGGAAATTGCCTGAAAAGAAAAAAACAAAACAAAAAATGCTCCAGTGAATAATGCTAAACAACAAATGACAGCCCCGGCCTTCAAGTAGAACAATACCATCATTAGATAACGGGCTGTTCTCATTTCAGGACTGACCCTCGGGTTAATAAACGTATCTGTATCGCTTTATGCACCATTACATTGCTTTATCTTCCCACGGCACTAATGCGATTCATGACAAAACTCAATGAAGACTGCCAAAACAGCAGTCTACACCAGCCCTGAAATGACTGTCATGACTTTATCCTGCAAGGCATGAAAAATACTGAAGAAATAATGAAGTTCAGTAGCGCAAACACTACAACTGAGCTTGGGGGTAAGCAGCCGTTTTCTGCCTTTTTGTCAAGACATTCATGCACTTATTATGGAATATTGTCATCAATGAAAGCATCTGAAAATGTTTGAAGTGGAATGAACATGAGCCATCCCCCATATTTCCCTTGTGAAATAACATCACAAGCAGGTGAAGGTGACATTGCTCTGTGTGAAACTCAGTTCTCAGGAACAGATAGAGAACATCAATTTCCTGTAATTAAAAAACATTTTTAATCCTGATTTCCCTTAATTCCATCTGGCCTAGAGCACCTCACTGTGCTTTGATGATGGCAAATATATATATTTGAGCTGTAAATTTTACTGCACAGGGCACATACAATGCTGTTATAAAATAGCCAATATACACACATCGGTGATCAGTTGAATTTTGTATCAGTGCGCTCTGTTGCTTGGCAACCATAGACAGCTGAGCTAACGATCCTGATCATTAATGATCTCCGATCAGCGGTTTTTTTTGTGACTATTCGGTAACACTTTATTTTAAGGACCTATTCTTGCTTATTAGCATGCATATTACTAGAATATTGGCTGCTTATAAGTACTTACAGAGCACATATCAGTGCCTTATTCTGCATGACCTTCTTCTAGATCCTTTAATCCGACCGCATACCTAAATTTAACAACTACTTTATTAACTATAAATAAGCAGCATATCAGCCATTTGAGGTAAAATTCATAATTAAAATGGGTTAGTGTTCCCCATTCTAAAGTGTTACCAGTTATTTATATTAATAAATGTAATTATTTATTGAATGTTGGTGTATTTTAAAAATGCAGTCTACTTGGGGGAAAAAAATTATTAGCACTATAAAATGCTAAAACTGGGATTTAAGAAATACAAATGAGGTGTTAATTGCATTTTAACAGAGACCAGCTCTCGTATACAGATATTTTGTATTTAAGGACTTATGTTCTGGTAGAGTAAAAGGAGCTGCAATGACAATCTATGTTTACATGCACTCAAATAAATAGTTTAGAATTGCATTGATGAGCTTGATCTGAATTAAATTTAAGTCAAAATGAAATGGTTGGTGCAGACCTGAAATTATCAGAATGTCAGAAAAAAAATATGCATGCATGTAAATGCTTGAATCTGGCTATTTTATATATTTTTTTTCAGTCAGATTCATAAATACGTTGCAGGTACAGTTAAATATGTTTTAAATCATAAGGACGCTTGCATTTTATTTTATTTTATTTTTTCTCCGATCATACAGTATTTATGTCTCACATCTTACAAACTAATTAGAAGAGGAGACTTAATATTAACTTTTTTTTTTTTTTTTTTTTTTTTTTGCTAAAAAGACTGGTAACACTTTATTTTAGGGTCTCTTAACTAGTTACTTATTAGTATGGATATTACTAGAATATTAGCCATTTATTAGTGCTATTAAGCACATATTAATGCCTTATTCTACATGACCCTTTTCTACATCCCTAATCCTACCCAATACCTAGACTTAACAACTACTTTACTAACTATTAAAAAGCAGAAAATTGGGAGTTTATTGAGGGAAAAGTCATAGTTATTAGTGAATTAGTGGCTTTATTTTTATATATGTCATCAAAGCAAAAATGACAATTATGCTCACACTACAGTAAAGCACTCTGGTTAACAAGTCGACTGGGCACTGAGCATGCACTGAAGTTTTGTTCAGAATATATATAATGCAAATGTAAATGAATATTTAAATCGGATTACACATGTTTAAGGTAGTGTACATATAAACATTTAGAATCTTGGACTGGATTCATTCCAGTTGATGACACAATATTAGGTTACATTTAAAAAAATTTAATTTGATAGTCCACTTAAGACATTTTATTAACTATAAGTAACTTTGCAACAACATGCCACCTAAAACTTCAGTAGAATGTCTATTGGAGGACCATCAAAAAAAGTATTATCAGATATTAAGCTTAATTAATTAAGTTAATTAATTAATTAACTTTTTAGTGTTTTACAAGAAAATTATATTTCAGTATTTCTACATAAAAAAATAACTTTTAATTAAATGTGTTACTATTCATTTATTTGTAACTGTTTGTGAAAATTACTAGCAATTACTAAGTAAAAAATTGTTTTAAAGTGACCCTATTATGCCATTTTGAATATTGATGTGAATGTGAATAATCTGCAAAGTTGTAAAGTTGTAAAGCCGAAAGTGCACGATAAATAAAGTTATTTTCTCCCAAAAGAAAGAATCAACTCTGAACAGAACGAGCCGTCAGTAATTTGAATCCCATTTCCATGTTGGCACCTCACATGGTAAAACATCTGAATAATGTCCACCTATGTTTTAAATTGGCCAACCGTGAACAACTTGACCCCACCCTCAAACACTGTAGCTTGTTCATGTGGTTAACATCATGTGTACTGTGTCCTTCAGTATGAAAATACATTTGTTTTAATTTCACTTCAGAAAGATGAGGCTGCAAAGAATCAGTGGTTAATATATATATATATTTTTTCCACTGTACCACAGAAGTACAGTACAATCACAATCTTTTGTGTGTGTGTGTGTGTGTGTTCCCATCATTTTACTGACTCCTTTGGGGAGTTCAACACAAGATTCACAGAACGCTTGCTCTTGAACGATGGCTCAGTTTATTTGGACCAGCATGAAGGCTCCTTTGAATCTCAACCTGTAAGTATGATACATAACAGATGTTTATTTATTTAATGTTTTCCAGCCAGCGTTCAAAATACTGAACTATGGGAATGGGCATAACATTTCTGACACACGGAGTACATAGTAGACCAATCACAACATACTGTGCCATCTGACCAATCAAAGCAGAGCAGGCTCATGGAAAGGAGGGGTTTAGAGAGACTCTAGAACTGCTTTGAACAAATTGTTTGAGAATCGTTGGAAAATGAGGTGATATTAAATGCATATTTTGAGAAAAGCAAAGTGTTTTTTGACCTTGCATGCATCTAAACCTATTGTAGGAGACACCAGAAAGAAGTGTTCCTGTGGCTCATTGGTAGAGCTTTGCGTTAGTAGCGCAAAAGGTTGTGGGTTTGATGCCCAGGGAACACACATACTGGTAAAAAAAAAATAGCCTGAATGCACTGTAAGTTGCTTTAGATAAAAACATTTGATAAATGGCATAATGGGGCACTTTAAAGAAAATACAACACCGAATTGTTTTCAGTGTAGTATAAAAGTAACGTGGATAGCGCAGCCAAAATAATTTGATATTGTAAGAATTTAATATATTATTTCTATTCTTAAAATTTTGAGAAGATAAATACAAGATTATTGATGTCTTTTTCTCAGTACAAACATCTGAGAAATAGAGACAGGCATCTGTTTATCTCATGCTGTCTAGGAGTGATATCACAAAGATCTTGTTAGAGATTCTGCTGCTCATAAAACCCACTTAAACTGGTAGCCAAAACAAACTATTGACCAAGTAATGACAAAATAATAACCAGCTTTGAGAAGCTATAAACAATATTCTATGCTCCAAAATAAAACTATCAGCAAAATGTTCTTTCTTTCAGACATGAAAGAGATCTCTAGTAAATTAACTTTGCACAAAGAGGAAAAATGAACCAAAATAACTACATCAAAATGTTCCGCATAAACGGCCATAATAAAACCTAACTGGCACCTCTCAGCTTCCACACTCCGTCTATCACGCCTCTCGCTCCACATCACTGTGAGTTAAAGTGATGAATGTTTGTTTCTCTCACAATTTGAAGCCAAATGCAAGTGTCTGATTCTGCTCAGTTCATTGTCAGCATTTTGGTCCCAATCCTGCTGAAATCATAATTGCCTCTCTCCCACTTTCTCTGCCTCCCCACAGCTTTCAAATTCTCTCATACCTCCTGAGCACAATTCCATCAGGTCCCAATAGCAAAATCAGATCAGCGCCCAACGGCCATTAGTTCCTCTCTTTAAAGAGATTGCAGTTGTGAAGGCTGCTTAGAGTTAATTACACTGCCTGTCTGTGTTTAGCCTGTGGCCATACTGCACTCCGATGGGAACATTATTGAGTTGTATCACTCTTTTAATAGAAAACCCCCTGACCTCTTGCTTCACATTCATTCAAACCATTGGCAGGGCTGTAAACCCCCCTCTAAAACCTTAACACCGCACGACCAACTTCTGCCCCAAACTGATAAGAAGCAGTAACAAACAACATTGATTTGGCACATAGGAATTAAAAAACCAAAAGACACCATCGTCCATTCAGTGTTGATGCAGTTTTATGACTCAGTACTAAAACTCAAATGGCTGCATAGTGCTGGGAGGGTTGAATAAAGTTCACTGTGCCATTAAGGCATTAAAAAGTGACAGCTGAGGTGTGTCTGTGAATGTAGAGGTCCGTATGTGCTGTGTTATACTGAATTCTAATATACAACAGACAGTGTTGGGGAGTAACTTGTTACATGTAACGGCGTTACGTAATTTAATTACAAAATTATTGTAACTGTAATTAGTTACAGTTACTAAGAAAAAATGAGTAATTAAATTACAGTTACTTATGAAATTTTGAACGATTACAAAGTGGATTACATTTGAATATTTACACACATCCACATACAGATTTAACTGATTTCTTTCCCAAATTGCACTGACTATTCTGAGACATACCGCCCTAATAATTTCCAGGATGCGGAAACACAAGTCTAGTTTGTAGAATCCAGTCATAAAAACGGAATGCCTAACGCGGACGGAATATGGCACATTTTGGATGACTAAATCAAAAGTAGGTCAGTACACTTGAATCAAAACATGACTTGGACTAGTGTCTGTGAATATTAAGCCCCAAAAATGCAATATATGACTCCTGCACGTTCTGCGTGTCTGTGGAAATCAGGCGCGGACTGGACACCGGGAGAACCGGGACAATTCCCGGTGGCCTGGCAGCCGATTTTGCCCGCTATTTTAATATCATTATTTTATAATAGCCTGCCGAATGTACTAAAGCGATCATTTGCGAATCCGCCATTTGATAATTAAATCTCTAATAAATCATGAAGTGTTAGTCATGACTCGCGCGCTCTCCGCGCCTCCGCCAAACGGTTTGGATCAGACTCCGAGTAATCAATGCGAGAGAGAGAGAGAGAGAGAGAGAGAGAGAGAGAGAGAGAGAGAGAGAGAGAGAGAGAGAGAGAGAGAGAATACAGTGGACTGCTGGAGAAGAGAAGCAGAACTCCTGTTCAGGGTTTCAGGTCAGTTTCATCTGTAGAGATGCTTTTTTGTCTTTGTTTTTTTATTTATTTAATCAAGCAGCAGCACGTTGC